>NC_137027.1:14500149-14615149 GCF_032717465.1 Coenobita brevimanus
GCGAAACTCTGAGTAGTTCCTCTTCAATAGATTTTTTGGGGATTTTATTTTTTTTTTAATAATTTCTCGCTCTCTTCCCTCCTGGATTGGGATTGTAATGTCATAAGCGTGATAATATTCTGTTCGCCCTGCTCGTGTGTGTGTGTGTGTGTGTGTGTGTGTGTGTGTGTGTGTGTGTGTGTGTGTGTGTGTGTGTGTGTGTGTGTGTCCTCGAGAGTTACAGTCCAGATCATATGACCTTAACTTCATCTTGGTTTACAGCTGAGAGAGAGAGAGAGAGAGAGAGAGAGAGAGAGAGAGAGAGAGGGAGAGAGAGAGAGAGAGAGAGAGAGAGAGAGAGAGAGAGAGAGGGAGGGAGAGAGAGAGAGAGAGAAAGAGAGAATAAAGAAAGAAAAACAAAAATCGAGTGGGTGCAGAAAGTCGATGTAGTCATGTAAAAGTAAAGAAATTGTATCCAAAAATCAGCGTATTTTCAGGGATACTTTGACTTTTACTAGACTTCTGCTCTGCTCTTGATTTGGCTTTCATTTTATAAACAATTCTCTTATCGTCTCATCTGTGTGCCGTATGGAGTTTCGTAATTAATTTCAGTCGACTCAGTTGACTTTCAGACCAAAGAACATGCTACTGATTTTACTGCTTTCGTGAGGCCGCCTGAAACTTAAGTGGAACTCAAATTTAATGAAAGTCAAGATCATTGCCATCTTAAAATTATCTCAGAAGCACAGTAATTTGCTAAATGCCTGAAAGAGGACGTGAATACGCAGGACAACAGGTTGGCATTGCCCTCCTCCTGCAGCACATCAGCCTGCTTACGAGGGATAGAAAGGACTGAGGAACGGTTGTACAACAGGGCAGCTTCACTGCCTGGTCATATCACTGCTACGTGAAGGCTTCCCTCCTGAACACCTTTAAAAGCTAAGAAATAAAACATCCGGCATCGCAGGAAGGCAGCGGAATTATATCTATCTATCTATAGCCCGGCGCCCTAATCCCGCCAAGGGTGGCCGCAGACAAAACGCCTCCAAGTCACTCTGTCATCCACCATTTGACTACCCTCCCCCCAACTCACCCCCCCCTCCCTCATATACCTCTCAACTCCATCCCTCCACCTCATATATATACCACGAACATTTTCATTCTAACAGCAGTACTAATCTGACAGGCACGTGCACGCTTACACGTATTTCTTTCAACCTCGCTACTTCAATTAGACAGTGGTAAAAATCTCTCTCGTGATGCAGTGCCTCTTAATTACAAACAGCAGCCAGACAAGTAAAATTATAAACAGTCTCCTTGCTTGTTTCGCCCTCTCCCACTAAATCTATTATTCGTCGTAACTTGGTGGGGATTTTCGTCCCTGAACAGATTGTTTCCCGGAGCTCAGTGGCAGAATAAGACAATACTATGCCTCGACGTCCATTCCACACGGCTACATTCTCGCGTTAATATCTTGCCAGGTTCTGGCGTTAATTTCTTGTTACATCTCAGCATTCAAGATAGCGGGATGACAGTTTTAAGCTGTTAAAGCAAATATAGTATATTGTACATAGAAAGCTTGGACATGGTTGGAAGGACACAAGTCAAGAGTGAGAGCAGTGGAAATGAGTTATTTAAGAGGAGCCTGTGGAGTCACGTGGAGAGACAGGCTGACGAATGAGGATATAAAGGAACGTTGTGGTGTGGATGTGGATGTGATAGGAAGCGTTATGAGGAATACACTGAGGTGGTTTGGCCATGTGGAGAGGATGGAGGGTGAAAGACTGACGAAGAGAGTGTATATGAGTGAGGTGGAGGGGGAAAGAGGGAGGGGGAGGCCGAGGATGAGATGGAGGGATGGGGTGGAGAGGTATATGAGAGAGGGGGGTGAGAGTTGGGAGCAGGGCAGTGGAATGGAGGGGGACAGGGCGACTTGGAGGCGATTTGTTTGTGGCCACCCCAAACGGGATTGAGGCGTCTGGCAATAGATGGATAGATAGATAGTACATAGAAATGGACACTTGATCAAAGAAGTCTCTTTACCCAAATGCCTGATGGTTTAATTCATTGGTTCATAAACTTGGGGTCATGGTCCCTGTGGGGACCAAGGCAAGCTTTTTTAAACTGTAAAAATTTGTTGGAAATCTGAGAACTGTGAAGTAAACAATTTTATTTTTTTCCGGAAATTTGACTATCAGTGTCTTTTTGCCTGTCTGTCTCTCTCTCTATCTAGGCTATCTATCTGTCTCTCTTTCTGTACATAGCTAGAGGAATTCAATCAGTGCAGGGGAGACCCATCGCAATTAAGTAATCAGTAGTAATTTCTCCGGCACACTTTTTTATACTTCCTATCGTCAGACTGATTTACTCAGCTTAGGGTAGAAGTCTGGTAGGGAACAGATTGGTATTAGGTTAGTAAATATCCCATGACAGTGCTGCTCTTGTTGAAAGCTCGTATGATTTCAAGCACTCAGACACGCCATAGCCACACACTTCTTATAGAGTGAGGTGTGTGCTTGGTTGTAGACACACACGCACGCACGCGCACACGCATACACGCACACACACACATTTGCTTGCTTCCTGGGGTCCCTATTTACTGGTCATCAACAATCAGTATGGATGGGTTTGTGTCACGCGAGAAACGGGGGTGTGGAGGGATAAGGACTTAACCGTGTTTGAGATGGTATATGTAATTATGCTAGTGAGTTTGCGCACGCTTGCTCCCGTGTGTGTGTGTGTGTGTGTGTGTGTGTGTGTGTGTGTGTGTGTGTGTGTGTGTGTTTCCTTTTGTATGTGTGTGTCTGTCTCTGTTTGTCTGTGTATGTGTCTGAGGGGGCGATGGGAGTCAAGTTTTGGGTGTGAGTGTGGGTGTGTGAATGTCTGAGTTTGTGTGCGTGTGTTTGTTTTATGTGAGTGCGTGAATAAGTGCGTTCGTGTGGGGATCAAAATATTCCTGTCTATCACTTTCTCTGCTTCAGTGATCTTACGGTTTGTCCAAAGTCTTCTCTTGCGTGACTCGGAATGGATTTGCTTGTAAATATTTGATGATCTTTAACAATCGGCTAGGAGTCTCGTTTGGGTGTGGCTGTATTTCTGTTGTGGGTGTATTTGTATATGCCGTAAATACTGCTTCCCTTGTGTTGAGGTAGATTTATTCCTTGTAATATGAATTCCATTCCTTTGGCTTCCTGGTTATTTGACGGGGGTTGTTTTTAATGTGTGTGTGTGTGTGTGTGTGTGTGTGTGTGTGTGCGTGTGTGTGTGTGTGCGTGTGTGCGCGTGTGTGTGTGCGTGCGTGCGTGCGTGTGTGCGCGCGCGCGCTTTTTTTCATATGCCTGTGCGTTTGTTCACTTATAAATTGCGTTCCATAAATGAGTGTGACATGACGCAAGCTCTGTATCTCATTTATTTTGCGTAACTATTCATCCAACTTTCCCTCCGCATCAAATATTCCTCCTATTTTTTATTTCCGTCAGTTGGTGTTTTTTCGGTCACAGCCATTTGGAAGCGAAAGGGCCCGAGGCTAGGCTAACGTACTCCGGAACATTTAAGGATAGCAGACCAGCCTACACCACTGATTGTTTTATAAGGTAGGGGAAAGAAATCTGGCCTTTTCTAGGTTTCGAACCGTAGCGCAAAAGCAATATAAATAACCTAGAGGAGGACGTTGAAATGTACACAATAAATAGCTAATGGAGAGGTGACACGAACTCTCCTTTGCCACCTAGAACACCACCCTAGTCAATGTGATAGACGGGGAAAATAACATGAGGAGTTTGGCCTGCATTTGATGTATGGTTCTCCACAGCAGCTTCCTCTCTCTTTTATACCTCTGTCCCTCATTCTTTCATTCCTTTCCTTCTCCCCTGCACTTCCTACTTCTTTCTTCTCTCCTCTCTCCCACACTTTCCTCCCTCTCTTCCACATACTCTTCCTTCCTCCCCCTACATTCCCTTCCTGCTTCCCAATATGTTCTCTCTGTCTTCCCCCTTCTCCACAACACTTCTTGTCTCACAAAGTCTTTCCCCTCTCCCCTCTGCTTTACCCTTCCATCTTTCTCCCGTCCTTCCCTTTCCAGCTCTCTTCCTCCTTCCTCTTACCAGGTCCAACTCCTCCTTCCTCTCGCCCAAACTCCTTCCTCCCTTCCAACTTCCATTCCCTCTATCCCCTTCTCTCTCCCATCTCCCTCCCTTACTCCAGTTTTCTCTCCTATACCACTCCGCCCCTTCTTTCACCCTTCCTTCAGGCTTCTTTCTCTCCTTCCCTTTACTCTCTGTCTTCCCCTCCATTTCCCATTTCCTTCTTTCCCTTATTCTTTCCTTTCTACTATCAGTTTCCCTTCTGCTCGCCATCCTACCCATTCCATTCCATTCCCTGGCTCTTCCACATTGTATCCTCCTTCCAGCTCTCATCAGTTTTCAGACCCTTTTTCCATTCCTTTTCCCTCTCCCTTTCCTACCCTTATCCTCACCTCATAGAATTGGACATCATAGTCATAGTCTTCATTTAGAAACAGCCTTGAAAGGACTATTAGGCTTGTTGATGATTGCTTTCCTATGTGCTCCTTTGTGCTCTCTACCTCCTTCCCTCCTTCCCCTCATTCTCTCCTTCCCCTACTCCCTTCCTCCTGCCTCTGCGCTTTCCCTCTTTCCTCTGCCCTTTCCCTCCTACCACTATTCCTTTTCTTCTGTACCTACGCTTTCCCTCCTTCCATCCTCATTCTCCCATTTCTCAACCTTCCATCCCACTCTCCCATTTCCCGTCTTTCTGTGTCCATTTTCCCCTCCTCCCATCTCCCCTCTCCCTTCGTTCCATCACAACTCTCTCCTCCCCTCCTCCTGTCCCTACTCTTCCTTCTGGCCTCCCTCCTTCACACCTCCCACATCACTGCCAAGGCCTTGACCGAACCGCGGGCTTTTCAAATGACCGAACGGTGTAAATCTGCATGTAGATTGAATTTATGCAAGAGGAAATGCGTATGTGCAGGATCAAAAGACAGACTCTCAAACTAGGCACAGTCCTCCCGCAGCAACCCGGAAATGAACTGGAGGATAAAAAATATGCAAGCAAGAATAATGAGCGTCCGGTTAGGCGCTGTTTATCGATGTTCCGTGGTTCGCTGATGGTCCTTCGGTAGTAGGCGGGATAGTTATTGTCCAGTATATTTTCAGTTTTATATGCCTATAGAATTCAGCCCATGAGTCAGAGGTTAGATACAGCCTTCATTGATCCCTTCCCCAATACGAGAAACCTTTGCAAAAATGAGTATAATTGTCTAGAGTTAGCAAGGATAGGCAAAAAAAATGTTACAAGATAAAATGTGTTAAAACACCTCACCGATGAAAATGGTAATTAGTTTAGACACTGATATTCAGTGCAGTCGTGCTATGTTTCACTAATCATCGTTACCAAAGTTATGAAAAGCATGATAAGCATTCGAAGTAAATAAAAATAATGAACATATGTCACTGATTTAACAGATGTCCTTTTGGCACAGGTGTTTCATGTATTTATTGCATTTACGTTTCTCTTAACTGATTATCAGTTCGTGAGAAGTAAAAGTAATTATCATCCACAGGTGTTAATTGATCAGACTTCTCACTAAGAAGAAAGGTAACTATGTAAGACTGTCAGATCTCCGCTCTGACACTACTGTTGTCTTAGCCATCATGTATTCCTGATTGGATTCACTGACCGTCCTTGCATAAGTGAAGAAATATGTGCACAAAGTATCAACATGAAATGAAACACTTTGCTGATGATGGAAATTCTCTTAAACCCATTCCGATCTCAATTCTAGCAATTCTCTGGTATTTAGTGCATTTGCATTATTGTAGATTGGACTAGTAACCAAGGAGACTCATTCCTATCTCATAACTAAGGCTCGCAGTTTCATGGAGCCACGACTTGATATTTGTGTTGGAGTGGCCCAGTTTCGTCAGATAAAAATTTGCCGACCACTGTATCAAGAATTGTGGAAAAATTAGCGCCTCATACAGGGTGATAGAAAATGCGGAATACAGAGACCATCCCTCGTTGCAGGAAGAAAATCGTTCACAGAAATAGCTTAACTTGGAGGAGAGGAGGGGGAGAGTGAATGAGGGTGATGAGGAGTATGAGGTGGACATTTCATCCTGTTATTCACCTGTGTCGTTTATCTTACCTTCTTTTACGGGCAAACCAGTCCACAGAATGCAAAATATCGATACTTTTTTTTTTTTTCGTTTTGTAGTCTAAGAAGAAAATCGTCCCCCAGAATGAGAAGGTAAAGAAGACAAAGAAGGTAGAAGTTGCAAGAATAGGGCAGGGAGTCAAAGACAGAGGAGGGTAACGAAGAAGAGTATGCAGAAATATGACCGAGCGAGAGGGAAGAGGAATGCAAGTTCTGTAGTTTGTATTCTTTTTATGTGCAGTTTCCCAGCCCTTACAAGTCCAAGGGTAAGTTACCCATGACATAGCACTCCACGAACAGAAAGAAAACCACTCGAGAACTTATTCTATCTTGGAGGCGTTCGTCTAGCAGTATGGATGAGAGGAAGCAAGAAGGAAAAGAAGTGCAAGATAAGATTTCTCATTTTCTTTTTCTAGCCTGTATATCTATTTGTGTCTCCCCTCCCCCCCTCCCCCCCAAAAAAAAAAAACAGCTTCGGAAATGTTAACCCCTAGTACCTTCCTCGATTGAAGTCAGAAACTCCTCTCAAAAATAGCCTGTCTTGGAAGTTAGACTGTTGTGCTAGTGAGAGGGAAAGAGAGCGAGAGAGAAGGAAAAGGAATGTAGGCTATGAATTTATTTTTCACTTAATGCAGTTCTTCTCAAAACAAACCCGTGAGTGAACCTGCTTAGAAAATATAGACTCTCGACACCCACTTCAGTTGCATTTTCAAAACTGGCCCGGCTTTGAAGACTGAACCATCTAATGAGGAAGAGAGATAGGGAAAAGGAGTAAGGAATGTGAGCTGTGAATTCGCCATCCTCCTGTTTATCAATTTTCCTCAACTCATAAAGTCTACGGATAAACCAACTTAGAAGCTGTAAATCATCAAAACCTTTCCCAGCTGTAGAAATAAGCCACGCAAAAAGTAGCCTGATGTGGAAAAGATATGCTCTTCTCATCATTACATCGCCCAAATTTTCATCTTTTTGCGGCAAATTTATCGTACTTCAGTGGCCAATAAAGAAAAAAAGAAAAACGACTGCAGCTCTATTCTCTTTGCACCTCTTCCTGACTGGCATCATACTCCAGTGCTAAACTTTTGACGCAACGCAGCGTTCAAGATAGAGAGATGGCAGGTTCAGGTCAGATTAGAGTAAAAAGAGTATAGTCAGGTGGTGAAGGAAAGTGAGAAAGAGGGAGAGCGAACTCCCGGGGAAAGGAATGCTAGCTACGAAGTTATTATCTATGTGTTTTATGCCTCTTTTCTCAACCCACACAGGTTCACGGCTAGACCGGCTTAGAAACTATGAAAAACGGACATTCTCCCTTGCTCCAGGAACAAACCAATCTCACAAACAGGTAGAAGTTGGTGAAAAAGATGCATGAATGTGCTTGGCTGGGTTGGTCGGAGCGAGGCTAGACCGAGCCACTCTCTCTCCCCCACACTGATGTTAACCAGAAGTAGGCCAGGCTGCATGACGTCACCCTGGCTGAGTCAGGGAGTGGCAGGGAAGAGAGGGAGGAGTGTCAGGGGAGTGTCATGGGGTTTGGGGATGTCTGGGAGTATCAGTGGATTTGAGGGTGTTAGTTGGTGTAAGGTTTGTCAAGGTACAGGTTTGGGAAAAGGGAATGGAAGTGGTATTAGGGAGTGTTAGAGGATGTTTAGGTGTGTCGGGGGTGTCAGGGATGTTAAGGAGTGTCAAGTCTGTTTGGGGAGAGGTGTAGGGGAATGGAAAGCTTGTGATGTTGAGGAGTGACAGGGATTGTTAGGGAGAATCAAGGTGTTCCAGAGAGTGTCTAAGGGGAGAGATGCCAGGGGAGATTGGGGTGTCAGAGGAGAGTCAGGTAGTGTCAAGGAGTGTCTGCGGTGTCATGGAGTGCAAGGGGTTGTCAGACGGGAGGGAGGAGAGTGGGAGGGGGAGGAAGTGGTGTGCTAGATTCTGGCTGTAACTGCGGCCGCGTTCGTGTTGGTCGGCTCTGTTGATGTGCACTCTGAATCTGAATACTCCAGAGGACGGCCGTGTTATGAATCTCTGCATAGTAACGAAAGATAAACTGTAAAGCATTTAAATTACTCCACAAGGATGGTCATTTCTTGTGGTTTAATTGGAAGAAATATACTCAGAGTTGGAGAATTGGGGGATCTGTTTCTTTGATTTCATGAAGCACCGTGATAGCAAGACACATAGTGGCTTAATTACTCTGGTATATAGATTACGTTAGAGACTCTGCAAGGTCACGAAAGAGACAACTTTCCGCAGTTCAAATCCGACTGTTGCAGATTTTTTATGAGTGACACCTGTTGTCTGGTATATGGATTTTTTTCTTTAGTTTTCCCTTCCTCTGTTTATCTTCTTTAAAAAAAAATTACGTACTCATTAAATTTTGTCTGGCAGAATTTACACGCAGCTGAATAAAACGTTTTTTTTTTTTTTTTTTTTTTTTTTTCCCGCAATAAATTAGCTAAGTGATCATTTCCTCCGTCAGGTGCTAAGCACAAGCACCCATTGGGCTTAAGATATTACCTTGCTTTAATCATAAAACTGTAGCAGCAACGTTATCTGTTTTACCCAAACTAACCGGTCTGGAGAAGGATGCCCTCACGTGGTGGCATAGATATAAATCGATGGATCCACTGCCTGGTTATACAAGACGTCCTTTAACTCTTTCCATGACCCCCAAAGGAGGATGGTGGGTCGCAGGAGAAGAGCAACTTCAGCCTGTAGTCCTCTGGTTCATGTTTCAGATGAACCTTGGGCCACAACATCAGCGTCGACGTAGTCATTACTGTACTGTGTAAAATCATTTGGAGGTGGCAAGCAAAAAATAAATAAGACTTCTACTACAGTAAGAAGATTAATGGAGGCTGATTTACCTCTTACTGCGCCGCCACACCAAGGCCGGAACCAGACTTATTATCGGATTGTGGACGCTGGGGGTAATGTAGGAATAAGAACACCTCGTTTCACTGGATCACATTCTGACCAATCTGTTTTTCACTGTTGGACATGATGCAGGTAACAGTGAGAAGCATTATGGTCAGAATGTAACCCAGTGAAACGAGGTGTTCTTATTCCAACATTACTCCTAACGTACATGTCGGACAATTCGCGTCTCCTGAGCGTTAGACAGTGCGCAGCAAAGAAAATCTCCAATTTAGGGACGTATTGGGGTTACTTCTCATCCCATCAGCTCGAGGATCTCCCATAAGATGAACTGTGCAAAGTCAGTGTGATGGTGTACATTAAAAAAAAAAAAAAAAAAAAAAAAAAAGCAAAGACGGGGGAAATTTAGTGTACAGATAAAGCAGGGGATCGAGGAAGGGTATGGGTAGGTAAACAAAATCCGAATGACTCAGTTGCACGAATGAAGTATCGACAAAGCAAGTAAATAACAAAATGCTCGAATATTAAGGCGGTAATATACAACATAAGAAAGTGTAAAATGTAAAATAAATCGCTGAAAAAAAGAGGTAATACGGAGTCTTCTGTGAAATTTGAATACGTCCCTCTGCACCGGCCAAGCCATCGTAGCACCGGATATGGCCTATCAGGTTGTGTGGGGGACCTTCAGATTCCACACACTGCTGCTAACCCGCCTTTCACTGCCACATATATCGTTGTTGTTGTGGCCTCAAGGTTCATGTAGACGTGAACCAAGTGGACTGCAGGCTGAAATTGCCCTCCTCATGCAGTCATCGTCCTCTGTTGTATAGGATAGGGAGCTGATGGGACGTGTACATATAGGGTAGCTGCCTAGTTATATTGGTGCCACCCCGTAAACATATCAGTCTACCTGGTTTGTAGAAGAAAGAAACAAAAGGGATGGATGTAAGGAACAGTAGTAGGTAGATAAACAGACATTCATAGAGAGGAGATTGAATAAATGCGAAGTGAAAAGATGAAAACGCAATATCAAGTGAGGATAGATAAATACGCAAACAGTGACAATAAATACACAAAAAATAGATTGAAAAAGCAACAGTAAATGGTAGATATTGATATTTATAAGAAGACTGAATAGTTACGAAGGGAATATATGGAAAAATCAGTAACAGATAGACGCAGAGATAAAGAGATGGAGGAATTCCCATGAGATGAATAGAATTGTCAGAAGGTAGCAGGAATTGAATTAAAAATAACGTTGGATGGATGATGGAAAGCATTCATAACTTCAGCATAAAAAAGAAATCCCAAAGCTGAGTATCATAGTTTGGTGGTAGCAATAAATAAATAATAGCTAGAATTATTGTAACGGATGTCTGTGTGTGTGAGAGAGAGAGAGAGAGAGAGAGAGAGAGAGAGAGAGAGGGGGGGGTGAATTGAAGGAAAGGAGGGCCAGGAGCGGGGGTGGGGGGGAGTGGGGGAGATAGGGTAAAAGAACGTATAAGAATGGAGAGGTTGAGGGAGAGAAAATGGGAGAACAATGTGGAAAGGTAATATAGGGGAGCGGAAGAGTGGGTGGAGTGGGTAGGAGGAGTGGGAGACCAAGAAGGTGAAGAGAACGAATAGTGAGCGTCAGGGGGTTGAGAGGATGAGGAGGAGTCTCAAGATCAAGATGGAGAGATGAAGTGGAGAGTGTATGAGTGAGATGATTATAAGGAGTAAGAGACCAGGATCAAGCTAGAGAGATTATGTAAGGCAGTGTATGATGGGTGGCTGGAAGAAGTGCGAGTGAGAAGCCAAGAACACGATGGAGAGATGAAGCAGGGTGTATGAAGTATGAGAGTTGGGTATTTGGAGGAGGAGGAGGAGAGGACGACCAAAAACAACTGAGGGATAAGTATATAGTGAGAATGAAGTGGTTGGAAGGAGAGGGAGATCAGTAACAGGGTGAGAAAGTACTGATATGGGAGTGTATTAGCGGGAAGGAGAAGGAGAGGAGAATCAAGACCAAGTGTGGGAGACTGTGAGGAGAAGGCCTCATCCTTCCATCCTGTTTTGTTCTTTTTTTACTTTCTTACTCTTTCCTTCAGTTGTTAAAAGTAAATGCAAGAGCGACAGCCTTTGTAGCACATAGTCTAGAGAGCACCATTAAGTCTGTTGCTGTTTGTTTTTTCTTTGTACTCCTTTTGTGCACCTGATCCATCAACTTTACATCTGTACATTTTGCTTTTCATTACCAAGTTTACCTTATTTCTCATACGTTTCTGTTGTGATCTTTTCTGGATAGTCGTCTTGTCCTTCCTCTCCTTACCCATCCACCTCCCATGGAAGAGTAGAGAAGAGAAGGGAGGCAAGGAGTGAGTTGGGCTAGCGGAGATGTCAGGGAAAAGGCCAACAGGACAGGTGTTAGTTGTAGCCACCCACACATATATGACGTCGAGACTAGGCTGGCGGTGGCGGTGGGAGGTGAGCGGAATATACCTGTGGGAAAATCAATGGCGCGTACCAGCTGTGCAAACTGGGCATAAAAGCAATGAGAGGTGGACGCAGTGTAATTTAGTCGCATGTTTGTGAAATTAATTGAAGTTTATTCTCCTGTAATTTAGTTGTGCATACCTTCAGTCATTTTCATTGTTAGTTATAGTCGTATTGTTTTCACATGACGGAACTGGGCCGCCTCCATATTTTGAATACCCAGTCGTCTTCCATGAAAGTCGATGAGGTTCAAGTGTGTAAAAGGAATGAGTCTACTTGGTTGCTAGTCAGATCGGCTCTCCAGTCTGACTATATTTTGCCATTAGCTGAGCCGGTAGGGGTTGCAGATGTTTGTCAGGTTCAAGCAAACACGCTTTATTTAATGTGCGTATCTCCAGTTGTTTGTTTTTATTATTCGCACTTAAATTTATTCGTGCATTAGAGATTCTCGTATCATTCCTGTCATTTGTATTGCTGGTTATCGATGCGCTTCCTTAGTCCCTGGTTTTATTGTATGTTCGTTTCCATATTCAACCGCCTTAATATTCGAGCATTTTGTTATTTGCTTGCTTTATAGATACTTCAGTTCGTGCAGTTGAGTCGTTTGGATTGTGTTTACTTATCCATACCCTTCCTGTGTCTCCTGTTTTATTTGTGCACTAAATTTCCCCAGTCTTTGCTTCTTCTTTTTTTTTTTTTTTTTTTTTCGTGTACTCCATCATCACACTGAATTTGCTCAGTTCATCTTATGGAAGATCCTCCGGCTAATGGGATGGGAATAACTCCAATAAGTCCATAAATTGGAGACTTTATCCGCTGTGCACCGTCTAACGCTCGGGAGACCCTCTTGGGCTGAGTGGGTTAGAATTGCTCGAAATTATACACATAAGCTTCGTGGAGTTTGGTTTGGTGGGTATTATTCTGAGTTACCCAGTAAAGTGTAAGTGAATTAGGAAGGTAAAGAGGCAAAATGATATTACAGTATATTGATTGCTTACTTTCAGGTCTTGCGTATAGAAGAGATAGGACTTTTGTTAATATAGACCACACACACACACACACACACACACACACACACACACACACACACACACACATTAACCTGTGCATATGCAGTGTTGTGTATGACCTACTGTAGGCGATAACCTTGGCCTGAATATACGCGTCATGTGAAGGCAGGTGTGTGGGGTGGGCGTCAAGGTAGTGAGTGAGTGAGTTGGGGTGTGTAGCAACGCGACTGACCTTGTATAGAAAACAGTAGTTACGGAGAGACGATGGTGTACTGTGGTAAAAGCTACTACAGAGGGACTTCTTCACCCTGTTTCCTGTTTTCCTTAACCCAAGACTCCCTACAGAAGTTATTGATAGATGGCCACCATCTACTCTTGGAGGTAATACCATGGGTTTGATGGGTGGAGGGGGAGCCTAACTCATTTTCTGTCATGTCTATAATTCATAGTACAGTGACGTTTGTTGTGACGTACCCTATAACAGACATTCTCCAAAGGACCAATAGGTCTGCTGCCGTTTGATTTCCTTTGTCCTCCCGTGTACCATGAGAATGGAGTGTGGCCACAAGCTTGGTAACTAACCACACAGTCACCACTCTTAGTCAGGAAACATTCAGCTACCAGTACACAGTCATAGTGAGACTCTCATATTGTTTCAGATATTATTACATATCTTAAATTTCATTTTTTTTTTTCCCCCAAAACTTACACCAACTGTTGGGAGGTAATCAGCGGGCTCTGGCACCTGGTTAAATTTCTATACAAAACATCAACTGTACCCTGGCCAACCCCAGTACGTGGATACCTTAAGAGCAGGCATGAAGTCATTATGTATGTATGTATGTGATGTATGTACCGTATGTCTGTAATGTTTGTATGTATGTATGTAAGACTTCTTGCAATCAGGACGTTTGTTTACACATTGAATCACTCCCTGATTAATAACATTATCTAACGTTATCTGGAATAAAATAGTAGGGTTGTTGCGATCAGGAGAGAGCTAATGCTGCCATTTATCGTTAATACTACCATTTATCTCGAGATCTGACTCACTGTCTCGAATACCATAGCCCTTGATTCCATGTTGTTCTTGATGTTATTCTTAGTGTTATTGCCCTGGATGATCTTGGATATTCTCACCTCCATTTGTGCTTTCGTCACCAGGACCATCATCATCATCATCATCATCATCATCATCATCATCATCATCATCATCATCATCCCTCCTCCTTTTTCCTGAGTCCAATAATGAACAGCTTCACTGACGGAAATTTCCATCACTCAGAATAAAGGTGTTGGACGGTAGCAAGGGGAAAAAAAAAATACGTAACTGTTGCGGTATCAAGCGCGCGCGCGCACACACACACGCACACACACACACACACACACACACACACACACACACACACACACACACACACACACACACACACACACACACACACACACACACACACAAATGAATGACCTAAATATTCCTTTTTTTTTTTTTTTAAATTATTTAACGCTTTGAATATGATTTTATCAGTCACCAGACAATAAAATTCAACTTCAGAGAAACTTTGCAAACTTGGGAAATTTCATATAATTTACATTTGTCATCTCAGTATACTTGGTCTCCCCAAAACTAAAGAAAATAGCCTCCACCCTCCCCAAGTCTTCCTTCTTTTCTCCTTAGCCCCTTTTCGCTTCCTCCCTCATCCATTTCTTTCCCTTCTCATATATATCAACATTTTTTTTTTCCTCTTCCACCTCTTCTTTCTAATTCACTCCATTCTCCACATTTCCCTCGTCTTTCACCTCTTTCTTCACCGCCTCTTCCTCTTTCCTCACTTCCTCTTTCCTCACTTGCTCCTCCTCTTTCCTCACTTCCTCCTCCGCTTGTAGTCTTGTTAAGTCCATCTCCTCTTCCATTCTCATTTCCTTTCCTCTTTCTTCTTCCTACACTTGCACTTTTCCATTTCTGTTCCTCTGCTTCATCTTCCTCCTCTTTCATCACTTCCTCCTCCATTCCTACTCTGCCTTACCCTTTCCCTCTTCCATTCTCATTCTTCTTCCCATCTTCTTCTCCCCCCTCTTAAATTCATCTACTCTGTTGTTTATTTGTTTCTTCTCGTTCCTCTTCCTCTTCTCTTGTTTCTTTCTCTCTGTCACTTCCATTTTCCTCCTCTTTCTTTTCTTCCTCCTCTGTTCTTCAAATACTTCTTCCATTTCAGCTGTCGATTTTTCCTCTTACATTTCAATTCTTCTTCCACTTTTTTGTCTTCTTCCTTATCTCATTTCTCAATCCTTTTCATCTACCTAATTTTTGTTCCACTTCTCTGCTTGTACTTTTTCATAATTCCTTGACTCTCTTGCTCCTCCTCTTCACCTTCTCCTTCGTCTTCCTCGTCCATTATTTTCCCTCCTCTTTTTCCTGCTCCTCCTCCTTCCTCTTTTATTTCTCCTTCCTCGTCTTACTCCTTCATATCCATTCCTCTTCCTTTTCCCGCACTTCTTCCCCCTTCTCTTCCTCCAATTCTGTTCTTCTGCCTCTTTCACTTCTTCCTCCTTTTCCCTCACTCCTATTCTTCCTGCACTTCCTTCACTTCTTTCTCTTCTTCCTTCTCCACCCCCATTCCATATCCACTATCAATTCTCACTCTTTCTCCTCCACCACTCCTGATCCTCTTCCACCTCCTTTTCTTTTTCGATTTCCTCCTTCACCTCCACTCCCATTTTTCCTCTACTTTGTTTTTTTCCTTTTTTCCACTCATTCCTCCTCCTCCTCCTCCTCCTCCTCTTTTTTATCCTACTAAGTTCGATATCCCTCATCCCATCCTACAATTGTACCAACGCGTTTTTATTCATCTTTGGAGAAGCTTTTCCATATGGAGATGTAAATTTAGCCCTCATTAATTCCTTCGCTACTAGATTGCTCTCGGAAAGGGGCCAGTATTACTTACAGTCAGCCTTTATTCCATATTTTGTAGTAACAGTAGAATTATCTCATTATTTTGTTTGTATTCGTTGTCTACACCAATCCTTTTGCGTACCACTACGGGATGCGGATTCACTATGCTCGTTTTTACTCTGAAGTGGCCTGAACTGCCATCTCTCCATCTTGAATGCTGAGTTGCAGTAATAGATAACACTAGAAGACGATGCTGGTCACGAATAAGTGCCATTGAGAGGATGTAGAGCTGTAGTATTGCCTTTTTTTCTTTTTTCTTTTTTACTGCAGGGGGACAAATCTGAACCAGGTTGAACTGAAAGAACTTTAGTAAATTTCATTCCTTGTCCTCAGTTCAGACTACATTGGAAGTTTTGTTTGTGAATCTTATACCTGGTGAGGGATTCTGGAACATAATTATTTGCCAACGATCCCCTCTTGTAATTTATTTGGGGGGTTGGAAAAAGAGCTAGGGACATGGGAAATTTTTTACTCTTATTTCTTTTCCCTTCCTGCTACAAATAAATCAGTCATACAACTAATCACTCAATAAATAAATAAATAAATAAATGGTTAAAATTTGCAGCGGATGGAGAGAGTGAGACTGACTAACGAAGTACATGAGAGAGTATTTCTGAAAGAGGGAGAAAAGTGCCAAAAATATTAGGTTACATGGACCGAATGTGGGGTGCAAAGCTTATGAGAGACTTTATGTGAATTAGAGTGTTGGAAGGAGAATAAAACCAAGAACAAGGTGGATGGGTAAAAGTGGAGAGTGTATGAGGGAGGATGTTGTGTCTTTTAGAGAATGGTCGTTTCTGAGTAAGGACATAAGTGCTTTGAGATCCTAGTATTCTTTCAAGACTGCAGCGTCGAACAACAGATAACCGAACTTCGCCCAACAAAAGAAAAGATGTAGCTCTTCATAGTGCTGCCTTGAGTGATCTGGGCCTCGCGAGTACGAAGACAGTATGAATATTAACTTGATTATTCGCTTACCCAGTGTTCTAGCGTCTCTGTGGACAATTCAATATTATCTCTGCAGCCAGTGTCGCTATGTGTTCGTATAAGGTGTGTGGTATAATACATATATGGGAAAACGTAAAAGCGATCGACTAAGAGCATAGTAAAAAAAGATAATTCATTCACTTACAATTCAAGCCATCGAAATCATCATCCTGAGCCGTGTACTTTCGTTTGGTCTTCAGTCCTCCTTCTCTCTGGCTTTAGTCTTTGGTGATCCTTTCTCCCTTCTGATGTTTCTATGTTGAGTCAGTAATATTTTTTTTTTACTTGTCCTGCCGTGGAGTACGTTATCTATACTTAAAAGCAGAAACAGTGAGCAGTTCAACAACATATTATTCCAAACGAGTGGGTGGGATTAAGAAATAGGAGAAGTACGAGAATTCAGAAATAGGAAAAGAAAGGAAAGAAAAAAGCAGTGGTATGGGGGATTTAAAACAGGAAAAGAGTAAAGGCCAGCGCACAAGTAAGGAATTTAGAAACAGGAAAATGAAAACACTGAAGTTCGAAGATTATAAAGCGGAAGAGGGAGGGGAGGAGGGGAGGTATGAGAAGTGTGCCATCCATTGATTGACTCACTGTTGAAGCCTTCGAAATGTGGGGTGCCATCCCGTAGGTTACATTACTGTTCACGCGTATGCTCTGTTCACTTTACCTATTGACTAAGCGTACAATTAGCATTCTCTCTCTCTCTCTCTCTCTCTCTCTCTCTCTCTCTCTCTCTCTCTCTCTCTCTCTCTCGAATACTGAGATATAACAAGAGATTAGCACTAGAATACGATGCTAGTCACGAAGAAGTGCTATGGAAAGGAAGCAGAACCATAATTTTGTCTTATTCCTCTGCCGAGCTACGGGAAATAGACTGCAAAATCTCCGCCAAATTAAGGTGAAAAAACTGTAGTACCCTTCTTCGTGCCAGTAACTGAGGCTTCGTAACACCTCCTCCATGGCGATTTATTTTGCACATTGCCTCTTAAGATCGTCTTATATGTTACTTACATGGTTTTAATTATCGATATAGTTTGCATCGGTGGAGAGAGAGAGAGAGAGAGAGAGAGAAGGGGGGAGGGACAAGAAAAAAAAAAAGATTGGCAAAGAAGTGAGTCGAGAGGCAATAAGAGAAAATGATTTCAGGAGGATAGCTGTGAGAAGAAAGAAGAGGAAGAGAAGAGAGAGGAAATGGAAGAATATGAGGAAAAGAAAGAAGAGAGGAAAAGGAAACTCAGGAGGAAGAGGAAATAATTGAAGAAGAAAGTGTAGGCGCAGGTGCACAAAAGAAAGGAAGGAAAGGAAGGGAGAAAACAGAGAGGAGAGGAATTAAGGAACATAGCTGTAATTATCAATAAGAGGAGACGGGAATGGAAAAAAGAAGGAAGGGAAGGCGGAAATGAGAGAAAAAATAAAAATGGAAGGAGGAGAAGGAGGAAAAGGTAAAGGAAGAATTACGAAGAACTAAAAAAATAGTACGAAGAAACTCAGGAGGCCAACGAAGGAATGAGGAGAATGGAAGGTTAAGAAAATATGATGAGGAAAGTATGTGGGGGTGATGGAATGAAGGAAGATGTGGAGGGTGAGAGAAAAAGGAAGAGTAAGAGGAAGGAGGGTAGGAGAATGAGGGAGGAGGAGGAGGATAGGAGAAAGAGGGGGACCAGTATGAGAGGACTATTTGAGAGTGAATTAAAGAAAGTAAGTAAAGAAAAAAATTAGAATGAAGTTCGGTAAGGAAGAACAGATGGGAAAGGGGGGGGGGAGGAATCTGAGGGAAAAAGAGGAAAGGAGGACCAAAAAAAATATGGAAAAATTGTGTCCAACATGAGGATCATCGTTATAATGGTCATCATCTGAACGCTTTCCCACTGAACCCCTTGAAACCGATAACTTTGTTTTACTTTTGCTTAGAAAAACCTCTATTAGCAAAAAGGGTCAGAGAAGGGCATATTTAACCCTTCCAGTACGAAAAGTCTATCCTGGGTTGAAGAAAAACGCCAGGAGATAGCAAGAATATAATAGAAATGGATCAACACAGTGAAGGGGAGAATACATGGGTAAGAAAGGTCCAGAAGGAGGAACGGGGCATAATGGAGGCTGAGGAACTATCAGAGTGCTCAGTAAAGTGGAACACACATCGAGTTACCCATTGTTCAAGCCCTCGAAGCTGTCTGCTCAACCTTCAAATTATAGTGGGATAAACGGCCGTATTCTAGGTGCTAGAGGAGACAGCACCTTTTCCTTAGCGATTTATTCATATAGTTCAACTCAGTATCCTTTTATGTTGTATACTGATGCCAGCTATGTCGGTATTCGAGCGACATACGAATAAAATGAAAGGTGGTGTTATTGTAATACGCCAAAAGAATTGCTAAGGGGGTACTACCAGGACTCCGGTGCCGCCTGCTTAATGCAATTAAACCCAAAGACCACTGGGTTGGCTGTAGAGCTTTGAGAGAGAGGATAACCTTTTTTATACATCTCCATACGTTTTTCATCCACTACATCGTGTCCTGTATCAGTAGCTTTTGCTGCCTAAGTTTTCATACCTTTCTTGTAAATAAGACGAGTTAAGGAACACTGAAGAGGAAATGTGTGAAGTAAGAGGTGAAGTAGGGGGAGGACTGTGAGGATACTGAAGGATGGACGAAGGAAGAAGGAAGTGGAAAACGAGGAAACTTGTGTGAAGGAAGACATGAAAGAGGGGAAGGAGTATGGGAACAAAAATGAAGAACGTAAAAAGGAAGAGAACAGTAAGGTCTGTATGCAGGCTGGGGAGGAATCTTAGTGCTAAACGAAGATGGAAGAACAAAATGAAGTGACCGTAAAGAGACGTTTTGAGGTGACACTGAGTCAAGTTCTCGTCGCCTTAGGAGTGTGTGTAGCAACAAAATAGATGGCTTAGGAAAGTAGATGAAAATTTCTGAAAGATTCTGAGTCATCACGAAAAATGGCATAAGTGTGTGTGTGTGTGTGTGTGTGTGTGTGTGTGTGTGTGTGTAAAGAGAAAAGTAAGGAGAGAACGAGATCTGAGGAGGTTGGAGGAACTACCTAGGGAAGGGGAAAAGGGGCTAGTTGTAAAGCAGCCTTGTGTGAAAGAAGGGTGGGGAGGAGATGGAATATGCCGAAGGAGGAAACTTACGGAGCCAAAAGGAAAGGAAGAGGAGCACGAAGAGGAACAGGAAAGTAAGGACGGAGTTGTAATGCTGCATTATTTAAAAGAAGAACGGTGGAGAGGAAAATGGAGTGTGCCAAAGCGGGAATATGAAGATAGATCAAAAGGAAGAAGGAAGAGGGAAAAAGAGGAGTTACAAAGATGCACTGTGTGAAAGAAGAAAGAGAGGAAAAAGAAATATGTCGAAAGCTATAAATGAAGAGGAAGCCGAAGGAAGATGGAAGACAAGAATGAAGAAGACGGAAAAAGAGGAGCAGGGAAATGGAAGAGGAAAAATTGAGAGGAAAGAGTATATGAGACGAAACTGTGTGGAGTGGCACGGAGGCAGCAGCAATCCCGAGGCACTGCGTTTGGTGCTGGTGTTAGCGGTGGTGGTGGTGTCAGGGTGGTGGAGGGTATCATGACCACACGGCGTTGTCACATGTCCTCTTGCCAACACCGCGCTCTCTCGCACTCAGTCTCTCATTCTGACAAACACAAACGCACCTCTTAAATCCCAAGCCCCCTTCAATATCGCTCACTTTTTTCCATTTAAGGAGCTTGGTTGACTAAATTGGTGATTGGTTGAGACGGATAAAGTATTTGACTTGAATGAGGTCACGCAACGTTGTCACATATCCTCGAACCACACCACTGCCTCCCTTTCTTAAACTTCCTTGGATCTGTCACTCTTTTGGTATCCAAGGGCCCTTGTTGCCTAGAATGGTGATTAATGGAAGCGGAGATGAAGTTTATGGATGAGGGTTGGAGGAGTCCATACAAAATTGTCACTTGTCCTTCGCGGTCTCCCCTTCCGTAAACCGCCTTGGATATCGACTACTTTTTTTATCACTTCAGAGTACTGAATGCCTAAAATGGTGAGCAGTTGATGTGGAGATGGCATTTAGGGGCGAGTGTTGAGGGAGACCACACAGCATGTCACCTGTCGTCCACGGTCCCCCATACCTACTCAATCAATATTTTTTTTTTTTTTTTTTTTTTCATTTTGGTAGCATGTAAGAGTTGGTTGCCCAAAATGGTGAGAAGCTGAAGCGGAGATGGCGTTTTAGGGGTGAGGGTTGAAGGAGACCACACAGCGTTGTCAAATGTACACTTGGCACCACCGCGCTCTCTCTTACACCCACCCACCTATTCCTCAGAACCCCTTGGATATTTTAGTTTCCCGATTAATTTGAAGGCTCCTGGCTACCCAGAATCATACAATTTCAAGCTCGGATTATACTTAGGGTGAGTGAGGGTGAGTGATGGAGGAGGAATGTGTTGGAGATAGAGCAACGTGTGTGTGATAATGCTCAGACTGCAAGAGGAGGTACACCCTAACTGTCATCCCCGTGTCCTTCAATGGCTGACGATTTCTTCCTCTCAAATGGCCCTTCTTGGTTTTAGTTTGCCGTCAGGGTATAGTCCACTCGGATTCGATTGCGAGACGTGGAGGATTATTGGGGAGGAGGAATGGTGGTGTAGTGGAGGCCGAGGAATGTTCTGACACGCACACCACCACCACCTAGCCAGCGAGCGAGCCAGCCAGCCATGCGACCCGCCAGCCAAGCCAACCAACCTACCGACTCTCTCTCTCTCTCTCTCTCTCTCTGCTAGTTTCTTCTTCTATCCCTCCAAGGTTTCGCTGTCCCTCGTTCATTTTCCTAGCTCTCCTGTTTCAAAGGCCCTGGTATTTCTAACCCTTCTTCTTTTTTCACTTCTCTTACACTCTTTCGCGTTGCTTTCTCTTTTCCATCTTTGGTCTAGCAGCCCCTCCTATCTCTCCTTAGTCATTCAGTATTCACCATTCGTTTCTTTCACCATCACAGTCCACAGGCCCTCATCTTCTCTAATTACTCATGTCCTGTGCCTCTTCTCACCCGCTCTGCATGCTGTCTCTTAAGTGCGGGTGCAGTCAGTTACACTCACTTGCAAGGTCCTTCATGCTATGTCATACGCCGTTTCAGCTACCTAAGGATTTACACTTGCAAGGTTCTTCACTAACAAAGCCCCATATAACTACCTTTCTGTCTACTGCTTCTGTAGCCTACTTACTCTTTCCGTCTTGTTTTCATTAACTTGCATATGATTCCTCCCCAGTCTAGCAATCCACCATTTGTTCTAGGCATCAGACTCCAAAGAGCGATAACGTTTACTGTTACTTCTCTCCTGCGATGCCTTCTCTGCGTCATTTAACAACTAGCCTCCAGCCCCATCCTTCCCCAGTCTGTCTGTCCACCATTCCTTCTCCTAACCATCACACTTCAAGGACCTAGACAATTGCAATCTGTCGTTCTATCCCTCCTTAGTGGCTGTTCTCTCACAACATCGCTCTGCTTTCCATTCCCATCTGAACATATTTACTAGTTTTTCGTTTTAGCCCTCTTTACAGCGTTTCACTATCCTCCATTCACTCTCCCGTCTACCACAAACCAGATTTCTTTAAATTAACTAAACCCTGCTCTGTATCCCTCATCATCTAGCCTACCAACCATAATGTAGAAAGACTAGGAGGCACCTCTTAGCAATTTATTTTGCATATTACACGTCAGCACACTCCTTTACATTAAACTCCCCCTCTCATCACATTTACCTCTTCTTTAAACTCCCCCTCTCATCACATTTACCGCTTCTTTAAACTCCCCCTCTCATCACATTTACCTCTTCTGAGAGATAGTTTGTCCATGCGGAGAGGATGAAGAATGAGACTGACAAGGAGGGTATGAGTGAGGTGGAGAGAGAGCAGCGGGAGACCGAGGATGAGATGGAAGGATGGAAGGGGAGGTATATGAGAGGGTGGTGTGAATTGAGATAGGGCAGCTAGATGGCAAAGGACAGGGAGACATGGAGGCGATACGTTTGTGGTCACCCCTTACATGATTAAGGTCCCTTTCATTGTATCCCCCCTCTGTCATTCTCCATCCACATGAAAAGAATGGACTAACATTTACATCAGGAGGTAATCCTAGATTCGTTCTGACTGTTCATTTGCATTCTTCCATCAAGGCTGAAGTCGGAAATTAGTATCTTTGGCGCTCTACAAAAAATTTCAAGGATAATGCATGTGTGGAAGTCTGCTGATGTCTTGCGGGAGTTAGGGAACTGAGGGGAGATATCCAGGGGAGATGAGGTAGAGGGAAAGGGAGGGAAAAAGGAGGGGAGAGGGAACGGAGGAGAGACAGATAGAGAGGAAGAGAAGGAGAAACTAACGAAAATAAGGGAGATGGTTTGGAAAGAGAAAGTGGGAGCAGGGAAAGAAGGCGAACTACAAGGAGGAGGAGGAAAGGGGGGAAAGAAGAGTTTGAGAGACAAAGAAAAAGCGGGAAGGAGAGAACGAAAAGTGGTAATGACGATGGGGACGGAAGGTGACAGATGGAGGGGAGAGAAAGAGAGGGAAAAAGAAAAAATGGAGGGAAGAAAAAAAAAAAAAGATAAAGGCGGAGAACTGTAGTAGGAAAGAAGAGAAGAAAAGGGGGGCAAAATGAGAGAGAGAGAGAGAGCGCGGGTTGCAGCGAGACAGGGTGGAGCAGTCGTGGCGCACACAACCCACACGTACACACACAGAGGCACGCACATACACATTTACACAACCCTGTACTAGTGGACTTAAGGATCTCACAACTAGTTTTGTAGTTGTATTCCACCCCGGGACACTTAACTGCGTTACCAATAATCCTTTTAGTAACGAAATAAATTGGGTAGAGAGTGTGGGAGAGGGTTTTAGCGCGTCATATGCAGAAATAAAATGGGTGGGGGAAGTGGCTGGGAGACTCGTAAGGCCGATGGAGTACGATCCGCAGCTCGCTAGTTAGTTCATGCTCTCTCTCTCTCTCTCTCTCTCTCTCTCTCTCTCTCTCTCTCTCTCTCTCTCTCGATCCTTTTTCTTTATTAGGTTCTTTGATTCCATCTGCGTTTTTTTTTTTTCTAATCCCTCTTGTCTTCTTATCGTTCTGAACTGTATCCATTTCAAACTCTTCTGTTGCTTCTTTGTTCCTACGTGTTCCTCATTTTTTCCAAGATTTTCTACAGCTTCTTTGGCTTTTCTAATGCTCGGTTGCTTCCAACCACTGTGCCTCTTCAAGTGCGTTTTCGGTCTTGCTGTTTCTTTTCTTTGCCTTCTGTCATTTGTCTCCTCCGTTTATCTCTTTGTAAATCCAAAATCTTCTTTTTCTCACCTAGTTCATTAGTGACTCAATTAATTCTTCTTTGACACCCATTTCTCTTGTACTGTAACTCACTCGATTCTTCTGTAACACCAAATTTGACTCAGTTTTTCTGTAACTCACCCAATTCTTCTGAAACGCTTAGCGCTTCTGTGACTTTTGTTTCTTTGCTCAGTTCTTCTGGCTCTGTGGCTCAGGAGGATGACGGCTATTCGATCGTATTCTAGTTGCCACTACACGATTTCATTCTGTCCTGGGGAGACTTCTTGTAAAGTCTGCAGTTCCGAAAAGTCTGTCCTGAGCGCCATAATATCGTCTGATGGTTGCAGAAGTAAAATAGTTGTGGGCTTCACGCTCTCAGGCTCCTTTTGCTAACTTTTAGCTGAATAAAATAATCCGGCATGAGCTGGATTAGAATACTACAGTTATTTCGATCATGATAATGATGAGAGTACTAACACTTTAAGAATCCTTAGACTTGCTGACACACAAGCTTCTATGAGTCACTCAGCTTGTTAAAATAATTTGTCCTTAGCAGGAATAAAGCACTGGAATTACCCTGATCATCAGAGAGCTTTGCTGGAATAAAGCACAGGAATCACCCTGATCATCAGAGAGTTAAGTCCTCAGCCTCCAGTCTTTGAGTGGTTCTTGTAATCCTACCGTGGATTTTTATAAGGCAAAGCTTTTGTGTGAAGAGGGTAGGATTATATTTAGATAGGATTTTGGCTTTGTTTGAAGACGATTCTCTTATCAGCAAATTATTTTTAAGTTATTTGGTTTTATTGTATTTCTGTTCATTAATAGATACTATTATTCACTGTAGTTTGGTTCTGAGGTGTGTGTGGAAGCTTTACTGAGTTGAGATAAAAGATGAAATCATACATCTTCCCTGGTGTGTGGAGAGTCCCTGAGCCATTTTGGCACCCTCTCTTACTAAGCAGGAAAGCAGGCTAAGCAGGTGACGTAGAGCGGGTCAAATTAGCCACTGACACTGCTCTGCAGGACGAGCCCTAAGTGGCACTGGAGATTTCGTAACAGCTCTCTCTTAACTATTCATTCTGTGCATTACACCTTATTATCCTCTTGCCACCATGTGAAGGCGTTGAGATTCATACTTTTTTGATCTTATACTGGGGAGTTAGGCAAAATCCCATGAAGTTCTTGCAGTTCCAGAGCGTGTAAAAAGACTAAGAATGGGTGTACAGAGACTATTGGCTGCGAGTGTACAATTTTGAGGTGGTGGTGGTGGGGGTATTGCGTTGACCTTGACCAGACCAGAGCCAGTCAGTATGAGCGAAACCCACTCCCACCGCCATTATCGGCAGCCACAGTAACCCCCTACCCCCTGATACTACTTTGGCATTGTAGTTTTGGCTCCCCGGTCACTCGTGTCTGGAGCCACTGTGGGCCTGAGTCAAGAGGGACCATTGCGCCATCGCCAGAGGGAGAGCAGGGGAAGAGGGAGTTGCGCCATTGAGGTTATTTTACTCCCGAGTTGATAGTCCGCCGTCACTTCCCCCTCCCACTACCACCACCACAACCCTCCAGCAACTCCCTCCCGCACACTCTCTTCCACTCTTCCACAGTTACCACGTCCGAATTCACAGATGTTCGCCAGACTTGCTTTCAGAAATTGCTAGAATGTCGCAAAAGCCATCCAGGAACTCGCTACAGTTGCTTAAATCTCGAGGACTGTGCTACAACTTGGCAAAAAATGTTGCTAAACACAAAATCACTCGGGGCGGTCGCTGTAGAAACAGTAATAAAAATTTCCCCAGGTATTAACCAGATTTTGCAAGATTTCTTGTGGGTAAATGATAGAACTTGACGCTGAAAAGGAGTGAACATCTACATCCAGCAGAATAAACGCTAAATTGGCAACTATACTAGCTCTCTTCCTCTCCCACCTTTCTCGTCCCCCTTCCCCCCGCACTCTCGCGCCACCTCGCATTTTCCTCTTCCATATTACCTTTTCCTTGGTATCTTCGGAGTAGGAGGAAGCTTTTGGCGTTATTTAGGATCTATTAAGGTTGTTTCTGATAGTTTTATGTCTCCAGGAACGTAATGTTGGAGGTAAACATGGGTGTGAAGCTCAGTTTCTAAGCCTGCAGAGAGGAACGAGTCTACTGCAGGGCTGACGGGCGGGGCTGTGTGTGTCAAGGAGAGACAGAACTGGCGCTCTCAACCTCTCTCTTATTTGGCTCTTGCTGCTCATTTTTGCGCGCCTACTTAGTCTCTTTTTTCTCCCTACTCTTATTGCCATTTTACCCACCCCCTCCCCCTTTTTTCTCATGCCTCTCTTTACTCTTGCTACTCTTTTTGCCCCCTTCCAAAACCCTCCCTTTTCTCTTTTGTTTCCCAGAACCCTCTTTTCTCTCGTTATTTTTGGATACCCTTCTTTCTTCTTGCTACTCTGTACCCTCATTATGGCCTCACTTCATCGCTTGCTGCTCTTTACCTTCTTTTGCCGCTTTGGATTAACATCTTTTTCGTTTCTGGCTCATTCCCTCTTACATCCTCTTTCACTGGCTGCTCTTACTTAACCTTCAGTTTGCTGATTAGTTTTGAAGTTAAGAATAGACAGCAGTATGTGCGTAATACACTTTTGTGCTGTGTGTGTGTGTGTGTGTGTGTGTGTGTGTGTGTGTGTGTGTGTGTGTGTGTGTGTGTGTGTGTGTGTGTATGTGCGCGCGCGGAGGCTTTTAGAGTTTTGTATATCTATGTTTTACCCTTGAATACTTAATTTTGTTGTCTATAGACTATCCATCCATGTGTAACTAACCGTCCT
Source organism: Coenobita brevimanus (assembly GCF_032717465.1). NCBI lineage: Eukaryota > Metazoa > Arthropoda > Malacostraca > Decapoda > Coenobitidae > Coenobita > Coenobita brevimanus. The sequence continues at coordinate 14,526,708 of NC_137027.1, forward strand.
TTTCTGTCTATCAATCTACCTGCGTAGTAATTGATGACCCAGCCCCATCCTGGGACGCAGCATCTTCCCAACATTTCTGGCCATCCATCCGCTCATCCATTGATCGATCGATCCATCCATCCATCCATCCATCCATCCATCTATCAGTTGACCCATCCATCTATCCATCCACCCATCAAGCGAACCATCCAGCAGCCCACGTATTGGTCAATCCAACTATTAAGCTGTCCGTCTAGCCAGTCAGCCAACCATCTTTCCGCATTGTGACTGCAGAAGCATACACAGCACACCGTCCCAGCATTCCTGACCATGCATGCGTCCATCCATTCATCCAACCATCTGTATCCTTGTATATCCATTCATCCTTCCATCCATCTATCTACTTGTACATTCACCTATCCATTCATCCTTCTATGCACCCTCAGTCTGTTTGTCAACTCATCCTTTCATCCATACATGTGCCCAATAGTCCATCCATGCATCCACCCACTCACCTATCCATCCATTTATCCGATCCATCTATCCTGTCAACTTAGTGATGGACAAGGCAGATCCACCATATCCTGCCAACAGTCCTGGACCTCTATCCATCCATCCATCTATCCGCGTAGTGTGGGTCGAGGCATACCATCCCATCCTCGCCACCCTTCTGGCCCTGATCCACAAAGCAGAGTGAGCCAGCCAGCCAACGTTGACTCACCATAAGCTGGGCTATTAAAGGAGAGCAGGGGTCAGATTTAGGGCCGTGTTTTGAGAGGCTTCGTGGCACATTCTCCTTAGCGATTTATTTTACTGAATATAAGTAATAAGCAAAGAAAGACGAACATCTTGCTTGATAACTCGAAAGATAGGTACAGACAGAATAACAAACGGATAGACAGATATGGAAGTAAGGAGACAGGCAGATGACATATAAACAGATTACAGTGTGATAGATAAACAGGTAGATAAATAGAGACATATAGGTAGTTATCATAAAACAAATGATTGTGGTATGCAAGTTAGTCTTCCCTTTGCAGCCATAAAGAATTAATCCCTTCAGTACACTGATGTATTTTGTATGGTTTTGTTTCGTGTTATTTTCAGTCGCTTTTCTTCTCCCTAGGAGTGATTTTTCGAAATGGAGGCGTTAGATACAATCCACATTAACCTCTTCACAGCTATAGGTCCTCCCGAGAGCTGAGTAAAAATCATTCATAGTAAGAATAAATAAAATAATACATCAGATTGCACTTCGAAGCTAACTGATATTCTCTGGAGTTCATTTACCCTAACTTGGCCCAGATTTTCGCCTATTTGCAGCTTATTCCACGTACTTCAGTGGCAGGAAAAGACAATACTACGGCTCTATATCCTTTCCATAGCATTTCTTCGTGACCAGCATCATTTTCTAGCGTTAAAATCTATTGCTGCAACTCAGGATTCACATGAAGACATGGCAGTTTTAGTCCAGGTTAAAGCAGTATAGTAACACCAAGAATATAATAGAAAAAACGTCATCGGACTGAAGGGATTGAAAGCCAAGCTGCAAGAGAATTCATTGGAAACAAATCGTGCCGAGCTGTGACCATTGTTATCGGTGCTGGACGGCAAAAGTGGACAAAGCGAGTGTGAATAGGCGAACCAAGTCACGCAGAGTTGCAGAAAAAAAAAAAAAATGCCTTGAGATTTATAATGCATATTTTGGTATAGCAAAGCAGACTAAAAAGATATATGTGCTTTGAGAATCAGGGTGTTGATAATGATGATAGTCGCGTAGGTCCACAGAAAAAAAATACCTATCGATATTCATAAAGCATTTTTATATGGCAGTGGAGACTAAAGACGGATTAATACCTTGAATGAAGGTGGTCGTGATGATGATGATTGAAGAACTGGCCTCTTCACAGCGGTTACTTTTTATGATATTCTTGCTACCGCCTGATAATTTTATGCAGCTTAGCAGAGACTTGTGGAACTAAAGTCTTTTTACCTTAACTTGGCCTAAAATTAATATCTCCCCGATTTGAATGTTGAGCCGCAACAATAGACGCTTAATTATGATCCTAGTAACGATGGAGTGCAATGGAGATGATGTAGAGCCTTAGTATTGTCTTTTCTTGCCATAGAGCTACGTGAAATAAGCTACAAAAGGAGGACAGCTGAGGCCAAGTTAAGATGAAAAGATTGTATACAGTATGAACTAGATACAGCCCTCCTTAATTCCTTCACTTCCAAAGGGTCTCATATGAACTGGATAAAATCTTAGAGCAAATTGAGCAAAATAGAGTAAAAATTATGTCCTCAGACTGAAGGGGTTCTATACACACTAGTTCACACTTAACTTCCCACCCCCGTCACAAAACAGACGGACGGAATTTTTAATCTTCAAGACTTTTCTGGCGGCCGAGTTTGTTGGGTAAAAAAATAAATGTCTAGCAAGTGGGGGAAAATTATTGTCTGGTAAGTTTTGTGGGGAAGAGGATATTCACCAACGAGAACTCTTGTGGAATTCTTAGCCACTTTGAGGACGCGGATAAAATACCAGCTTGAAATACCAGCTTGATAAATGCCAGCTTGAATTACCGGCTTAAAAATACCAGCTCGAAAGATCTTGAGTGTAGGAAGGAAGGAGTGTCGCTGTGCGAATTTTCACGAATGCTAATCAAGAAATACTTTTTATTCACTTCTCGATTGGCGAGCTCCGTTTTGTATCTCATAACACTTCGCCTTCTTGACTGTATCCCATATCTCCTGGCTTCGTGACTGCGGCAAAATAGAAACGATTTTAAGAGTAACGCAATCGTGAGCGCAGTGGCCTTTTCTTATTTGCAGCGAGAACAAGTATAGCTTGCTAAATCAAACAATGTTGTCTTCTTTCGCGCATGCACATATAATTACATGAATGGTATACCCAGTGCTAGGGATACTTTCCTCTTTCATCATCCGCATACCCAGCTCTGTTATTTAAGTTTTATTCGCAAGACATTTTTTTGATATTCAGTGTGGCAAATCATTCTCTAAGCTGTATAAATATACTGTACACTGCATACAAACTTGTATGAGAAATAACTGGAGAGTACTTACTGGACATGACCGAGGGATGAGACGAGAGAAACAATAAAAAACGGCAAAGTTTATATGGAAAACAAGGAATGAGAAATATCAAAGACGAAAAGAGAAATTTAGGACTAGAATTAACGAAGGTGTGAGGTAATCTCAAAAAAAAAAAAAAAAAGGAGACACTGACGTGATACAAGAATGAAAAGAACACAAAGTAGGAACAGATGTGAGAAAGATTAGAAAAACAGGAACCGACAGGAGCTTGAGAAGAAATCATAGGTCGTACAAGAATGAGAAGAGGATGCAGACAGAGACAGATCTGAGTGTAGGAAGGAACACGGTAAAAGAGAAAAGACACAAAGAACGGAACCCACACGAGGAAGACGAGAAAATAAGAACCGAAAGATGCAAAGGAAATAAATGCAATACAAGGATGAGAAAAGAAGGCAGACTGACTCGGTGCAAACTGAAGACAGATCCAAAGGTGACAGGTGCAAAGGCGAAGGGGGACATGAAGCGGTGGAAGAGTGAATGTAAAACAGAAATCAATATAAGATCTGAAAACCAGAACTGATAATAAGGCAGAAAGGATAACAGAGCCTGATATAAAGATGAAATAAACAGGCAGACACAGAAGTAAGACGACAGAGGAACAGATATAACGAGAAGCACGTAGAATGAGGCCTACGAAACAAGAAAAAAAAAAAAGAGGAACCTGTAAAAAACTGAAAAGAAAACACAAGCCAATACAAGGATGAAACTAGTAGACAGAATGAGACTGGTAGGAATGCAGGAAAAAAATAATAAATAAGAGAAGAGAAGAGAGAAAACCAAGGACTGATATAAGAACGTCATGAAAACGAGGAACGATAGAAAATAAGGAAAAAAAAAAAGGTTGATACAAGAATGAGAAAAGCAAGTCGACAAGTACTGAATGTATATTGAAAGGAAGACGATATAAAGGAAACAAGGGCATTATATTAGGTTAAATGTAGGGACTCAAGAAAAAAGGGCAAAAGAAAACACAAGCCAATGCAAGGATGAGACTAGCAGACCTACAAAGGCAGATGGGAATGTAGGAAGGAACGAGATACAAGAGAAAATAGAAAGAATGAAGCAGAGGGTGAAGTGTGGAAGGTGGAGTGGCGAAGAGCAGAGTGTGGCTTCCTGCACTACCCTTCTTCCAGACCTTTGTTTGGCTTCGGAAATCCTCGTCTATGTAGAGGTTGTGTGTGTGTGTGTGTGTGTGTGTGTGTGTGTGTGTGTGTGTGTGTGTGTGTGTGTGTGTGTGTGTGTGTGTGTGTGTGTGTGTGTGTGTGTGTCGTAGTTAACTTTTCCAGGCTCCTGTCACTCACTCATCTGAATGAAATCGTAGACACTGAGTATGAATCATTCTGATCACAAGGATGTTGAAATATCATGCAGTAAGTCTGAATAGAAATAATACTATCCGAGGAGTGCTAAGGTGATTTACATGTATAAGGACGTACGCCTGAACTAAGCAATAATAGTAATAGTAATAATAATAATAATAATAATAATAATAGAAAATACAGTAAAGGGTATGATGAGGGGAATCCACAGACAAACCTAACTAACTGAACTTCATAATTAAGGTCCCAGTTGGGAGAAGGAATATTACGGATCGTTGGATGGGATTCTCAAAAGCACTTACGACCGAATCCCTGTCGTAACTTAGGATTTATTTTTGCAGGGAGAAGTAAGAGACATGGGAAGGTTTTTAATCCTCCTTTCTTTGTTCCTTCTGGAGAAAACATTTATAACCTATGGCATTTTCCCCTGTAACTACGATTCTCTCTCTCTCTCTCTCTCTCTCTCTCTCTCTCTCTCTCTCTCTCTCTCTCTCTCTCTCTCTCTCTCTCTCTCTCCCCCCTGCATGTAAGCGCAGACAGACAGACAGACAGACAGAAAGGGAAAGATTAGAGACAGTCAGGTGTAAAGACGAACAGAAACAGGCAAAGAGACAGACATAGACAAAAGCTAGACAGAGACCGAGAGACAGAAATTTTGCCAGGAATGCTGCCAGTCTCCATAATTTCTGTGTCTTGCCTCTCCGTACCACAAGTGCCGCATCTGAGACTTCTTTGGAATTGCCTCAGTCCCTCTTGTCTCTCTCCTGCATGTGAGCTGGGAGAGAGAGTGAGCTTTGGATTAGGTTTCTTCCAAGACCTTCTCAAGCTTCTTATGCAGCAAGAGAATCATGTTTCTTTCTGCACACACACACACACACACACACACACACACACACACACACACACACACACACACACACACACACACACACACACACACACACACACACACACACACACTCTCAAATATAGGTATACACAAACACACATATATCTAGATTTATGTATACATCTAGTTTATTTTTTCATTTCTTCTATTAAGCATTGAATTTTTGCAGTGTCTCCCTTGTGAAAAGAAAAATGCTTCTCAGTATGTTAAACCGTTTACACGCAATAAATTTTAGTAAACCCAGGAAGCCTTAAGAGACACTGTATATCAGGGAGGAACGTCCATCCATAGCGAAGCTCAAATTCATAATATACGTTTCGAATTTTCATGATTCCGAAGTAAGTGCGTGCAAGAATTGATATGAGAGTCTCACCTCGAGGGCCCCTTCCTGCCTGGGGCCCGTCAGTCGACAAGGGGCCCGAGGGAGCCAGGTAAAAATTGGATGCCCTGTGTTGCCTTACCTGCCGGGAATGTTGTTATGTGCTATGGTGTATGATGTGGTGATTTGAGATTTTGGTTTATTGGGTAGGTTAATTAGTTTTAGTAGTAGTAGTATTTTATTGCCATAATTTCCATTATTATTATTATTGTTGTTGTTGTTGTTGATCATGTTACTGCTCTTGTTTGTATTATAATTGTTCTTTTTTTTCATATTTCCTCCCTTCTCCTCCTCCTTAACCATTTCTTCCTAAATTCTCTATCCTTCAACCCTCCATCACTTTTCCTCCTGCTTCTTCTCTTGTTCACCATGCTGCTCCTACTCCCCCTTCTCCTCCTCCCCCTTCTCCTCCTCCTTCCCACATCTTCATCTTCTTCTTCTTTCCTCCTCCTCCCCCTCGAGTGGGCACTTGAGGCAATATAGGTGGCTCTCCACTCCAACCTCAGGTCTGACCCTCCTCATCCTCCTCTTTCCTCTTCCAACACCTCTTCTCCATCATTTTCATCACCTTTCTCCTCATCCTCTTTCCTTCCTTCCTTCCTTCGTCTACCTCTTCCTACACCTTTTCCTCCTCCTTCAGCTCTTCTCTATCATTTTCTTCACCTTTTTGCCTCTTCCTCCTCCTCTCCTCCTCCTCCTTCCCCTTCCTCTTTCTCTTCCTTCTTCCTCTTCCTACACCATTCCATCCATTTTTTTTTAACCTCTTTTCTCCTCCTCCATCACTACTCGTCACTCCTCTTCTGGCACCTCTTCTCCGTCTTTTTCTTTACCTATTCTTTTTCTTCCTCCTCCTCTTCCCCTCCATACACCTCCTCTTTATCCTCTTACCTCTCTTTCCTCCCTGCTCCACCCTCTCGCTTCACTCCTTTTACTTCCCCCCTCCTCTCCCTCATTCTTCCAGAACCTCTTTCCTCCTCCTCCTCCTCCTCTTCCTTCTCCTTCTCCTAAAACATCCGCTTAGGCTGTATCTTAGTCATATAGGTTTGACGTGGAACGAAATGGGCAGGGGTAATTGACTCCCCAGTATCTCTCTATCCATGTAGGTAGATAGACAGGCAGACAGATAGATAGATATAGACATATAGAGATTTTGACTTGGATTTATATATTTGGACAGACAAAAATAGATAAGTACAGCACAAATGCACATTCATAAAAATACAGAAACCTTTACGAAGAAATGCAAGTAAAGCGGATTTAGACACAAGGATGCGGAGAAGTGGTTTAGTATGTCTCAACGCAGATACGTTCCCGCCGTGAGATGATATTTCCACGCGCGGGAGAAGCTACTGGAGGTCTTGGGTTGAGCTGAGATGAGTGGAGATGAGGCGAGAAGACTGACAAGTATATACATAGACACAAGTAGCCCTCCAAAGTTTGACGACTATATAGCGGAAGAATCGAAACATATGAAACGCTCACTAGTAGAGATAGGGTTTTCACTGCGTTTCGCCTGTTGTAAATTTTCCCGTGACGGAACATGGAAGATTGTTTTGTGGCGGATTCTGAGGATATCATTCTCGTTGGAACTTAAAGCACTTCTTTCACTTCAACTTGGTCCAGATTTTCTTCCTTCTGCAATTTATTTCACAGTTCAGTGGCAGAAAATATATTACAGCTCTGCATCTTCTCCAGTGCACTTCTTTGTGACTGGCATAATGTTGTAGGGTTAATCTCGTGTTGCAGCTCAGCATTCAAGATGGAGCTATGGCAGTTTGTGAGCCTAAGTGAGGTGAAAATAGTATTGGACCTTTACTTTGGCGAGATAGTTTGCCTGTTTCACCTGAGTAGATTCACCTGTGCTTATATGTATCTATATTGTCGACGCAGAGAGCATAAGTAACGTCTAAGTTTGCATTAACGTTACTAAGTCAGGTACAGATTAACAGGAAGAGGTGTTTGAGAGTCACATTAACCAGACATTATGAGTCTGATCCTCCTCCTCCAGAAATGCGTAGGTATGAGAGAGAGAGAGAGAGAGAGAGAGAGAGAGAGAGAAGGGGGATATAAGCAGTCAGGATTAAGAGGCGTTCCTTGAATTGCTTTTTCGCTCGACGTGTGAAGTGCTTTCTAATCTTGCGGTGACATGAGAGGATGTGTAGCGCCATTTTATTAGTGTAAGAGGGTCAATGGGACGCAGGGAAAGGACTTGTGTAGCTTTATTCCCAGAGACGGAAAGATATAAAGGTGGACTTTGTGCACGCAAGCAAGCACACGCACGCAAACAGAACTCTCTCTCTCTCTCTCTCTCTCTGTATGGGCGAATTATGAGATTTTTTGCAGACCATCATTATCATCATCATCATCATCATCATCATCAAGCCTGTCACATTATGCCACGATGTATCAAAGAAATCATGGTACCCCACGGGCATCAGCCTCAAGGATATTCTGTTCTCTCCCTATTTCGTGGTTTTGCATGAACTTGTACAAAAAAGTATGTTCACTCTCTTCAAAGCACGCGTGTTCGTACAGTCACATACAAGAGTTCGTTTGACTCCTTTTTTTCTCACTGCTGTATTCATAGACTTGTAATCTCGTTGGGTAATTAAGCACCCTAGCACTTCTTCCTTAGCTACTTATTTTATGGTATTGGTGGTTAATATTCATTTGTACGTTATTTATGAAGAGTGTGGCGATACTGGAAGGATTTATAAAACTGAGAACAGGACAGTAAAGTGTAATAAATAATATATAAAAGGTGTGAGGGAGTTTCCTTACCCGGCAAGAATACAGGACATAGATGAACATGACGTTGTGGACTGATGTGCATTATATCATCCATTCGTGAGTGATTGTGCTTTTTTCCACTACCTCTCACTCAAGCGTCTGTGAATCCAGTTATTAGAGGATTTAGGAGAGACATACGACTTTTTTTCTTTTTCCAACTGTCCTGCAACTTACTAGGCCTATACATGACTGACACAAATGGACAGCTCTTGTAAATCTTGTAAAAGCAGCAGAATTTTTAAAGAACATTGTGTAGAATAAAAGTGCTGTGTAAGTTATTGTATGCCTTAGTAAACGACCGGGAACTTCCCATTACTAGTGTTTATATTGTAGTGTTACTGGTACTTTATAGGTCTGATAACGGACCGTATTTTCCACTTTATTCCTTCCTACTAGCCGATTTTGTGCAGCTTTTGAAGGATGTCGAGTAGTGAGGGCTTATGAGTATTATGTAATCCATCTAGTTCATAACGCTGCACCTAAGCAGCTCCTCTGATGGTAGCAAGAATAAAATAATAAATACATCATTTGATTGAAGTGGTTAAGCATCATTTCTGTGTACTGCACAAAGACTGATGGCTTTAACCACTGTACAAAGAACTTCTGAAATCATCTGTGCCTCTCAAATTCACCCCCGGCGCGCCAAATCCCGCCCAGGACAACCCAACCCCTCATTCATCACCCTTGATACTAGTACATAAATAGGACGAGGGTACCAGACGTGATAAGTTGTACCCAGAAGTGCTCAGTCAGGCTTAAATCTTTTGTGAGATCTTTGGTGAATTGATGATTGTTAGGTTTCTAGATGTTACTGTACTTGGATTAGGTTTTTATTGTTATTCCAGTTAATATAAGTAATAAATAAAAAGAATATAGGCAATAAAATTAAATTGGTCAATAGTCCCTCCCTTCCCCAGAAAGAAAAAAATTATCTATCGCTTGGGCCTCTTCCGAATGGTAATACTGATCTCCATCATTATACATATGCTTTATTTCGTTACTGTTTTATGTGCATTGATATACAGCACTTAGTTGTTGTTGTGTAGATTTTTTCTCCTTTAGTATATAACTGTTTCCCTGTCCAAGATCCTCCCAAAGAGCATTCTCTCTCTCTCTCTCTCTCTCTCTCTCTCTCTCTCTCTCTCTCTCTCTCTCTCTCTCTCTCTCTCAAACACACACACACACACACACACACACACACACACAATCTCAGTAGTACTCCTCTTCATCCTCCCCTCCAGTATATCATCACCTTGAAGTTGCCAACAGCCAGCCAGCCTTCATAACAGTTACCTCGCAGTCTCTCTCTCTCTCTCTCTCTCTCTCTCTCTCTCTCTCTCTCTCTCTCTCTCTCATACATGCAGTAACCTGTGACAGTTTCTCTTGTAACTAAGATTCCGTGTCCTTCCTGCTAAAATAAATACAAAAGTTGGCCCGTAAATAGCGCTGCATTCCAAATTAACCTGGGATATGGGCATTGTTAACGCTGACTGAGCTGTCTCCACCTCGCGCAAGAAATCGACTGGCTAAATGGAACAGGAGCGGTATATATGGGCTACCCTACGACTGGGAATCGATCGTAAATACCTTTGAGAAAACCATGCCTGGTTTTGCCCTGAAGCCTCGTCTGCTAGGCTCTCAACACGTCGCATCCCCCCACACACAAGTTTTCCTCGTCTTTATCTCTTACATCATCTTGAGCATTCAGCTGCATCCTGCTTTCACTGTCTTCTCTTTCCCTCACTCACTCTTTCAGATCTTCACAAGTGTCTACTTCTTTGCTGAAAGGGATGCCTTCACGTAGCGATAAATAAATAACCAGACAACTTCGTTGCCTGGTTATACAGACACCCCTCATCCCCCCCCCCCCGTTTCTCGAAAGGTGGACGGAAGATTATAAAAGTGTAGTGTGAGCCTGCTGTTCTCTGGGTTCACGTCCAGATGGGCGTGAAACCAAGACTACAGTGTTATTTTGTTATTTCTGAACAGATCTTGCTATTTGCCGCTCTGAGTTGACACCTTATCAAAATGAAATCGCATTTAACACTTTTAAATGACAGCTACAGTTAGACCTGACACGTACAGAGATGACGCAGAAGTCAAAGAAGTCTTTACTTCTTACATTTTTTTTTCTTTTCGTCTTTCTGCCTCCTCAAGCAGTCACCGTTTTCTCCATATTAGATTCCTTACAGCTTCCCTCGTTCCCACCACATTTTCCTCCTTTGACATCACAGTTTTTCCTCTTATACTCTTGCCCTGTGTCATTTCTTCATCCTCCGCGTTCTTCATATCATCTTTCTTTCCTCTTCATTCTCATTTTCCTAATATCCTCTCACGTTATACCTTTTCCTCATATGTCCTTACTTTTCTTTCACTTCCTCTCCTCCAGCATTTCCTCCTCTTCATTGACTTTATTTCACTTTCATTTTTAGTTACCTCCTTCACATCGGTTCGTATTCTTCGATATTTATCCCTGTTTCATTCCCATCCACGCTTCGCTCTCTCTACGTATTTTTTTTCTCTTCCACCACATTATCTGTTTATTGATCTTTGCCGCCTTCTTCCATGTTTATCACAGTTTCTCCCACTTCTAACTACGTAATTTTTCCTTCCAGTACATTTTCTTCATCTCCGCCTTTTTCTCACATAATCTCATGTTACCTTTCTCCCCTTCCACCCTCCATCATGTTTCCATACAATCTATTACATCATCCTGTCGTCCTACACTTCCCGCCATCCTACACCTTCCCTTACGTTGCTCAATACATCCTCACATCTCCGTTCCTTTAACGGCACTCCATCTTGTCACCTTTCCTCCAATGGTCTCTGGTTATGAGCTTCTCCATCGAAATTAAGAATATTTTCCCCTGACGCACCTTCACATTATCTTTTCTTCATTTTTTTTTTGTCTACACACCTGTCCTCATATCATCCTCCTTTCAAACCATCCTTCGACATCCTAGTATAGAGCCTTATTTATCATCCTGTCCAGTATAGAAATTAGTAATATTCGTGTCTTTCTCCGACTCACTCTCATTATGTTTCGTCCCCTTTTTCACTATACTTTTTTTTACTCACGTCATTATCCTTCCAATCATCCTTCATCATCATCCCAAGTATCCTACAGCATCCTCCCAAACATCCTCCAGCATCCTCTCAAGCATCCTACAGCATCCTACCAAGTATCCTTCAGCATCCTCCCAAACATCCTTCAGCATCCTTTCAAGCATCCTCCAGCATCCTCCCAGGCATCCTTCAGGATCCCCTCAAGCATCCTTCAGCATCCTCCCAAGCATCCTCCAGCATCCTCCCAAACATCCTTCAGCATCCTTTCAAGCATCCTCCAGCATCCTCCCAGGCATCCTTCAGGATCCCCTCAAGCATCCTTCAGCATCCTCCCAAGCATCCTCCAGCATCCTCCCAAGCATCCTTCAGCATCCTCCAAGCATCCTTCAGCATCCTCCCAAGCATCCTCCAGCATCCTCATCTTTCAGCATCCTCCCAAGCATCATTCAGCATCCTGCCAAGCATCCCTCAGCATCCTCCCAAGTATCCTTGAATATCATTTTTCTTCCTGTCTTTCCATATATTGGCCTTTCCACATTTTTTCAGTATGTCATCATATCATTCCGCATCTTCCTCGATATTTCTCCGATTCTGAATTCCCATGTTTTTCCATCTCTCCATCTTTTCCATATTTTTTGTCGTCTTAGGCATAATTCAGTATCCTCTCATCCTCGTCACAATACTACCGATACTTCATACATTTTCTCTTTATCCTCTCACCTCATATCGCCCTTCATTTTTCTCTGAATCTGAATTACCCTGTCTCTCCATTTTTCTGACTTCCGATAGTTTTTATTTTTCATCCCCTGTGGCATCCTTCAATATCCGTTCTCCCTACATAATACTAGCCACGCCCCTCACATTTTCTCAGCATTTCATCTCACTTCTGTTTCTCGTTTTATTTATTTTTTTAATTATCTTCTCTTCACCCTCACACATTACTAGCTACAATCTATATATTATTTTAACATTTCATCCTGCAGGTAGTTTGTTGGTAGCCGCCCCTCCGGGATTAAGGTGTCTCTCTACAGATAGACAAATAGATCGATAGATAGACAGACTTCCCCTCATCTCCCTTGATTTTTCTGAGCTGATATATTCCATCGAAGTTAGGGGTCGATATCTCAGCGCCATTTCGTCACGCCTCCTGCCTCGTTCCACACCCAGATCTGTGTTTTCTTTGCTATTTTCTCTTTCGTTCCTTACCATCAAAGCATCAGTCTTTCCTTAGAGCTTACGATTTGCACAACGTTCTGATTTTTACCTGTATTTTGCGTTTATCCTTGAGCATCCTTGAGCGACGTCGTTCCCTGTAGTGACAATGTTTATATCGTTTCGTGAATGTAAAAATATAAATAAAATACAGTATAATAAGACTATTGAGTAAACATTTTCCTTCATAATTTATCTCTTTATCCGCATTTTTAACCTGTCAGTTCGGTGACGTATGTTTCTCAATGAAAGCTACTTCCAGACAGTTTTATTAAATCTCAAGAAAGTCCTCACAAATAAGGGATTATTGGAGGCTGTATCAAACCCCTACAGCCCGAAAAGTGTCCCCTGAACTGAATAAAATCGTGTAGAGGGAACAAGAATATAATGAAAAATACATCTTAACTAAATCTTGAATTATTTTAACGAATATTCCTTCATTTGCCTGATTGCGAGGGGTGACAAGTAATATAAATCGAGATATTCGTGCTTCGGCCCTTACTCATTAACGACCCTCCTACACGGTCCACCAGCCTCCTTTTCGTACTAGCTTTCCTTCCGTACCCCTCCAGTTTGTACTTTGTCTTACCCGCCTTCTTCCTCCAACACACAGCTCTTAAATACAGTTACCCCTTCAACACCCAGCTTTTAAATACAGTTACCCCTTCAACACCCAGCTCTTAAATACAGTTACCCTTTCAACACCCAGCTCTTAAATACAGTTGCCCCTTCAACACCCAGCTCTTAAATACAGTTTCCCCCCCCCCAACTTGTTCTTGGTCTTCCTCCCTTCTTCCTCCAACACCTCTTATACAGTTTCATACTCACACAGCAACACTCGAAGCTCACAGACTCATTACAACACAGTTCAGAGATACGCAGTACGATGCTCACAGACAAACGAGAGTACACTTTACAGAAACATGACGAGATTTTCGGTGGCACAGGAGAGCCTCTAGGATGCTTAGTAATACAATAACGCACTTAACTCACAGACCCGCTATGAAATACTCTCAGACAAAACACACACACACACACACACACACACACACACACACACACACACACACACTCAAGGACCACATAACGGGACTTGTGAGAGCAGCCATGTGGAGCAAGCGGAGATTCGCACTGCCTTCTTACACCCCTCGTGTGTGTGTGAGAGAGAGAGAGAAAAAAAAACACACACACACACACATGCTCTTAGCAACTCTCCAATCCCTCTTTCACTCACTCACACACGCACACAAATTGACAAGCAAGGTGTGTGTGAGGAGCTTTGAAGATGCAGCGTTTGATGTGTGGCCGTAATGAAAGCAATCAACTGTGGTCACTTCAGCTTTCAGTATTTCAAGTGTGACGCCCCAACGTTCTCTTCTCCACATTTACGCTGTTTTGATCATTTTTAACAACGTACCAGAGTTTTTGGTTATAATCGAGCTTTTTACAGACTGTATAATTATCTGCCCATATCTGTTTATCTGTCTGTCTGTCTGTGTACCTGTCTGTCTGTCCCTCTGTCAGTCTTTGTATCCTTTATTCTGGAAGGGGTGGCCACAAACAAATCGCCTCCACGTAGCCCTTTCCTCTGCAATTTGGCTGCCTTCCTCCAGCTCACACACCCCTCTCACATATATCTCTCCACTCCATCCCTCCATATCATTCTTGGTCTCCCCTTCCTCCACTTCCCCTCCACCTTTCTCACATACACTTTTCTAGTCTCTCTCATTTTCCTTCCTCTCATATTTGTAGTGCTATGGTTAAATAATCTCTCCTTTGACAGTCTTCAGAAACTTACTTTTCTCTCCAAGCTTAAAAAAATCGTCAGGAATTAACATGCTACTTTTGCAACCTCAGGCTTTCTGGACGTAAACCCAGTGTACCGCAGGGTGAAGTTGTCCGTCTCCTGCAACCCACGGTTCTCCTCTTGGGGGATTGGCAGCAGAGTTAAGGGATGCTTGGATAACCGGGTAGCTCCACTGCCCGGTATATCAGAGCGACCACGCGATGGAACCAGAATAATATTAAATATGACGTACTCGTTGTTCAGGAGTTATTTAGTGCCTTTTGAACCTCCCGCCGTCGATATTCACGGATGAATGACAAACCAGGAAGCAGATTTGTCAGCGTGATTTCCTTGTTCGTGGTGTCTTTTGCATTATGAACTCGAGGTATTTAAATTTTCTACATGGCTAGCATGGGAATGATTTTAATTCTGGCTGTCACTCTCCATCAGATTACAAATACGAATTGATAAAGACATGGAATCTCTTGAGTATTGCGTGGAGTCCTTCGTAAACTCTTGCAATATAATCTCAAGAGTTCATCAGTGGTTGCTGCAAAGATAGCGCTTGTAACCTGACACATCCCAAACCTTTCGGCTTAGGTGAGGGCCAGGTGTAGTAGACTGGAGGATCAATCTGATTAGCAACCAAGGAGACGCATTCCTACCCTATAACTAAGGCTTAACAGATTTCGTGCAACCGCGATATGCATTCAAGCTCAGGGAGCGATCATTTTCTGTCAGGTGAAGATAAACCGACTATAGAATGTCTTTAAGATCTCCCATCACCACTTGGCTACATTTCCTTCCGCAGCCCAAGACGTCTTCCATCATGTACACCTTTATTCTTTCATTCCCTGTATTTCTAGACGTTCCGCGAATCGAAATTTATGACCGCAGTAAAGAGCTGTTTATATTGATAGCGTTTCTTGCAGTAGAAAGGAGAGATTGCGAAAGTTAGGTGTGTGTGTGTGTGTGTGTGTGTGTGTGTGTGTGTGTGTGTGTGTGTGTGTGTGTGTGTGTGTGTGTGTGTGTGTGTGTGTGTGTGTGTGTGTGTGTGTGTGTGTGTGTGTGTGTGTGTGTGTGTGTGTGTGTGTGTGTGTGTGTGTGTGTGTGTGTGTGTGTGTGTGTGTGTGTGTGTGTGTGTGTGTGTGTGTGTGTGTGTGTGTGTGTGTGTGTGTGTGTGTGTGTGTGTGTGTGTGTGTGTGTGTGTGTGTGTGTGTGTGTGTGTGTGTGTGTGTGTGTGTGTGTGTGTGTGTGTGTGTGTGTGTGTGTGTGTGTGTGTGTGTGTGTGTGTGTGTGTGTGTGTGTGTGTGTGTGTGTGTGTGTGTGTGTGTGTGTGTGTGTGTGTGCAGACCTGACGGATGGTAAGTGGATTATGTTAGCGAGAGGCAGACAGACGGGGCGAAAGAAGCTTCGTTCTGATATTGACCGGCGATGGATGATTGGGTGGAAAGGGAGACTACATTGCATTTACACTAACCTGATGATCCCTAACCCCTTTCATCTCAGTTAGTGGCCAGATGTAGTTCCTTCCGAGGATTCATTTGACCTGTGACTAAGGAGAACCAATACTCCCTCATAACCAAGGCTCATCCAGTTTCATACACAACTTAGTGGCCTAGTTGCGTAAGATGAAATACGAACAAAAAAAATAGTAGCGGAAGGGAAATCTACACGGGATTGAGAGGCTACGGAAATTGTTAGACTGTATGGAGAGTGTTTTATTAAGCAGGTTATTCTGTTTTATTAAGCAGGTTATTCTATGGGGTCAAGACTTACTTAGAAGATACTGAAAGCTTATATCCTGATAATAGGGTCTCTTTCCATGCAGTGCTTTGTAATCGTAATAATCTGCTTTTAATGCTATAGTCACTCAGAAGTACTTTTTCAAATTACCTCTTTAATCTGGTGACGTTTTTTTCTGCCTTTTTGCTATCCAAGCAATTTTTTTTTTTTTTGGGGGGGGGAAGGTTTTTTTTTTTTTTTTAGTTTACGGAGTTACATGTAGCATTCATTAAGTTTTCACAGTAGGGGATCTTATAAACTCTGTAAAACATTCTGGTAGCAGCAAAAATCCATTGGCCAAAAGGCGTTTTCATACGGATTTTTTTTTTTTTCATGTTTGACAGTTAGGTGTCGAAATATCATGATCAGTCAATACGAACGTGTTGTCAGATATGTGTCTATATCTGGAAGTAGTTCATAGTACCACAGGGTCAGATGAAGCAGCATACTAATATTGTCCGGACCATGAGAGGGTCAGTGGTCTAGTATTAACACAGTCAGCCTCCAGTGGCATAGAATACTGAAATTATCCCAGCCATAGGAGGGCTAAGCTTTGTTTGAGAATCCAAGTGTCGCAATCAGCCCGCTTGACTATCTTATCAAATCTGTCCCAGAATAACAAACATTTTTACAGCAAGTGCCACAGTCAGCCAGTACTTTTATGTTATCAGAGGAGATGCTTGCTTTTTGAAACCTGTCAGTACTTCCCACCACACTTTACATCATCCACTAGAGATTTTTACAGTCTCCACTCTGGTATGGACCACTACTTGCACTACAGTATTCCTTCCAGCTTCTATCACAGCTTCCACCACAAAGCCACCACAGTATTCCTCAATTTCTTCCAGTCTCCTCCACAATTCCTTCAGATTTTGCCACTGTCTCCACTACAGTTCCACCACATTTTCCGCCACATATCCACCACAGTATCCCTCAGTTTTTTACCAGTCTCCACCACAGTTCCTCCACGATTTTCGCCACAAACCCAGCACAGTATCCTCCAATTTTTATCACGGTCTCCATCACAGTTCTACCGCAGCTCCCAAGTTCCCTCATTAACCACACGAGAAAGTTTTTTGGCATCAGAGTCGTCACTAGTTCAGATACACGAATGCACCACACCACCAAGGGTTACACTTTTTTTTTTTTTTTTTTTTTTTTTACTCCACACTTCACAGTCACCCTTGTCCAGTCACACAGTCCTCAATCATCACATACATCTACCTCCTGGCTTCACTATTCATTCACCACATTTCATACTTACAACCACACGTCATACTTAGTCACACTTTATACTTACACCCACACCTCACTTCATACTTTATCACACACATACTTAGCCACACTTCTTGCCACCACACTTCATACTTATAGCCACACTTCATACTTACAACCACACTTCATACTTACAGCCGCACTTTACATTCATTACACTCACTACACCACAAAGCCATTCCTTTTTTGTAGTAAACCACATGTTACATTCACCACCACAATCACTTTCACCAAGGATTAATATCACCTCCTCTTCATCAGGCACCCACCACACTTCACATTCATCACACCACAATTCACCACATATCTCAGTCACAGTTACACATCCCATTCATGTTAGTATTCAACCGTATACATTTAGAACTGATGTTACTGTGGCCCCAGGCTCATATGAACGTGAACTGGACTGAAGGCTCAAGTTTGCCCTTCCCTTGCAATCCATTATTCTCGTCAAGAATAGAGAGTTGAGGGACGTTTGTATAACAGAGCAGTGGAGCCGCATTGTTATAGCTGTGCCACCACATGAAGGCGTCCCTCTCCAACATCACATCCACAGCTACACAACTCAGTCACGTACAGTAGTTCCTCATACACATGTAAAGCTAAACATGTCTTTTTTTTTTTCTTTTCATCTGACAGGGCGAGTCCAGTCCCAAAACTTGAAAGGAAAATCGTGGTTGCATGAAGTTTGTTTAGCCTTCGTCATGAGGCAGGAATGAGTCTCCTTGGTTACTTATCAAATAAACCCTCCAGTCTGACGAAATTTGGCCATCAATTAAGCTGAAAGGTGTTAATGAATCTTGGTCAGGTTAGAGTAAAGGAGTAATAATCACAAATTCTTTTCATACATTCACGTCTGCACACCACACTGACTTCACTTTCCTCACCAGACAGGTGTTCAAAGTTGCTAAGCAGGTTGAACTAGAAGTATGATGAGAGGGTAGGGAAAGAATGGAAGAAGGACATGTAAAAAGAAAATGTGTGTGTGTGTGTGTGTGTGTGTGTGTGTGTGTGTGTGTGTGTGTGTGTGTGTGTGTGTGTGTGAGAGAGAGAGAGAGAATAATTGAAAAGTGTGTGGTGTGCACTGAGAACGGGGAATGAACGAGGGAAGAATGGAAAGACGAGAAAATAAAAACAGAAAAGAAAAAGTAAAAGAAAGGAAGGAGTTAAGAAGGGAATGACAGTCCAAAAGGCAAGTATAGTAAAAGAAGGAAGAAAGGAAGGGAGTTAGGATGTAATGAAGGAAGAAGGACAAGGAAGAAAGACGGGAAGTAGAGAAAGAAGGAAGGAAGGAAAGAGGAGGGAAATGAAAGAAAGGAAAGAGAAAAAAAAATACAGGAGAGAAAGAAGGAAAAGAGGAGGGAGGGTGAGGAAGGAAAGCAAGAAAAATGGGAAGAAGGAGAGACAGAAATACGAAAGGAGAGAGGAAAAGGAGGTAAAAAAGGAAAAGACAAGGGGGAAATAGGTGGCGTAGATGATAGAAGGATTAACCAAGTAGAAAAAGAACTAAGAGCAGAGGAGATGATAATGACGGAAGAAAGAAGGGAAAGAAAGGAAGACGGAAAAGCAAGAGAGAGAGAAAGGAAACAGACAGAAAAGGAAGAAGATAAAAACGAAAAACAGAAATTATCAGAGCGAATAAGAACGAGAATTAATGTGAGAATCAGATAGAGCATTAGAATGAAAGAATTAGATTCAGTTAAATAGGATTTAGAAACGACAGAATTAGAAAGAGAAACTTGGACATATATTGGAAGAGGGAAGTCCAAATGGAGAATTAGATAGAGTTAAATAATATAATGTATTTAAAGGGGAAGATACAAGAGGGATTTGAAAAGAGAGAGAATTATAGAAAGAACTACAGAGAACTTAAAAAGAGATGTCAGGAAAATAGTAAAAGGAAAGGGAAGGATTAGGGGAAAAAAGATAAGAAAATAGATGAAAAGGAGAAAATGGAGAGGAAAAGAATAAAGGAATAGAAAAGGAATAGTAAAAGACAGAAACCTATACGAACTTAATGAAGAGAATAAAGTATGAGGAAGTAAAGAAGAAAGAGGAAAAAAGAAGGAAGCGGAGAAAGATTGAATATAAGTGAAAGAAAAAAGAGAAGAGAAGGTAAAGGAAAAAGAGGAGGAAAGAATTAGAAGAAGGAAAGGGAGTGAAGGAAAAAGCATGAAAAGATGAATGAGGAGGAAAGAGGAAAGGGATGTCAAGGGAAATAAAAAAAAAAGGAACGGGAAAAGAAGAACGGAAAAGAAGAGGCAAAGAGAAAACATTAAGAAGGAAAAAGATCACACCAGAGAAATATACAAAGGAATTAGCGATGCAGTGAGAGAGAGAGAGAGAGAGAGAGAGAGAGAGAGAGAGAGTGGGGAGGGGGGGCGATGACTGACGAAACCAAAAAGAAAGAGGGAGAAAGCGGCCGAAAAGCAAAGGCAGAGAGAGAGAGAGAGAGAGAGACCCCGTACCACCAGTCACCAACTTTCTCTTCGTCCTCGTGGCCCATTCTCTCTCTGAGGCGGTTTTCTCACCACGATGCGAGAAACTGAAAACAAGCTGGGATTTAATGATGATGATGATGATGATGATGTGGAAGATATGATGATGGAAACAGGTACTATGATGTGAAGGAGGGATTTTGTGATTTTTGATGAGGTAGGCATGTAGGAGTGAGAGGTTATATTAAGGCAAGTAAAGTAATGTACATTGTCTACTTTGACTTGTCCTAAAATTGCTATCTCTCCAACTTGAATATTGAGCCTATACCAATACATTAATATTAGAATATGTTGCTTAGTCACAGGAAATTGTTATGGTTTGGAGGATGAAGAGCCAACGTAGTGCCTTTTTATGCCTCTGTGTTACGGGAAATAATCTACAAAATGACTAAAATCTCCGCCAAGTTTAGGTGAACGAACTATTGCAGAAATAATGTATAAAAACCTCCCCGGATATGTGCCAGTCAAATGTCGTCCGGGAGAACCCTGTGACTCAGATTCTAGTGAACTTAGAGACTTCCTAGCACATCCTCCATAGCTATTCATTTTCCATAGTTTTCTTAACCTTTATGCTGTTTGAATAATTTTGATATCTGCTTTGTTTGCTTACCTAATATTAAAGAGATACTAATGTACAATCGATATCAAAAGTCCTCTCTTCTTCTGAAGGTTTTTCAAAAGCTTCAGCAGGCGGCACTGATAACTTTTTTTTTTTTTTTTTTTTTTTTAGGGGGTGGGTAACAAATCACTGTCATCAGTATTAAAGTACATTGGGATGAAAAGCAGGAGAAGCGACATGACTTTTGATCCCGATTTTACCAAAAAATAAATAAAAATCTGTTAAGGAAGAGGATCTAAGGAGTCTCTTTGGATGGGGAAAATAAGGACCTTGGTAACTCTTCTTGGAGCTCTATCGTACCGAGAATCACAGCTGAAAAAATTGCCGCCGCAAGACAGTGTTGAGTCAGACATATTTTTGTCTTTGCATCACATCACTGAGAGAGAGAGAGAGAGAGAGAGAGAGAGAATGACGTGATGAGATCCCTAGACATACTGATCAGAAAGACAAGCATATGAGTATCAGCTACATGGGTGTCACCACGTGAAGGCGTTCCTCTCCAGGAGGTTGAATCCAAGCACTGAAACCCCAGGAGGGACTAAAGCAAACCCGTCCATTAACGACTATACCCTTTTCCCTCTAGCTTGGTCCAGAATTGCGGCATATTTCACATACCTCAGTGGCAGAAAAAGACAATGCCATGGCTATACAACCTTTTCATAGCACTTCTTCATGACTGGCACCATATTCTAGTGTTAATCTCATGCTATAGCCCAGCATTCAAGATGAAGAGATGACAAGTTTAGGCCAAGTTAGAGTAAAAAGAGTACAGGCACATCACTTGACGGAAGAGGATACAGGTGACTTGCAACTGATGACCAGGGACGCTAAATATCGCCATCGTCCATGCTGTTACAACTGAGAGAGCAGAGATAAGGACAAGTCCCCGTTTTTTCTGATAACTTTTGTAGGATGTGATGATGATAGAACATGTCTTATCTTTCCGTATCTGGACTCAACACATGCCGTGGAACAGAAGGGAAATCAGGCTATAAATGATAATGATGGTGGTGGTGGTGATTCATGATGATGATGATGATGATGATGATGAGGAGGAGGAGGAGGAGGAGGAGGAGGAGGAGGATGCTGTTGCTACTGATGATGATGATGATGGTAATGATGATGATGATAAATATAAATCTGTATGCAGTTAATATTACTCGTGCTCATTTATTGTGCACAGTAGATCAGATAACGCTCGTGATGAAACTACATAATACACATGGGACAGTCATAGTACACAAACCATATTGAGTTTTTAATCAACTGATGTGGTGACAACTTGATAAGACAATGCGCCATGATTATTAAACCCCTTCAGCTCGAGAACATTATTGTATCTATTCTCGTCACCCTCAGATGATTTGATTTAGCGTGCGAAATACCTCTTGCAGGAATAAATGAAGGTCGTTTTAATCCTCACCTATTCTTAAAGTCTCACCTTGGCTGTGCAAAATTGCCTGATGGTAGCAGAATAAATAAATTAATGTTGTAATTACCATATCTAGTCAAAGAGATAACGCTGATTTTTAAGATGTAAATATCTACTGTACATGAGTGTGTGATCCTGTGTCTATCTCTCTGAATCAGGGTGACACTCGAGTTTAGTGTATTCGTAATACAACCAGACGACATTATACAGCTTAAGAAGGACCCTTCGTATTGAAGAGGCTAATAAAGGCTGTATCTAATCCCTCCAGGTCTACAAAATCGTCAGGATATTGCAAGACCAAAATGAAAGAGGTCTCAGGACTCACTTGGCAGCCGAACTCAAAGATGGTGTTCTTTCTCTTTGCAGGTACTGTATAGTGCTAATTGGTGGCTGTGTGACATCCTGTTCTGAGCTTCCTCCTGAGGGTGAGTACATGACCATAGTATCTTTGTACGTGGGTCGTATTTATAAACTCTCCTTATCTCAAGTATTGTGGAAGATTGTTTTTATACATGTGTTCTTCACTCTTAAGCTACCAGACACAGCACAGTCAAATAAGAGTGATATCAAGTTGAATTTATCTTTAAAAATGAACTGTGAAAACATTACCTGGTCTTGAGACTTGTTTGGCATGTAAATTGATTAGGATTCTTTATAAGTACGACCCCCTGGTTTCAGAATGTTAATTTTCCTCTGGGATTGTGTTATACGATATTGTATGATCTGAGTAATATTTTCACCTCTTATCGTTTCTGTGGGTGGCTTTCACAGTTAATTTGTTTGCGTCATAATGGAAAGTCTCGGTAGTAAGCTTCACTAGGGAGATAGCTAGTTCATTACGGATGCATTCTACGGTAACCTCCATAGGAGTACTGTACATAGGATATACAGAAAATAAGAGGCTCATTAGTTCATAACAGGTTTTTCTTGTGGGAAAAAATAATTCTGCTAAGATCTGTCTAACGTGTATTCTCATTTTAATGGTTTGTACGCTTGCCAGTATCATCGCCAAAAATCGACTCTGAAAATGGGAGAAGAGGAGAAAGGGTTTCATTAGGCCCTCTCAGCAGTAATTATAAGTAGCAGCTACAGAAACAGACACAAAATTGCACCTCGTAGTTATCGTTAATGTATTTTATTACCTTCGCCAACGAAATTGGAGGTTACGTATTCACCTATGTTTGTCTGTCTGTTTGTCCACCCGATATCTCCGAAAGTTTTTAATGAATTTCGATGAAATTATGTGGAAAGGTGGGCCATGGGCCAGGAAAGAATTAATTACATGTTGGGGTGGATCCGGAGTATCCCGCACAATATCTCCAAAAGTTCTCGATGAATTTCGGTTAAATTTTGTGGAAGGGTGGGCCATGGGCCAAGAATGAATTGATTAAATTTTGGGACGGATCCGGTTACTATGTATCACGCACAATATCTCCAAAAGTTCTCAATTAATTTTAATAAAATTTTGTGGAAGAGTGGGCCATGGGTCAAGGAACAATTGATTATATTTTGGGGCGGGTCCGGATCCTGTGTATTCCACACAGTATCTCCACGGATTCGGATCCCTTTGAATGGCATTGGCGGAGGTGTGCGCTGTCTGAGTGCTTTTTAGTTATTATTATTATAATTACTATTGTTATTATTGTTTTATTATTATTAGTTATTATGTTATTATTATTATTATTATTATTATTATTATTATTATTATTATTTATTATTATTATTACTTTTTCTGTTATTATTATTATTATTATTTTATTATTATTATTAGTCGTTCCGTGGGTTTCAGTGCATGACCTCAACTTCGTAGAGAGGGACGGCTTCACGTGGCGACATCGATATTACTGATTCTCTCTCTCTCTCTCTCTCTCTCTCTCTCATAACAAACCCTTTATTGTGATGGGTTCGAAAAATTTCTCCTAAACTGATAAAAGTTGTTAGGAGATGGCAATAATGAAACAGAAATAAAGCCTCCAAGTTGAAAGGGGTCAAGAGATTAGTTCATTTCAGTTTAGTTGTTATTCTGGAGTTTCGTACTTTCCTACGGCACTCCCTTTTTGAATCTTCAGCTCTGATTATTTCTTTTCACTGTCCTCTTCCCTTATATGCCAACATTTTAACTTCTTTCCTTAGCTTCTTCAATGTTTTCACTACTGTACAGGTGAAACGGGGGAAAAGATAAAGAACTGGGGATGTTATTGCAGAGTCCCTCTTACACCCTTGTTTTAGATGCTGCTGGGTGGAAGGGGAAGGGGAGAGTTAATCGCGTATGGGGCTGTATTTCCTTTCGTTTCGGCGTCCTTTTCTGTGATGGTTTTCTCCTGCTTTTAGTGGCATTTTCCACCCTCAGAATCGCGGACATACCCCCTAGCCTCGGTCTATACAGTGTTAGTAAGAGATCTTATTCTTTACTCTAATTTCTCGTAGATTAGAGCCCGTGCAGTCAATCAGAAGGATGAGAGTTCGAGTTCGCTTCAAAATTTTCAGGTAACAAAATTTTTCGCACACTAGCCATAATTAATAATGGAAAAGGTGGCTGGGAATGAAAAAATGAAAACGACGATGCTATTCTCTCTCTCTCTCTCTCTCTCTCTCTCTCTCTCTCTCTCTCTCTCTCTCTCTCTCTCTCTCTCTCTCTTTTCCAGCTTCTCGATTTTATGGATAGGGAAGTAGCTGGGGGACGTTTATGTACCTAAGCAGTCGAGCCGCCCAATTATATCGATGCCACCACGTGAAGGCGTCCCTCTCCACCACCTAGAGTATTAACAGTGAAGAACAGGATTAGGATTATTGATGATGATGATGATGATTTTATTCCCCGCCCATAGACTAAATCCACTCGATAAAAGCAACAGCAGAAAGACTGGGATTGGAACTGAAAGCAATGGGATGACAGCGACAGACATAACCAGGAAGAGAGAGAAGGGCGCGCATGGAAGAAGTGGAGCATGAATGAGAGAATGAAAGTGAGGGAGAGATAATGAAGCTGGGTGGAAGGGCAAGCTAGAACTAGGTAGGGGCGTATCTAGATGGGTAAGGGGGGGGGGAAGGATGCTAGGATATCCCCCCTCCCTACCCCTATAACGCCGTCTCCCTCTCCTCCTCTTCCCACTCAACGGTAGGCTGAGGCAGGGTCCAGAAAGCAATAGAACAGAAAAACGCGACACAGAGCGAAAAAAAAAAAAATCAACAGTATTGATTGATTTACAAATTTTATTGTGTAAGGTTTACATAATAAAAATAAAAA
Organism: Coenobita brevimanus; assembly: GCF_032717465.1. Classification (NCBI taxonomy): domain Eukaryota; kingdom Metazoa; phylum Arthropoda; class Malacostraca; order Decapoda; family Coenobitidae; genus Coenobita; species Coenobita brevimanus. The sequence continues at coordinate 14,552,101 of NC_137027.1, forward strand.
TAATCAACAGTATGTCGAATGATATTGACCACACACTCATTTATTCACCATTCAAGCTCCTGGAATCCTAACTCCACCTCACAGGCCCGAAATAAACAAGCAATACATTTTTCATCACCCCAGAATTCTGCTCTTTCAATACACGATAAAATATACATCTGAACTAACTGCAAAGCCCGATGAGTTCGCTGACCCATTCATGATTTAAAGTTGTTTGTCACGTCAGTCCACAGGCACTAGTAGAGAGAGAGAGGGGGGGGGGGTGTACAAAGAAAAAGAAATAGTGGTTAACGAGTTCTGATATCGTACGCTATATTCATTTCATTTTAACGTGACATAAATTTACAATCTCCACCCTGAAATTACTCTGCCCTTAGATAATGCTCTTTGACTTGCATACTCAGAGTAAAGTGACGAATATTCCCTAGTTGTGAAGTAAACGCAGTGAAACAGTAGGAGCACTATTATCCATGACTACAACAAATAATGAAGGAGGAACAAAGGAGAGGCTGCCAATTGCAATACCAGACTCAGCATTTCCCTCAGCAGTTCGCCACGTGTAAGACCTAAGCTAGACCGATCCACTGGCTCTGCTGATGGTCAATACAGACAGCAGCGTTGGGTAGACTAGAACGCTTGGGGATGTGAGTTTACTAAGTCTTGTGTCTTTTGTTGTTATATTTTGGCTACTGCCCGACGATTTTATTTAAATGAGGGGAAAGCTTCTTGTTGTAAATGGGTTATGAACACCATCATCGTCGTCGTCGTCTGCGTCATCACCGTCATCATTATCAAAATATCATCTTAACCCTCTTTCCCACTGACATACTGGATGAGAGGGATCCAGAAAGGGGAAAGTAAGGAACAAATGGAAAACTATTAGACCGAGTGTCCAGGAGGCCACACATCAGTTCGCCCATCATTCAAGTCTTTGAAATTCTCATTTCCACCCTTCTCTTCCTTTCCCTTTCCTTTCACTGTATTCTTCCAGCTTCTACCTTCCTTCCTCCTCTCCCCCGCTCCGTCCTTGTCTCTTCCCCTTCTCTTCCCTCTTATTTCTCCCTCCTTCCCTCCCTTCTCTTCCATTTTGTCATCTCCGTGTCTTTCCCTCTCTTTCCCTACGCTGCCCTCCCACTCCCCTCATCCCTTCTGTAACACCACTCCTCATTTCTTCCCTCCCATCTCAACCTCCCTTCTTCATCATCCCCTTCTGTCATTACCATCTCCTTCCCTTCCCCTCTTTTCCTTTTCATTCCCTCTCTTTCCCTTTTCATTCCCTCTCTTTCCATGTTTTCTTACTCCGCTTCCCATTATCATCCCACCATCCTCCTCTTTTTCCTCCCCTCCCTGCCATGTCTCTTTCTTCCCATTCTCTCCCCTTCCTACCATGTCTTCCTCGCCCTTCTCCTCCCTGTCTGCCATGTTTCTCACCTTCCATTCGCTTCCCTTCCTTCCCTGCCATGAATCTCCCTTCCACTTCCTTCCCTTCCCTGCCATGTTTCTCCCTTCTCCTCTCTTCCCCTCACTGCCATATTTCTCCCTTTCCATTCCCATTCCTCCCTGCCATGTCTCTCCTTTTCCTTTCCTTTCCCTCCCTGCCATGTTCCTTCTCTCGCCTCCCCTTCCTTTCCCGCCCTGCCAACCCCCATTCACCTCCCTCCCTGCCATCCCCTCCCTTGCCGTCATCAATGGCACCCGTCTCCCTGGTCACGACACTCCACGTCGATATACACCCACCCTGCCTGCTGCTACACCCACACCCACACCACGCCATCCTCCCTCATACACCAGAATACACTCTTATTGCCTGCTAATCCGCCCACACACACACTTCTGCTATGTCTACACCCACACCCACACACACACACACTTCTGTATCGACACCCACACCCACACACCTCGCCACCCTTCCTCATACACCCAAATACACTCACCATTATATATCTGCAGCTTCAGCGACAGCAGCTTCCCTCATAAACACAAGTACACCCACCCTTCCTGCAACACCCACACCCACACACCTCGCCACCCTCCCTCATACATCCAGATACATCACCCTCCCTGCTATACCCACGCCCAGACCCACACCCACACACCACCCCTTCCTCATACACCCACTACCACATCCCTTTCCCTACCTGTATACACCCAGTTTAAACACCCTTACTAACAACACCCACAAAATATACCCTACTTTATTGCCTACACCCACTCAGCCACACACCCTAACTACACCCACAAATTCTCTCACGGGCTACACCCACTCAGCTACACCCAGTTAGTCTACTCACCGAATACACCTTAGGAGTATTTTACAGACGACACCCGCACAGCAACATCCACAACCTATACCCACTTACTGACTACTCTCTCATTTACTGACTTTCCTCACTCATCTACACCGGCCACACCTCTTTTACCGCCTACACCTAGTCAGCTACACCCACTCTCTCACCAACTGCACCGTATTCTGCTAGCCAAACCCACTCTGCCACACCCTGCTAACTATATCCACACTCCACACAACCTCTCTCTCATGGACCCCTCTCCCCCCACTACGTCTCTCCTGTTGACTGAACTATAACTGAAACGCCCACTAATTGCTCTTTAATACCTCGCTTTCCTCTTTATAAGTAGAACAGTCCTTGCGGAAGAGTATGAGATGATGATATTATTATTATTATTATTATTATTATTATTAATTATTATTATTACTATTATTGTTATTATTATTTATTTATTTATTTATTTCCCCTCTACACCCATACCTGTCTCTTCATACCCTACCCTACAGACTACACCTACAAGCTAGAGCCCCTTCATTTACACACCTTTCTTTCTCGTTACACCTTTTTCTCAATGGCTACACTAAGGAGATGAAAGAAGCTACATCCCTCCGTCATACACCTTTCCTTCCTCACTGCACAACCCTTTCCTACTACACAACCCTTTCTTCCTCACTACACTACTCTTCCTTCCTCACTACACTACCCTTCCTTCCTCACAACACTACCCTTCCTTCCTCACAACACTACCCTTCCTTCCTCACAACACCACCCTTCCTTCCTTACAACACTACCCTTCCTTCCTCACAACACCACCCTTCCTTCCTCACAACACTACTCTTCCTTCCTCACAACACCACCCTTCCTTCCTCACAACACTACCCTCTCCTACTACACTACCCTTCCTTCCTCACTACACTGTTCTTTCCCACTACACAACCCTTCCTTCCTCACTGCTCTACTCTTGTCACACTGAATAATACTCCCCTTTACAGAGTGCACGCATCTAGCACGTCCCTTCGCTCTTTCCTTATAGACAGTAGCCTTGTAATTGGTTAGGTGACTTTCTAAATAAAGATGGATGTCGAGCACAATCATTGGCTTCCTTTTGGCCAATGAATTTTTGTATGAAGCGAAATAATGTGCAGTTCACAAAGCAATTCTAAATGGGTGGAGGATTTTTATACAGTAAGCAAAATAAAGGAACATGAACAAATGACAGTAGGTGAGGGTAGGTTCGGGGTATGTGAGGGGAGATGAGGGTAGGTGAGAAGTAAGTGATGGGGAGGTGAGGGTAGGTGAAGGTAGACGTGGACAGATTAGACTAAGTGAAGGGTAGGTGAGGGGTATTTGAGGGTAGATAAGGGTAGGTAGGAGTAGATAAGGGTGATGAGGGGTGGGTGAGGGTGAATAAGAAGGTGAGGGTGGGTGAGGAGTGGTTGAGGGTGAGTGAGGGATAGGTGGTAAAGGCGAGGATAGGTATGGTGAGAGTTGCTGAAAGGTATATGAAAGGTAGGTGAGGGTAGCTGAGGATAGGTAACGGTAGATGAGGGGAAGTTGAGGATGGGTGAGGGTGGGTGAGGGGTAGTTGAGAGGTAGATAAGAGTAGGGGAGGGGTGGATGAGGGTAGATGAGGATAGGTAACGGTTGTTGAGGGGAGATCAGGGCATATGAGGGTTAGGTGAGGGGTAGATGAGAGATTCGTGAGGGTGGATATGGGTAGATAAGGGATAGGTGAGATTAAGTGAGGAGTAAATGAGCGTCAGGTGAAGACGGGTAAGGGCCATGTAAGAGCAGGTAAGCATCTTTGGAATAATGAGGTCGCCGGCACAGGTGTTCCCATCGATCCAACCAAACTTTACCTCTTCCACACCAGCATCACTTTCTCATTCTCTTCCACACCAGCATCACTTTCTCATTCTCTTCCACACCAGCATCACTTTCTCGTTCTTTTCCACTCCAGCAATACTCTTTCTCACATTCTCTTTTCTACCCCAGTATCACATTCTTTTAATCTTTCTTTTACTCTTTATTCTCATGTTCTCCTTCCTCTCCAGCATCACTTCCTCTTCTTCATCTTACTGCTAGTTCTCTTGTTCTCTCTTACACCCCAACATCACTTCTTTTACTCTTTCTTATTCCCCAGTCCCCCCCCCCCGCTCTCTCTCTCTCTCTCTCTCTCTCTCTCTCTCTCTCTCTCTCTCTCTCTCTCTCTCTCTCTCTCTCTCTCAATTCCCATCTTCTATCTCCTTTCTCTTTGATGTGTCAGTAATAGATATGTTAAAGTCAAGTTGCTGACGAGTTGGGTTGGGCAGCATCCAGAGTGTGTGACAGAATTAAGATGACGATACATTCCTTACTCACTTAAATTAATTACTATTTCTTATATCAAATCAGTGTTACAGGCAGGTGTATCAGAGTAGCATGGAAAACTGTGTGGCGATATTGGGACTCAGGACTGTATTCTAATGGCTTTGGAGATTTCGTAGCATCTCTTCCTTAGCGATTTACTCCGCACACTACACCTCAGAAGCCTCTTTTGTGTTATTGATGCAAGCTATGTGGATATTAAACCAATAGAAATAGCGTTGATATGATACGCAATATAAATTTCCTACGATAAAGTGTTTCGAAACTTCCGGAGTTACTTAAAATAAGACCATTATCCTTGTTGGCTCAGAAAGCTCCCAAACATCTCGTTCTTGGCGAATAGTTGCAGTAAGTATATTTAGCTTAGTATTTTCTTATGCACTGTTTTTATTTTTTAAACATAGGGATTCCATAAATATTTACCCTAAGAGAGAGGTGCTAGAGAGGAGCTAGAGTTGCTAGACTTCGTGGCACGTTTTCCTTAGCGATTACGAAACAAATTCCACCCTGATATTCTCCTCTAAATCAGTGGTATATTTCTAGTCGACATTGTTTCCCTCGGTGACCTAGAATGGGATTAAAAGGTGTAATCTGCAGGATAAATCTTTGAGGAAGAAGTGCTACAAAGCTTCCCACTCCACACAGATTGCTGCTCAGTGTGTGTCGGTATTCAGGACAAGGTCACGTAAATTGTACTCGAGTCTCTTGCTGGTAATGTTGATAGCTGTGGGGAGGTTGCCAGGTGTACGCGCCTCGCTCCTGTGTTTTCCTCTTCCTTTTTCTTGGAGCTGCGATGGGAGAAGTAGAGTTTCGAAAATTAGGGACAGAACCTGTTTTTCTCTTCTTAGTAATCTCTGTCGGTGACTGAATTGAAGAGAAAAAATTATTTATGGGTAGTTTCCTAGGTGTGTAAAGTTCCCTTTTACTGGAGCTGAATTGGGAGGAAGAAGAGTTGCGAAAATTATGGGAATACTCGTATCTGCTTCTCTCTTCTTTCGTAAATTCTGTTGATGTTTGAACTGAGGGTGTTAAAAAACATAAGTGATGCTGATTGTTGTTGGTAACTTGAAGCACGTATCCGCCCTACTACTGTGTTTTGCTGTTCTGTCTCTCCATGGAGCCGAACTGGGAGAGATTAGAAACTTAGGGGGATGCCCTTCATATCCTTTCTTTCCAAACGGTCTCGGGGTTTGAAATGAGGATGCTAAAGAAAAGTTGCTGTTGATGGCTGTGGGTAGGCTCCCAGGTATAGGCGTTTTCCCATGTGTTTCGCTCTTCTCTTTTCCCAGGATAAGAGCTGGGAGGAAGTAGGGTTTTGAGAATTGGGATTTTTTTTCTATCCATTTTAAGTAGTCGGGGTTTTTTAAATGAGGGTGTACCGGTAAAAAAAAAATGATGTTTGTGACTAAGGGGCTAAGTGTCTCCACTTTACTAGCTGTGTTTTGATGCCCGAAGTGTGAAGTAGACGCAGTGAAACAGATACACTTTAGTTCCTGACTGTACCCTTTTTTAAACGCCATTTCAGACATCCCCACCACTTAGAGACGTGCGGAAAGGTATACCCAGTTTGGTAGCACCACAGCCGTCCCTCCACCACACTTCAGTTAGGAGAAGTCTTCTAGAGTAATACTGAGCTGAAGCCTTACTGGAAGCCAAGTAGATGCTTAATAAGGCTCTGGGAATATGTGTGTCCTACAGGCTGCCATAGTGTTTCTCTAGCTAAGTCTGTGTGGGATTTTAGATGGAATTACCTATGGAAGTTCTTAATTTTGGCTAATTCTTCAATTCTCAGACCTTGCGTGAAGCCAGACAGACACTTAACAAGGCTCACAGAGAATTTTTGTATCATGTTAGTGAAATTCTCCCAAGGTTATGGTTGCTTCACGTGGGCTGAATACGATCGTTTGGCGTTAGCTCAAAAAAGGTTCAGAGTTCTTAATTCATGGTCAGCTTCAAGTGGAGAGAGTTATCAATCTCTTTTCTGCAAAGTGTTTATGCAAATTGATTGACCTGACGTCTGTGAGAGTATGAGCCACTGAGAAAAACAAGGGCGAACTCACCATTCAAGCAGAGAAAGATCTTTGTGACAGTTTTCTTCGACTTCTGTTTTTATGGCAAGGAATGGGTTCCATAGTTTGTCATTACCCCCCCCACACACACACACACACACACACACACACACACACACACACACACACACACACACACACACACACACACACACACACACACACACACACACACACACACACACACACACACACACACACACACACACACACACACACACACACACACACACACACACACACACACACACACACACACACACACACACACACACACACACACACACACACACACACACACACACACACACACACACACACACACACACACACACACACACACACACACACACACACACACACACACACACACACACACACACACACACACACACACACACACACACACACACACACACACACACACACACACACACACACACACACACACACACACACACACACACACACACACACACACACACACACACACACACACACACACACACACACACACACACACACACACACACACACACACACACACACACACACACACACACACACACACACACACACACACACACACACACACACACACACACACACACACACACACACACACACACACACACACACACACACACACACACACACACACACACACACACACACACACACACACACACACACACACACACTTCAACAGAGCCTCTCCTTTGCAAAGTACAGTTGCCTGGAGATGTTAGAATTAAGGAAAACGCCATGGGATTGGAAGGGTTAAGTGTTCCAACTGTGAGATGGTAATCAGTGTTATCAGTGTACAGTCTCCAGGCTGCACATAGCTTTGTCTTATCTCCAATACTGTCTTGTCGTGTAACTTATCAGAAGCTCTTTATCTCCTGTGAAGACTGTGTGCTGTGTCTTCTGTTTCACTGTCCTTGGGCCGTTGTAGGTGGATTTGGAAATGTCATAACACCTCGTCTTATGTAATTTATTCCGCATTTTGCACCTCAGTATCCTATTGCATGCTACTGTTGCACACTGTGTCGATGATTACACGATAAAAGTAGCATATAAGGGAATGTAAGATGTAATACGCATAAGAAATCCCTGAGGAGGATGTGCCAAAAAACCTCTATGCCAATTAGAAATCAATCTCAAGTCGTTTCTCAAATCATACCCTTTGTGAGAACGAAAACCCACTCCCAGGATAAATAAAATCACCTGGCTGTACCAAGACAAAGGCAGGTACTCGTATTCTTAACTCCTGAAAAAATTAACTGAGACAGTTTTTCACTCCTAGACGATGGGATTTTTTTTCTTTCCCGGACAGAACAAAGAGATCCGAGATGATTCTAGTCTCCTTGTCCTTCCTGAATAAATGACTCCAGAAACTGCTACAGGGAGTTGATCGTAAATATGGTTGAGCATCCCTCCCCATGACAATAACAGAATATTGAAGAAGGCATTCCCCATCCCCTTGGCCACCAGGCGTGAGGACCAACCCCCACCATGCGCAAGACCTTGCTCAATCACACCACCAGTCGTCCTTCACTGCCACAATTACTTCCACCTCGCCTAGCCTCGCTACCCTGCTCTCATCGCACTCACTCACCCAGGATCCTCCACCTGCTTACCCAGTTACTCATTCAGGGGTCTAGTTACGTCTTCCTGCTTACTGATGAATTCTACTTTCTTATACTCTCAGTCGTTCATCCACTCATGTCTCCTTTCGTTTACCTCCCCATTCTCTGAAGATACAAATAATGTTCTCAGATACTATTAATTCTTTCCACCCATTCATCAACCCATTCGGTCTTTATCCTAGTAATTTTCTTCACCCTGTGGTCATGTCTCTTATCAATTTCTTTAATCCCTTTTTCCTTCCTTCTTCCATTCTTTTCTTTTTCAGTCTTTTTTTTTTTTTTTAAATACTCGTTCTCTCCTATTCGTTTTTCTACTTCCATTCCTTCCTATTTTTTTTCCTGTTTCTTTCCCTTTCTCTTTTCATTCTTCTTTATCTTCCACATTTTGCTTATTCTTTCCCTTTTCTCTGGTTCTTTCCAGTTCCTCTTTATTTACTTGCATCATTCTCTTTCTTTCTTCCCCTTTTCATTTTCTTATCCTCACTGCATCCTCATTGTGTTTCTTCCTTACATTTTTTTTTTTATTCTGTCCTTTCCATTCCTTGTTTTTTTTCTTTTCCCTTTTTTCCTTTCCCTTTTTTGCTTCCTTCATTACTTTCTACATTTTTTCTCCATCTTTCCTTTGCTTTTTCTCTTCCCTTCTCAGTCCATTTTTCTTTACCTTCTTTTTTCCTGTGCCCTTTACTTTCATTTTCTTCTTTTCCATCCTTTATTTCTTTTATCATTTCCTTTCCTTTTTCTTCCTCTGACCATTTTCTTTCCTTTTTCTTCATTTTACTTGTGATATCCCCAATCTTCTTCAACTTTTTTTTCTTTTTTCTTTCTCTCCTTTCCATTCTTTTTCTCCTTTTCAGTTTGTCATTCCATTTTTTTCGTCCCTTCCCCATGTCCTTTCATTACCACTTGACTTCTTTTTTTTTTTTACTGATTTCCTGCGCTTTTTCTTCTTTTCACTCCTCTTTCCCTGTTTGCTCTCATTTTCTCCCCTCCTTTACACTTAACCTTTTCCTTTTTTTTCTCCCTTTCCTTTCCCCTTCCTTTCAGTCTTTCTTCTTCCCTCCTCCCATTTCCTACGCCTCCTTCCTTCTCATAGTAATGCTTTCTCCTCCTTTTTTCTTCCCGTTTCTCATTTATTGTCTGTTTCCTCCTCCACCTCCTCCACTATTCCTATCTATTTCATCCTTTTCCTTAAAATTTCTTGCATTCTCTTATTTCTAAGTCATTTCTTTCACTCCTTTCATACTCCCTTATTCTTGCTGCTATTCCTGCTTCTCTCTTGTTTTCCTTTTTGATTCTTTTCGTACAGTTCTTTTTTTTTCATTTCCCAAACTCTCCCCCTCCCCCATTGGGCCATCCCTTTGAAATTATGAGTTATTGAATATATGGGTATTATGTAGCAGTGGTGCCTCCTCAAAAAAAAAAAATAAGCTTTGTCCCCTCTTTCGCCCTCCCCATCTGCGAAGATCTGGATACACCACTGAGAGAGAGAGAGAGAGAGAGAGAGAGAGAGAAAACCTTACCGTCCCTGCTCCGCCATCCGAGTTTTCCCAGGCTCACAATGAAGAAGTTTTTTTGTGGATACCTTACAGTCGTGTTCTTAGCTGGCGTTCCCAAGAGATATACAGTGGATAGATAGATAGGTACATACATAGACAGACACAGACAGCCAGACAGATAGATAGGTTTCGCATTGATCAGTGGGACTGCACTCTAGTTTGTTCGCTTTAAGTTGGCGTTGATTTTCGTCCTTTTGCAGACAGAATACAATTTTGGCCTGTCACCTGGCGTGAATAAGAGAGAGAGAGAGAGAGAGAGAGAGGCGGGGCGGGAAGAAGGATAGAGAAATAAATATACCAAAGATAGATGTATAGATAGATAGTCCCAAGTTCCAAAGTCCCCATAACACTGACGCAAAGTTGGTGGCTCTGGCTCCTGTGCTGATGCTTTCAGTGTCCAAGTTGCTGGTATTAAGTTCACTGAATCGCTTGTTCTATATTTCGTTACAGGGCTTATTGAGTGTTGTGTTGTGACTTTGTTTTACATTTTGTGCGAGTCTGTTTTACTTTTGCTTTTTTCATCATCATCATAAGCAGCACCACCACCAGCATCAGCATCATCCATATTCTACTCATTCCTACTTGATCATCAGCAACATCATTTCCTGGAGTGCATTTGCTGTTGTTGTTGCTGCTGCTGCTGCTGTTGTAGTTATTGCTGTTGTTGTTGTTGCTGTTGTGACCTTGGGCTCATCTGGACGTGACACAGTGGACTCCATTAATTCGGCTATTTTCAACCGGGGACTCCCAGTGATCTTTTGTTAGGATTATGCTGAAGGATTATCTGTGTTGCTATAGTGTGGTGTATGAGATAATTGTGTTGTGGAGGGTAGCATTACAGTGAGGGCACAGTGCATTGTTTGTATGTTGAAATTTGCGTTAGTATTAAAACAGGGAAGAGTGATGGCCACAATATAGTTTGGCATGGTGCACATATGTCTCTCTGGGAAGGGTAGTTTTTAAGGGATGAAAGTCTGGTGGGAGTTCATGAAGGATGTTGTTTGGCTGGAGGTTTTCGATGGTTTTAGTGACCATGTGTTTGTGAAGTGTAGTGTTGGTTAGAGATTAGAATGTGTTGTTGAGAGATTGTGTAATGTTGGGATATGTTTCGCCCCCGCCCCCACCCTTTGTGTGTGTGTGTGTGTGTGTGTGTGTGTGTGTGGTGGTGGCGGTGGTGGTGGTGGTGAGAGAGGCGTTAACAAAATTACATGAGTGGGTAGGATCCTGTGCTGAAGTTATGTATTGTGTACCCGTGTGTTCACGTAGTTCTTGTTTGCGAGTACTGTTGTTTTGGTGAATATGATCTACCTCCGTGATCTTTGTCCTCTTATTACTATTACCCTATTATTTTAGGCTTGGTCTCGCGTAATTCATGTTTGTTTGAATTACCTGTTAAAAATCCTGCTGCCCAAAGTTGTGCTTGTGTTCTCAAGGTATCGAATTTACGAAATGTCTTTGCGGTGCTGCTGTGTGGAAAGCGAGGCCATGCTTATATCCAAATGTGAGTCCAAGAATTTCAGGGGGTTTCTCCAGTGGGAGTGATTGGTTAAAGAGGGAAAGTTGAGGGTGAGATTCGTGGACGGTGATAGTTTTGCGCTGAATGATAACAAAAAGATAACACCCAATCCCACACTATTCTATTCTAGGTTTAGGGTTCCGAATCTAGGCTACCATTGTCCAGCACATTGAAGGGTACTTGACCAGCCTGCTTCCCTTGATGGTATAATATCACAAAGCCTCCAGTCACTTCTTGGATATCGAACCTATGCAAGGCTTTCTGATCACTTTACAAATCTCTCGGTGTTTAATTTTCGCTGAGTCTTGGAGCCGGTTGATAGAGAGAGAGAGAGAGAGAGAGAGACGTCACCGGTTTCAAAGGCTTAAAGCAGAGCCCATCTTCCCTTACTAAATATATTATGGAAGAATTTACATTTTTCCACCGTACTTCCTGTCACGTACACACACCGACGATTACCACGACAGCAACCTTGTCAAGCCCATGATGTTAGTGAAGTTAGGAACGCTACCAAAGGACTGCGTTCCAATTCCCATAGGAGGATCGTAGCATCTCTTCCTCTGCTGCTTATTTTGCAAATTATACCTTGGCATTCTCTTGTTTATTATTTGTTTTAATGTCCATTTGCTTTGCATCAAGAACATGCAAAAGTATATTGATCTCAGCTACTTAATCTGTCTGTCATACCTTAGCATTGTCTTCCTTTCTGTAGTTGTTAGTATCTACAAATTTTTCATCAATAACATAGAGGAGACGTACTGTGCAACATAAAGTGCTGAAGAAGAGGTGCTTCGGGATCTCCAAAGCCACTTAGTATGTAACACTAAGTGAAAGGTCACCCTACTGAAGACACTGCTGAAAGAATATTGTAACTATCTTCACTCCTTTCCCTATCTCCCCAAACACCAGTCCCACTTCACATACGTACGAGTATACCCACCCCCTCCCCTCTCTCCCCACACCTCACTTCCACTCCTAACTATCATACCCACTCCCTCCCCTCTTTCCCGTTTCTATTTCCATTCCCTCTCCCCTCTCCCCCCCTCCCCCCCTCTCTCTCCACGCCTTCGCCTCTCTGCTCATGATGTACTCCTACTCCTTACACCCACACCCACTCCATCCCGTCCCACCTCCACACCCACTCCATCCCGTCCCACCTCCACACCCACTCATTCTGTCCCATCCTGTCTCCACTCCCTGCTCGTGTGTGCATCTCGAGGAAGAACGCTGATCATTCCCAAGTTTCTTGTCCTTCTGGCAAAACTACGCTGTGGAAGTAAATTTCTAACACAGCAGGGGAAGAATAAAAACCGTAAATAAAGGCATGCAATAGGCAAAATAAATCGCTGAGGTAAGAGGCGTTGCGAAATCTCCAGAGCGACAATAAATGCGGCAGTCAGTCCAACACAGCAGAGGAGAAATGAAACTGTTATCGACTGACTGAACTTACTGTAGCTAAGCAGACGACGTGACCTCATGAATGTGTTATGAGCATAGCTTGTGTTGGAACCCTCGTCAAATAGCAGTCTTCTTGTGGCAATATTTCCAGTGCATTTATAGACGTTTCTAGTATAACGATTTACGATCTTTGAAAGTAGGTAGTTTACTTTTCATTAACTCCAGATAATTCTATACACCGAAGAAAACCCTGTATAGTCAAAGGTTATACACCAAAGAAAACCCAGTAGAGTAAAACGTTAATAAAAACTACATAATTATTTTCTGGGATGGTATGACTTAGGACTGTTTTATAGCTTGCATAGGGGCTTTGCAACATCCATTCATCTGCGACTTATTTTGAACCTTACAGCTTTGTATCTGCTTGTATAGTATTAATGTAAACTGTGTTGATATTAACGCGTATACATATCAACATACAGGGCAATGTTCAGGTGTAATATGGAAAATAAATCGCAATGGAAGAGGTGCTAAGAGGCCTCCAGTGGAACAAAACACTGCCCTCACTCTAGTAAACTCCCGATGAATATTTTTCAAGACAGCAGTCCTACCAAGTCAGAAGTTTATATAACGGCCTAGAAAACGAGTTCAAATATCATTATGAAAGCACGTCATTCACGACCGTGGTGATTATGATGCTCTTCGTAGGACGGTGCCGTGAGCGCCGGAAAAGATATCGTACCGCACAGAATGTCACTACAACTCTCACCAAATCAATTTCTTTTTGGCTCGCACGCCCCTAAAACCTCGGAGTGTATTAGAATGAAGCTCAGAAGGAAGAAGTGTGTGCGTGAGGGAGGGGAAGTAAGGTAGAAAGGCCATATTTTAGCCTGAAATTCCGCTCCCCAGTCTGCCTCCCAGATGGTACCAGAGGAGGGAGAGAGCGCGGTCAAAGAGGCGTCGCTATCACAAGTCAGTGAACGCTCGCAGCAGGCCTTTGGCTGGCTGGCTCGGCTTTCTAAATATGCCGACCCAATTGTTGCCTCACTCACAAGGTTGCCGATTTATTCTTTTGCCAACGGCTGCAGAGATATTCGAGTCTGTCTGAGAGCCGATTCTAAGTGGAATCGAATGCTTTGTAATACCTCGTCCTTAGCGATTTATTTTGCATATTATATCATACCTTGGAGCTTTGTGTTGCCTCAACCCCAGCTGTTTATTTTGCGTACTATACTTAGGCCTTCCTGCTATTTATTTCCTTTTAATATCGATATGGTTTATATCACTTGCATACAAGAGGTTACTGAGGTGTTACGTGAAGAATTAATCTCCATACAAGAGGTGTTAGGTAATCTACATGGCCACTTACCATGACCCTTAGCACCTGAACTGGATGGCTGCCGGTATTCAGTCTAGCCGGATTCTGGAGATTTTGAAAGCTCACAGTCTGCATGTTCGACCAGTGGGATGTAAGCTGTCGCACACAAGCGTAGCCAGCACATCTGTTCGGCTTTCACATATACCATTCTTCGTAGACACACACCTTCCCCTTTCAAACTTCGCCAGCATTTACTCATCCCATCTCCCCCTCAGTCTCCATCACCCTCTTCCTCCAACTTCCTACCCACTAGTCAGAACACGGTCGTGACAGAACTTCCTCCAGGTTACTTTGCCTTTCGCACGCTGCTCCAAGTTCTTACTCGTACTCTTCAGGCTACTCTTTCTTCCTTCTCTCTCACCTTATTATACTCTGCTTCTAATTCCTTCAGACCGAGGACATCTTTTCTGTATCATTAATGATTCAAGTGGATAGTTTTATTCAGACTAGGAAGCCCCATTTTGTAGGATGACTCGACTAGGTCCAGTAGCCCTTTCAGAATTATTAATTCCTCTCTCTCTCTCTCTCTCTCTCTCTCTCTCTCTCTCTCTCTCTCTCTCTCTCTCTCTCTCTCTCTCTCTCTCTCTCATGTGTGGCTTAATTTTACGGTTCTGTGATTTGTTCAAATGGGCAAAATTATTCTCATTTATTGCATTCATTTGAACTCTGTATACACAGTTTGCAGCTACTGAATCTGTGTAAACTAATATATACATACATACATACATACATACATACATATATCTATCCATAAATTAAATCACTTAACACGTGATTCATAGATATGTTGATATCCTCAAGGAAAAAGGAAACACGATATATCCCGAGCGCTTTCGTGTATTCACATCTTCAGGGTAGAGCAGAGTGAAGATGTGAATACACGAAAGCGCTCGGGATATATCGTGTTTAGATAGATAGATAGATTATATATTAAAAACATCAATAGAAAGTGTTTTTATTCCAGTCTTGATGTAAGGATGGAGTTTAATACTGATAGGGTAGGACATGCCGTCACATATTAATTATTTAAATGAAAAAATATACTAGTCCATTATTATGGTAGAATTTTACATCCCCCCTGCCCCCGGACGTGGCGTGTTTGGAATATACACTCGTGGACATAAGTTAGTTAATTTACTTCTGGTTGTCATTTCCGTCTGCTGGATAATATTCGAGTATGTCTGTCAGAGCCCCAAGTTGAGAGAGGCTCGGTATGTTTCAGTGCTCATAGACAAACCATCATCTAATATTTTACCTATTTTACTAATCGCTTTCCTCTGCTGGCTAATATTCATAAACCAAGGAAGGCTCCGTTTGTTACTCTGTCCATAAACAAAACCCCACCTAATATTTCACCTCTTCCATTGGTCACTTTCTTCTGCTGGTTAATATTCCCAAGCTGAAAGAGGCTTCCTATGTTACTCCACCCACACACAAAGGTTCGCTTAATATTTCACCTCGTGCTTGTCACCTTCCTCTGCCGGGTAATATTCCTTAGCTGAGAGAGGCTCGGTATGTTTCTCTGGCAATACATACAAAAGTTTGTCTAAAATTTTACTTCTTCAGTTTGGCACACTTTTACTGGCTATTAATCCTAAGCTAAGGGAGGCTCGGTACGGTTTGTACGCCCAGAGATGATGATGCTGTTTTGTGTGTGTGTGTGTGTGTGTCCAACTCTGGGCAAAGGCTTCAGGGCCTATATCTCAGGGGCAGTAGCCTATCCCAAGGCCCAGTAGTCCTCCTACACCTCCACATGTCACCACTTGATATGATGCGTCAGGCAGAAAATGATGGACGAACCCAAGTGTGAATTTGACACAATGGAATAGTAGGCCAACACTCGTCCCCATCTGTGCTGCATCATAAAGAGGAACAACTGCACAGGCTCAGGGACATCTCACCACACCACACCACACCGCGCACGGAGTAACCCATCATCTTGTGTCACTGGGGATTTTCATGTCTACGACACTGTTTCAGTTCACCGTTCCTTCATTCTACCTTCTCATTCAGCTGCTGTTTCCTTTCACCGTTCCTTTAGTTAACGTGTTTGTCAATCAAATGCTGTTTTGCTTCTCCTTTCCTTCATTTTACCTTCTCATCACTTAGTCGCTGTTTCAGTTCACCGTTTTTCTATTAATATTAGAATAGTAGGTTAAAGATTAAGGTCACAGGGCAAGGTCCTGATTTTGCTTTTCCTTCTTCCATGTAAGATCTCGTACATAATTAATTCCTTTGTTAGTGAACTGAAGTTTCATCTCTTTCACAGCTTTTTTTTTTTTTTCGGTTTTAACGGGGTTGGGTCTTATAATTTCATATTTTCCTCTTACTGTGCATATCACTTCTCCCATATTAGTCATTTCCTCCAGTCTTCCCGCTTTGCTTCGTGTCTCTTCATCGTGTGGGGTTAAGTTCTGTCCATCAGTCTGCGCCATCATCTTAACACATCTTTAATATGGATTTTTTCCCTCTTTCCTACAGATATCTTCCCCTTCATCTTCCTTTCCCTCCGTCAAAGGAGATCAATGCCTCAACATTATGAAGATTTTTGTCTGCCTTCCCGCTCTTATCCTCCATCTTTCATCTTCTTTTCATTCTTTTCTCCGGGCTGTCCATATTTCTGACCAGACTCACCATATTTCTCCCCAGACTCTCCTTATTTCTCCCCTGATTCTATAATTCTCCCCAAGACACTCCATATTTCTTTGAAGACTCTCCACGTTTATCTCCAGACTGTACACATTTTCCTCCAAACTCTCCATATATCTCTCAAAGACTCTACACTTTTCCCTCCAGACTCTACACATTTCCTTCCAAACTCACCATAGTTTCCTCCAGACTCTCCATATTTCTCTCCAGACTCACCACGCTTTTCTCCAGACTCTCTACATTTCTCCAGTTCCATCCATCTCCCTTCCCTCATTTCCCTCTTCCACCTGCCAGCTTCAGTATCTCAGCAGTTCACATCTTCTACCTCATTTCTGAAAGGAATTATGGAACCTCTCTCTCTCTCTCTCTCTCTCTCTCTCTCTCTCTCTCTCTCTCTCTCTCTCTCTCTCTCTCTCTCTCTCTCTCCACTGCTTCTTCATGTTCCATTCCCTCTCTCATCTTCCTTCCTCCGTATCACTTATTGTTTCTCTCTTTTTTTGAGGGACTTCTTTACCTCCTGTTTCAGTTTCCAGTCAACCGTTCTTTTCCGTTCAGTTCCCTCTTTGGTCATCTCGCCTACAGTTCTGTCTTTGATCATCCTTCCTCCAAGTCTCGTATTGTTCCTTTTCATTTTTTCTCATTCCTTTTTTTTTTATGCCTCAACCACCGATCTATCATTTTCCATTCTGTCCTAATTCCTCCTTTTCCCAGCCTCTCATGCTCTTTCAGCTCTATCCTCCTCGTATCGTTGCTCACTGTTTTCCTATTCCCCAACTCCAGCATCCAATCATCTACTAGCTAAGTATATTGCATGAGTCTGGAATCTCCTTTTTCACCTTCTTGGCCAAACCATTGTACCTTTCATACAGTCTGCTCCTTCCATCAACTACCTTAAATCTCACAACATTTTATTGAGTTGGCTGCCGAGCGAAATTTCTATGAAGCTATAATTTCACATTCTCCGGCTTCTGATCAGTTTTTCATTTTCCATTACGTCCATCAGTCAGCTTTAACCTCCCCACCCTCTCCATGTCATTCATCCATCCATTTATCTCCAAAAACTATTTTCCATCCATCCATCAGCCTGCAACACTCTCTCCACACTCAATCAGTTTCACTCAGTCATCCATCCAACCTCATCGCACACTCCACATCCAGCCAGCCGTCAGCCATTTCCTCACATTTTTCCACTTCCATCCACTCAACCTCCGCGCACTTCATATCAGCTCATTCGTCCATCCTTCCATCCATCCATCTTTTATCTCCACTCCACTTCCATCCACCTACCCACCAGTTAGTTTAATGTCCCTACACCATCAATCCATCCATTCATCGGGGAGGGTTACATGATGGGGTCCCTTCAGCAGCAAGAGCGTGAGGAGGTGGGGAGGCAGGAGAATCGATGCGGCCTGGTGGACTTGAAGCTGCAGCATCGGGGAGCCACCGGAGGGTCCTAAAGGGAAGTGATCATGTTCCTCACGCTTTGGGCCACGTATTCTGAGTGGCACGGGAGTCTTCGTAGCACCTCTCCCTTTGCGATGTAGTTTGGGCATTACACTTTAGTATCATCTTCTTGCACACTCAGTAATTGCAATATTGATGCTGTATTCTGATTGGCAGTGGAAGCTTCGTAGCACGCATTCCTAAACGACACATGTTCATATAGCATTTTTGGCTTAGAAGTCTTTCATCTGTCAATTTGCAAAGTTATGCCCTTTCCTCCCGGGACACCCTGCATAATATTTCCATGTACTGCCGGAAGATTTTACTAAGAGTAGATGAAATTCGTCTCACTGAAGGGGTTAAATACTACCACTGTTCAAAACGTGCAGTTCTTCGCGAATGTTGTTCAGGTTCTGCTTGTCTGTGTGCTTATCTGGTGGGAAAGTTTGAGGGAGTCTGGTAGATAGATAAGTGAGGTGGATGGATGGTGGGAGTAGCAGATAAGATGATGAATACCGGGCATATTAATTGGTGAACATGATGGACGTGATAACAGCACCAGTGTAGGTTTGTTTTCACGTGTGGGAACTGGGACACCCCCAAAACAAAGTCGTTGCATGAAATTCGGTGAGCTTAAGTTATGAGATTGGACTGAGTGTCACAGGTTGCTAGTCAAATCTACCGTCCAGTCCTGCTTACTCATACGATTTTGCTTAGCTGATAGTGAGTATATGGGCCTGAGAATCTTGATCCCTTCACTACCACAATTGAATGAAGACACTAAGTCGTCTGGTGATAGCTTGAATAACATGAAATTGACGTCGTTCAAGTAAAGGCCTTAACTTCTTTAAGCCCACGACACATTTTTCCTTTTTCTTTTTTATTTCATTATTGCTATTATAATCTCTTTGCGTTAATTAGGCCTAAGATTGTCTTCTAACCATCTTCAGTACATAATTGTAATAACAGATTAGGACTAGAATATGCTTCATATCACGACGAATGCTGTACCATGGATGTAGAGTATTGTCTTTTTCTGCTTCTGCTGCTTAGCTTCCTAGTTCCTCTTTAACAAGATTCTGTTTGGTTTCATCTTACAGATTCTTCACCCTTTTCAGCTTAGTTGACGGCTAAGTGTAGTCAGACTGTAGGATTGATTTTAGCTCTTAATTAACCAAGGAAAATCATTCCTACCTCATAACTAAGGCTCCTTTCAAACAGCTACGAGTTAGGATCCACGTCCTGGGAGTGGCACGGTTCCGTCTAATGAAAATGTTAGTGCTATTATAGTATCATTCTCCAAGGCCATCCTGGTTCTATGTTGACTTCAAGTTCATCGACCTTGAGAGTATATTTAATTTCTTATTTTCGTGCATTTACTCTAACTTGGCAAATATCTCTAACCCTTTTTAGCTCAACTGATGGCCAGGTGTAGTTAGACAAAAGGGTTGAGTTGACCAGTAACCAAGGATACTCGTTTCTACTTCATAACTACGATTCATCGAACTTCATGCAACCAGGACTTAGTATTAAACTTGTGTGAGTGGCCCAGTTTCTGCAGATGAAAACCAACCGACTTCACACACTCCTACGTCAAGCACAGAACAGCCACTGCAGTGGTAGGCTCACTTGCATATAGCTTCCCCAGTGTACAGACATGGGCAATAATTTGGCAACACTTGTCTACTGGCTGAGGCAATGAAAGGTGTTATACGAACTTTTTTATGTGACAGCAATAGGAAACATATTGTAAACGAGTATGGTATGGAAAAATACCCTTTGTTGTTTGAGGATGAATGAGAAATATGAAACACAGGACACAATACAGGAATCATACAGCATAAAAGTATGAGAGGGATTGATACTCCTCGTCGTTTGGGAAGGAATGAGAAATATGAAAGTCAGAACGCAGAATAGGAAGCACACAGCAAAAAGAGAAATATGAGAAGGAAGGATAGTCCATCGTTTAGGGAGGAATGAGAAGTATGAAAGACAGAACACAGAGCTGGTAGAGAATTATCGGCAAATTTATATTCATGGTTGTATCCCCTATGCCTGGCCTTAGATACAGGCATTTTTTATTCATGGTTGTATCCCCTATGCCTGGCCTTAGATACAGGCATTTTTTAAGTAGACAAGATTCTTAACTAAGCATTTCCTTAGCATTTATGAAGCAGACTCGGAATTTCCTGAGTTTATTTTATGAATCACCTCTGCCAGACCTCTCCGGTACAAACGTATATTCAGCATTTCCCAAGCGATTGTGATTCAGACACGGCATTTCCTGAACTTAGTTTGTAGTATTTCTTCCTGTTTTCATCATTTACGGGTATCGTTTTGTATTTCCCTGAGAATTTTTTTTTATTAGGCTAGATTTAATACTTTTATCAATAGGACTTCCCACACTTGAACAGCATCATGTAGTATATACTATAGCATGAATAAAATACCGGTATCTTATTGTGTCCAGACTAGGAAAAAGGTTAGAAGAGAATTTGTACCCTCAGCCAAAATATATCGTCTACCGGTAACCAGTACGATATACGAATTACAGTTCTGATGATAGACTGCTTTTCAGGATGGTTTTTATATTTATTTTTAGGGCGTTATGAGTTTCCCCCATCTAAAGAAAATCATTAGGTCGCAGGCAGATGAAAATGCCACATGTCATCGTAGCAGTTAAATATTATCAGGATTAACCCTCAGGTGACTTAAAGGTTAATGGAAGAACTCTTTAATTTATAGGATATCTCGTAGGTGAAGAGGTCGTTTGGATTTTAGTATAAAGAAAATAGGGCATTATGTTCACAGCAGAGACCCTGACCACGCTGGCTGAAACGGATTTGTGACTGTATAGCAGCAAGAGTCGTGGCTTATCAGGTCCGCCTCTACCTTACTACTCCCCCCTTCCATCCCTGTCCGCTACAACAGGCCACTCAATAATCGATCTACACGCTCTTTTTGTATTGGAGGAACGGACAGCCTTTGTGAGTATGCAGCCACGTAGCTTACCAGTGAAGCACGGTTTAGATACTCACTCCCGTCCCAAGATATCTCTTGTTTGTCAGAGTTTTTTGCCTTGCTGAAACAAGTGGCTTTTTTTTTTTTTCACCTTTGGACGACTGGAGGATTCCCTGATGCAGATAAAATTGTTTGGCGTAAGATTGTGTAATTGGCTGTCACATGCAAATAAACAGCAAAATAGTCGCCGACAACTCTATGCTGGCATTGTGTTCTATCTTCCATATTTCTCATTCACCTCCAGGCATCAGAAAGTGTTCATGCCAACACTGTAGGAACTGTCGACGGAGTATGTTATCAGACCAACCTGTGTGTGTGTGTGTGTGTGTGTGAGAGAGAGAGAGAGAGAGAGAGAGAGAGAGAGAGAGAGAGAGAGGGAGAGAGAGAGAGAGTGTTGTGGGACTAGAGATCGTTATAGTGAACGCAAAGTACATAGGCCTTACAAACAACAGGAAGCATTTTGCCATATAACAGGGCTCCGATGTAGTGTAACTGTGTGAGTAAAGGGACAGAAAAGAGGAAGGTTCTAATAAAGCAGTGGCTGATATCGAGAAATCCATTTTCGAGACCACTTCTCACGGGATGCTGCGTTGGGCAATAGAGACAGACAGACACAATCACAGTAGGGGTGTGGAGGTCACAGGAGTAAGACTACGTAGTGTCAGAAAGGAGAAAAAAAGAAAAAAAAAGAAAAAAGGTGTCAAGGGGGTAGGAGAGGTGACGGTAGAAGGATAAGGAGATGGTGGCAGGAGGAAGAGGTGGTGGTGTCAGGAGAAAGAGGAGTTAGTGTCAGGAGGAAGAGGAGATGGCGACAGGAGGAAGAGGAGGGGTCAGGAGAATGAAGAGATAGCTTCGGCGGAGAAGAGGAGGTGGTGTCAGGGAGGCAGGAGAGTGGTGTCAGGAGGAAGAGAAGGTAGTGTTTATGAAGAGGAGGAGATGGTGTCAGAAAGGAAAAAGAGGTGGTGTCAGGATCAGGTAGTCTTTTCAGGACTAGGAGATGGTGTCAGCAGAAAGAGGAAGTGGTGTCAGTAGAAAGAAGAAGTGGTGTCAGTAGAAAGAGAATATGGTGTCAGGAGAATGAGAAAGTGGTGTCAGGAGAATGAGAAAATGGTGTCAGGAGAATGAGCAAATGGTGTCAGGAGAAAGAGGTGGTGGTGTCAGGGAGGCAGTAGAGGAGGCGTCAGAGCTAGAAAAGATGGTGTCAGGGAGGCAGGAGAGGATATGGAGGTGGTGGCAGTGGAGGTGATCTTTAAGTTTTTGAGGGAGATCAAAGGGGACACACTGAAGTCTCCCGGACAAGCCAGTTCCCCTACCTCGCCTCCCCCTCACTCCCATATTCTCCTGAGATGGGAGGCCTTCTTACACAACTTCCATAGTAAAATAAACATATACATATTTTCCTTTTGTGGGAATAATATAATTAGGTGGGTGACTGTAAGAGTAACTTTAAATTACGTAGTGGAAACAAGTAACGATAGCTTTTACACTATGTAGCGTATATCACATTGCTTTATCCTCTTTCCTGTTTGATTTTCAGCGACAACGTTGCCCAGAGTGCCGGCGCTTGTGCTGCATGTTAAATACTCTTTAATTCGTTCGTTTTAACTAGCCTGAGATTTTCGTCATTTTGCAGTTTAGTTTCCCGTGTCTCGGTGTCAGAATAAGACAGTACCGTATGAAGGTATCCGTTCCATAGAACTTCTTCGTGACCGGCATAATTTAGCGTTAATCTCTTGTTACGGCTCAACATTAAAGATGGAAAAATAGCCGATTTACGGCTAGTTATAGTGAACAAATTATAGATAAACACTAAAATTTCACCATTTCCAGACGTCATAACTGAGAGACAAATCCCGGTGTCATGATGATGGTGAAAATGAAGAACAATAGCGCCAAGTTCCTTTGTTTTCCGTTTTTGACGTCCATAAAACACACGTATACTTTTTTTTCTCTCTCTCTAGCTTGACCTAAAGCTGACATCTCCCCATCTTGAATGTTGAGCTGTAACAGTAGATTAATACTAGAATATGATGCTAGTCACGAAGAAGTACTATGGTTATGATGTAGAGCCGTAGCATTGTCTTATTCTTCCACTGAGCTACCAGAAATAAGCTGGGGAAAAACGAAATTTTGTTCCAAGCTAAGGTGAAAGAATTATAGCCCCAACTCCCTTTGTTTCACCGTTTTTAGCTTCCACAAAACAACGCGCTATTGTCGACACCTAAGCCTCGTCTGCGTCCCTCAGCCCTTTGTCCTGACCTCATTTCCTGTTGAGTACAAGAGATATAAAACCTAACTTGTGTAGCACTTATATCATGAGCAGTACGGCACATAGTATTTTGTAGTACTTCGTTCCTCTGACCTCATTTCTTGCTGAGTTCAAGATATATAAAAGCCTAACGTGAGTTGCGTTGATATCCTGTATAATGTGGTCGGGGACAAAATTTCTCCTAATATTTCACCTCTTCTTTTCACTTTCCTCTGCTGGCTCATATTCATAAGTTGAGAGAGGTATGGTATGCATCTTTGCCCATAAATAAAAATTTTAATATTTCGCCTTTTCTTCTCAGTTTTCTCTGCTGGGTAATATTCCTAAGGTGTGAGAGGCATGATATGTTTCTTTGCTCATAAACAAAAGTTCTGATACTTCACATATACTTCTCACTTTTCTCTGCTGGCTAATATTCCAAAATTGAGAGACGTTTGCCATGATACACTGGCCATACACAAAAGTTCGAAAACTTCATCTCTTCTGCTGCTCACTTTCCTCTGTTAGCTAATATTCCAAAGTTGAAGGAGGCTTAGTACGATTCACTGCCCATAAGCAGTTCTCTTAATATTTCACCTCTTCAACTTTTCAGTTTCCTTTGCTTCCTTCGTATGAATCAAAATGACTGCAGGTCTTTTGGAAGAATATTTTAAAAGGTGTATGAGGCACGAATAACTGAAAGGAGAGAGAGAGAGAGAGAGTGCTAGTGGTGAGTGCGAGGGAGCGCTGACCCCTACAGACCTCATACACAACATCTGCTACTGTCTCTTGCGGTCTCCTGGAGCAGACAGACAGACAGACGGAAAGAGGGAGATAGACAGCCAGGCAGACAGGCAGGCAAATCGCCATTCGCTGCTCAATCTTGTCTCCCTACAGCGGATTGGACTTGGGTCGTTTGAGTGTGTGTTGACGTTAGGTAGGTACGGTAGGAAGGGGGGGAGGGGGGTGCCATACTTCTGACCCACTCAAAATAACTTGCTACCGTCACCACCTCATTCTCTCTCTCTCTCTCTCTCTCTCTCTCTCTCTCTCTCTCTCTCTCTCTCTCTCTCTCTCTCTCTCTCTCTCTCTCTCTCTCTCTCTCACATTTTGCCCGTTTTATATTTCGTGTAATGTCTTTTAGAGCTTTATTTTGCAGTATCATTCAACAAAGTATGCATATAATGGTCTTACAAATATAACACACATTTACAGAGTTACCAAAAAATTTCTTTGTCCTTGTCGAATTATTCTTACGAGACAAAAGAGCACGTAGCTACTCATTCATTACACGTTTGAGACTTTATTTCAGCAATATTACTTTATGCTACACTTGTTATGCGAACCATTTCTCTAACCGCAAAGAAATATTATTGGCCAAACTATATAAATCTGAAAAAGTGAAGTTTCAAAAGCTTTAGCAAAAATCATTCAGTACCGTAACAGCGGGTATATCATCATCGTCATCATCATCATCATCATCATCATCATCATCATCATCATCATCATCATCGCCGTCGTCGTCGTCGTCATCATCCAGCCTCTTTTCCCACCTGCAGATGGGGCAAGGTAGGGTCTAGATGGCAAAGTGGAGGAAAGGAACAGCGAGAATAACATATAGTACGTATAATCAAAACGTTTCTCATCACTCTGGTATTGGATAACATGCCCTTAGCCTGGGAACCACTAGTGTATCCTTTTAGCAACAAATCACAAATCAGCCTCTAACTTTCTAGATAAGGTAAAGTTTCTCGATTCATGTTACCGGTAGCTCAGTAATGCTTGTTTCGTTTGCTGTACAGTGCATCATCATCATCATCATCATCATCATCATCAATGGCAGCAGCAGCATATCTCGTTCTAAATACTCTACTAAGATCCTCAGCACAAAATCCATACCAAGTATCATCTTGGAAATAGGTCTGCCTGATTTTATTAATTTTTAACGGAGTGCAATGACACATCTTCATATGAGCATAATGCCGTAACCAGTAGATCTTTTTCACGCCCACAGTTTTGTGCTGGTGAATACTAATTCTAAGCCATTTGAGTATAGGTAATCAATTTTGCACAGTCATATTAGAGTTTGAACACTTGGTGAGTTGGTGGTAAAACTCTTGGGTCGGAAAGAGTTGTGGCTTGGGTGCTGCCCATCGAGTTTTAGAGATGGGGCCAACATGGGATTGGCGTATACCGTTTTAACAGTAAGATCTGGTAAAGTTTTGAGACGATGTAACAGATATATGACCGCAGGTATACGTTATCATAAATAACACTTAATAATCTCTTAAGCTCTCAGCAGAGAAACACAAACTTCGTCCAGCTTCACCTAAGATTCAGAGCAGCCAACTTGCCGGCCCACATAAAAGTATTCAATCCGGTACCCTACTCATGATACTAATATAGCACTGTCTACTTTGTCAAGCCTCCAATCGTAACTCCTCGCCATGGAGCACCTGAGAAATAGACTAGCCAGCTTCTGACTAAGCAAACACAGAGAATTCCTTGAGAATATCATTTTCATAATCACTCCAGGTCTGGCCAGCGGGTACGTGGGCTCATTATGTGTGAACTTTGGGTGTGGGGAAGAGAGAAATGTGAAGTAAGTTTGAGTACGAGTTTTACCGGTTCCAGCAAATGAAAGCGTAAAATTCTGCTTCCTCCACCATTTTGTTATTTGCACTGAAGTCATTGGATCGGGTATTTAAAGTGGGTGCTGGTGTAATACATTTCCTCTTTTCAGACAAATATCTCCAACCTCTTTCAACTCTGTTGGTGGTAACATGTGGTGAAATTTGAGGACTGATTGTATTGGTAATCAGGGAGACTCATTCTCATTCCTAACAAAGGCTCGTCAAATCACATATATAGCCCTTACAGCATATCGACTTTTGATATGCATTATCTCGCAACACACAAACGTCCTGAACTGGACCTCATTCTAATTGTTACAGTTCTATTTTTTACGTATGTTTATTGTTAACAGACTCATCTAAACCTCAGTACAATAGACAAGCGTATCATCATCCATTGTGTCTACTTTCCTTCTGTGTCAAGGCAAACTCATCAAAGTTCATTATATTGGTATAGCTCATCCATTTCTTACTGTTTCATGTATACAAGCTCTTATAAGCTTCAGCACATGGGTATAGTTCATCCACTTTTCCTGTGTTTTTACTACACCAGTTCATTTACACTAAGGTGAAGCGTGGAGTATAATTCATCCATGTTATTTATGATTCTTATAATACTGGCTCGTCCAAACCTCAGTAAGAACGTCATAATCAGTTTTCTTTGTTTTCATATACTTCGTCAATATTCTGTCTTTTCCATATATATCGTCAAATTTGTATCTTGCATACCAATTATCCAACTTGTCCATGCTGTCTACGTATACAGATTTCTCCAAGTTTAACATATGGGTGCAGTTCATCCATTTTATCTGTTTGGACGTATCAAATTGTCTAACTCAGCCTTCTGTCTGTCTGCGTTCTACCCTATCCCTGCCTTTGACCCCATAAAATAGTTATGGTAATTATAATCTACCTTTTTACAGCTAGCCTCGAAAGCACCATTAGGTCTGCTGGTGTTTTGCGTTCTTTTATACCCCTTTCTGCGTCATGGGATAACTCATGTAAAGCATACTGGTCCCTCGTCCCCTTTGTGGCTGGTGGTAGCGGGTGTCGGGTCCTTTTGAGCTGTGGGTGTCGCCCGTCGAACCCCACGACCCCAACCCAACTCGCCACACCAGCCACCAAACACGCACCAACCCTCACCCACTCGCTTGCTCAGCTCGACGCATCCCTCCGTCGTTGTTTTCTGGTCGGTTTATAGGCTTTGAATGCTCCCTAGTGTCCCTTTCTTTGAGTCTCCTGTTACAGTTGCTTATTCTTGTGTACCCTTGTGGGTTTTAAAGGCTCCGTAACACGTATTCCTTTGCTGTTTATTGTACACAGGACAAGTATGTATCATCAAATTCATCTATCTTTATCAGCTAAGGAACTCTTCGGTTGCGACTTATTTTTCATTTTACAGCTTCCTTTTCTCCTCCTTTTTCTCGTCGTCATCACAATCTTAGTCCTCCCGTATTGCCGTGTCATATATAAACTAATTGGATACAAGTCTTATGTTTATATCTTAGACGAAACTGTTTTTAACGTGTCCTATGCAAAAATAAGCTCATAAGAAGAAGGTGGTCGGGAGCCATCCAAGTGGCGAGAACACTAGTGGCCAATCTTTGTCGGACGGTGGTGATGGTGGTGTGAGGCAGGTGATGGTGGTGGTGGGTGAGGCAGGTGGTTGTGGTGGTGGTGGTGATGTGTGAGGCAGGTGAGGGTGATGGTGGCGGTTAGTGAGGTAGGTTTTGCACAGGCCACGATCGTATGACCTTGGTTTAGAGTTTTCAAAATGGCCAGGAAATAAGATGAACCTCATTTTCGAGTTTTTGCTTGAACCTGGATTAGGACATGATATTTAGGGTAGAGATGGATAGATAGATAGACAGCATATATTTATTTGCCTGCAGTATGTATTTTCTTTAGGAGGCAAGGAGCGTCCTACTAATTTGGGAACTGCGCGATGGCTGAGAAAGAAGCTTGGCACTGGTCACTTTTTTTTTTTTTATGCAAGGTGGAGATTTTTTTTTTTTTCTGGAGGGGTATGGGTCTGACTAGGAGGGTCCAGTGTATTTCAGGCCTACAGAATGGTCGTGATTTAATTCAAGACCTGATTTCCTTTGTGTGTGTGTGTGTGTGTGTGTGTGTGTGTGTGTGTGTGTGTGTGTGTGTGTGTGTGTGTGTGTGTGTGTTCGATGTGTCGAGACGGGACATGGATAGGCTTGGGTATGATTTTCTACCATGAACTTACTCTTTATTTATTTATATTTTTATCTATCTATTTTTAGGCTGGGAATGTGCTTCTGAAATCCCCCATCAAAAAAAAAAAAAAAAAATATCTTGTCTGTATTTCTGTCGCACGTAGAGGCATTGCTAGACCTCAGGGAATTAACTGTGAGATCTGTGCCCAAAGTCAGATATATTGAATGAAATGGGAAAGATCTATAGATTGTCCACTCTAACTTGGCGGAAATTTTCTGTACGTCTTTATAAAGTCCAATTCCAGAGGCTCAGTGGCAAAGACAGTACTGTGGCTCTACATCCCCTCCATCGCACTTTTTCGTGACGACCATCATATTCCAGTATTCATCTGCTGCGACAACCCAGCATTAAAAATAGAGAGAGGGCAATTTTAGGCCAAATTAGATTGAATGAGTATAGTATCGTATTTTATTGTTAATCTTTTCCTACACCTAAGCATTCATGGGGGAGAGATGGCAGTTTTAGGCCAAGTTATTACGCCTTAGCATTCTCTGTTATTTTTATCACTTACATATCGATAGAGTTTGCTAACACGAGACAGTATTGAGGTGTAATGTGCAAAATAAATCGCAAAGGAACAAGTGTAACGAAGTCTTCAAAGCCACCTAGAATACGAGACCAGGGTCCATGGGGTCCATTTGATCCTGGCTTGCAGTCACGTACGCAGCTGGTGCAAAATAGTGGTATCGTTATCTGCTTTCACACGGTCTCTCTCTCTCTCTCTCTGTCTTTCTACCTGTCTGCCTTCTTGCTTATCTAAAGTATCTATATATTTGGAAACATTTTTCTCAAATACGAATGTGTTTAATGAGAATTTTTGGCACTGTCAAGTCTTTGTATTTATAGTATCCATCTGCCTGTCTCATCCATCCATGCATCTATCCATCCATCCTTCTGTCTGTCTTTAAACATTATCTCACTCTCGACCTCTTTCTTCATCCGTCCAGTTATCCATCTATCCAGCTATCCACCCACCCACCCATTTATTTGCCGTTCTGCATTATCTTCGTCTTTACCTTTCTCCATCCATCCAACCATCCATTCATCCAAATACTTATCTACAGCATATTTCTTTGTACCTCTTCACCTTCCCATGCATCTGTCCATCCATCGCTTAACTCCCACAGTCACGAACGTTATGACAAAACACACACACACACACACACACACACACACACACACACACACACACACACACACACACACACACACACACACACACACACACACACACACACACACACACACACACACACACACACACACACACACACACACACACACACACACACACACACACACACACACACACACACACACACACACACACACACACACACACACACACACACACACACACACACTCAAAACATATGTAGGACACGCAAATTGTACCCAGCCAAACCCAGTTCACGCTCGCTGCTACACCCTTTCTCTGTCCTCTCCTTCCTTTCCCCCACCTCTCTTTCCTCTCCCCCACCTCCCCCATATTTCTTGGGGGTTCAGCCTTATTGCGATAGTTTTCTTTTGTGTTCAGATATTCATAACTTTTCTTCCCATTTTTAAAGTTGCCGTGTTACATCCCGTTTTTTTTTTTCCCCATTCACTTATATCTTTTCTAAGCTTCAGTCTTGTTATGTATCTGTTTCTGTGTTTCTCCCCATCTTTCCTGTGTTTCATTCTTGTTACGGATCCGTTGCTTTCCTTTTCCCTCCTTCATTTCCGTCTTCTCTAAGTTTCAGTCTTTTTAAGTTTGTTTCTTTGTTTCAACATCTTT
Source organism: Coenobita brevimanus (assembly GCF_032717465.1). Taxonomy (NCBI): domain Eukaryota; kingdom Metazoa; phylum Arthropoda; class Malacostraca; order Decapoda; family Coenobitidae; genus Coenobita; species Coenobita brevimanus. The sequence continues at coordinate 14,582,337 of NC_137027.1, forward strand.
AAAAAGTTTTAGTCTTTTTTGCCTGTTTATGTTTTTTTTTTTTCCTCGTTCCCATTTTCCCAAAGTTTTGTCTTGGTACAGATTTCTTTCTCCTGTTTCCTCCTCTGACCTACGCACTCACTCCTCGCCCTTTGACCCCCTTCGACCTATACGGACTCTGATATCAGTCATCACTTTGCGTTTCATCCTTGATAAGCTCTCATTTCTCATTACATTTTCGGTTTCATATCCTTCACCACACAGTTCTACACTAAAACCCACCATTCTCCCTGGGCTTCACTCCTAACATGTTTCTTTGGACCTTATTCTCGTAGGCATAGGATGGCCTCTTTCACCTCATTCATAGTGATTTCTTAAGCATAGTACCCTTTACTCCTACGTGTTATTTATGTCATTTTAGATCGATAGACAAAACATTAATAACATACTGTACATAAATAACATATTGGAAGGACTCAAGTCAAGGGTTCAAGGAGTGGAAGTGAGTTATCTAAGAATTTCCTTACATGGAGGGACATCAGACAAATCAGGAAGTGAATGAGCGTTGTGGTAGTGATGTAAATGTACTGGAAATGCTTAACAATCCGTGAGATGGTGTGGCGTGTAGAGAGAATGGAGAATGGGAAATTGACTAGGAGAATGTATGTGAATGAAGTGGAGAGCGAGAGGGGGAGGAGGAGACCAAGAATGAGGTTGATGGATGTGATGAAGAGGCGTGTGAATGAGGGTGGTGTGAGTTGGAATATCAGTCTGATGGGGGAGGACAGAGTGACGTGGAGGCCATTTGTTTGTGGCCGCCTGTGGCCCTAGATAGGTGAGAGAGAGAGAGAGAGACAGAGAGAGTAGAACTGGAATAAACGTCCAATATACAAAAATAAAATGATAGTAGAGAATTATCAGTAAGCTTTGTCATCGCACAAATACAAAACCCTCTCTATTTCATCTCCAGCTCCCTGCCCTCCAGTTCATAAACACTTGTCAGTATTCAGTCACACGCCCTCTTACTCCCCTTCCCGTAAACACACACAATCGACGGACCTGCTTGCTTCCCGGAGTTACTGCATTCTACCTCCTATGCTCTGTTCACTTTAAATAGACGTAAAATTTAACATCTCTCCATCTTGAATTCTGAACTGTAGCAAGAGAATAACACTGGTATGCGGTGTTAGTCACGAAGAAGTGCAATGGAAGTGATGTAGAGCAATATTGCCCTACTCTACCACTGAGGTACGGGAAATAGAGTAAGATGCCAAAGGAAACTTTTTTTTTTGGCCAATTTTAAGTGAAAGAACTATTGTAATAAATCACACGCACTCAGACTCTCCTCCCCTTCTACATCCATAATAGACTTACCTACTTGCTTCCCGAAATTAATGCATTCACACACCTATAGTTCATTCACCCTATTCTGACGGAGATTTTCGTCCTTTATTTGCAACCTATTTCCCGTAGCTCAGTGGCAGAATATGACAATACTACTACCTCGCCTCCTTGCCATAGCACTATTCCATGACTGGCACAGTATTCTAATGTTGATCTCTTAGTAAATCTTAGCATTGAAGATGAACATACGGTAATTTTTCGCATGGTTAAAAGGGAACAGAATAGCAGGTATCTGTAACGAAGAAAGGGACGTTGATTTATCCGAAGATGTGGGCGTCGGAAAAGTATTGCGTTCCCTCGTTGAGATTTGGATGGATTTAGGGATGGATGACTGGGTTAAGGGACCGAGGGAAGTAGAGCTGGATGGACTGAATGATGGATGGACTGAGGGATGGATGGATAGGAGGAAGGATGGATTGACCGAGATATGGATTGCCTGATGGTTGGATGAAGTGGATGAGGTGGCAGATGATGATGGAAAGAGAGGAAGAATTATAACGGCATTACATCCCATCCATACTGACACAAATAATATACACCCTGGAGGTAGGATGGAGGAGAAACAGGATGAAGTCAAAGTTGAATGAAGCAGAGGGAGGATGAAGTAGATGAAGTGTGGCAGGATAAAGCGAAGATAAGATGAAGTAAAGATAAGACAGAACGAGAACTGGATGGTTTGAGGCAGTATGAAGCGGTATCAGGATGGAACGTAAAAGAGATGATGAGGAAGCAAAGCTCAGTGGAAGTAAGTTAGAATGTATAGTAAAATTAGCATAGAATGGAGTGGAAGAGATGGCAAAACATGATGGCAGAGTAACAGGAGTGGGTAGTAAGGATGACAAAAGAGAAGTAAAGGGGTGACAGAAGTGGCAGGCAAAGGGGCTGAAGGAGTGGGTGGTATATGGATAGCAGGGGTGGCAGAACGTGATGGCAGGGGTGGCAGAGGGGTGACAGGGGTAGCTGGAGTGTGACAGGACTGCAGTACGGAAACAAAGGGGTGGCAGATGAATGGAAGGAGTGGGGTGGCAATGGTGACAGAGAGAGATGGCAAGAGTGAGTGGCAGGGGTGGGAGTGGGAGGAAGAGAACAGCAGCCCAGCCAGCACATCCATATTGACCAGGTGTTGCTACTGTGACCATCGCCATGAACACCTGCGCTACACGACTCCCCCTTCCTTCCCCCCCTTCCCCTCCCCTCCTCCCCTCCCTCTTCCCCTCCCCCTGTATCCTCCCACATCCTTCCGTTCCTCCCTCCCGCTCTTCAGCTCCTCTTTTTCCAATTCCTTTTCCATTTCCCTACTGTCTGTTGTCTTCCCTTCCTTCTTTCCCCTTCCTCTGCTACGCTTTCCCAAACCTCCCATCTGTTCTTCAGTTCCTCTCTTCCATTCCCCTTCCATTCCCTTAATCTCACCTGTCCCCCCTCCCCTCCCCCTTCCCCCTTCCATTCCTGCTGCAGCCTTCCATAACTCCCTGCTCGCTTTTCAGCTCCTCTGTCTCCTCCATTTGCCTTCGGTCCTTCCCTTTCCCTTCCTTTCTCTTCCCCTCCCATTCCATTCTTCATCACCTCCCCTCCCAGGCCTCTTCTCCTTTCCATTTCTCTCCTATTCCCCTTTCTTTGCCCCCTGTTCCTCTTCCCCCCTTTCATTCACTTTCCTCTTCCCTGCCTTCCCCTGTCTCCCCGGTCTCCCCGCACATTCCATTCCCCACTCCCCCCTCCAACCCTCTCCTCCGACTCCCACCTACCACTCCCCCTCTCCTGTCTCAACACACCCTTCTTGCCTCCTGTACTTTCCCCTGCCTCATCACACCCCAGGTGATATATTTTAAACAGTACACCGTAGTATCCTGTTATATGTTATTGGTCCGAACTATGCGGAAATGAGAGCAATGTAAATGCCGTACAAGAGAATGTTGAGATGTAATAATTATGTTGTATAATTGCTAAAGGTTTAAGAAGCCTCCTATTCCACTTGGCGTACGGACCTAAGCAGGATACGTATATTTCATTGCTGTGGTTTTTTAAGGCAGTCTCTCAGATTTTGCTAAAGGCTTTCACTACTATTGAAGAAATAAGATCAGGAAAAGGTGTTAATTTTTTAGTTTTAACCATGCCCTATTCTCATGCTCTATACCCAATCGTGCTTGCTTTACCGCTGACGCCAACCAGAGGCATTAACCTCAGCGTCCAAGCTCTTTAATCAGGCTTTCGACACTGCGATATATTTTTCACCTTAGCAGGGCCGATTTTTTTGTCCTTTTAGAGTGACTTTTCATAGCACTTCTCTGTGACTAGCAACATATTCTAGTGTTAATCTGTTGTTACATCTCAACATTCAAGATGGAGAGATGGCAATATTAGTCCAAGCAAGTAAAATTTGTATTATTAATGCAAACGTAAGGACAAAGTACTTGTTATCCTCGAGTTCCAAGTTCTTCAAGCAAGTCCATGTAATACTTTACCATCCACGCACCCAGTTAAGCTACAAGGAGACAAAAATCTGGTCCAAGTTCAGGTAAAGGAACTACATCTCACACCCCTAATGCAGCTATAAATCCAAACTGCATATGCTCCACTTCCAAGCTCTTTAAACAAGTCCCTCCACTCCTTTACCACCTACTCGCCCGCCAACGCAGTTTAACTTCACCTCAGTAACATGCGTCCAGCCACAGCGTTTGATGTTTGCTCAGCACACAATAAGGCTCTGGCTTGACGCATTGAGTATCCTGACAGAATTAATACGTTTAATTTTATTCTTTTCTCGGTGTGACCAAATTTATTGTCTGGTAAACATTCATTTTATTTCATTGATCAATTAGTCAGCGTGGCATGGCGTTAGTCAGCTGTCAGAAGGGCATAATCTGCTGAAATTACTTAGGAATTCTCCTCATGATTACTGTACTGCTCATTCGTATCAGTCGTGGTACTTCTCATTTACTGTGATCATAATTATTATCTCGTTAGCATAACTCCTCTCCCTACTGAAGAATTAAATGGTCAACATTCCGTCGGTCATCTCTCAGAAGGGCATACTCGTAATTTACGAATGTGAATTAAAACACTTACTTTATTACTCTACTTCTCTATCGTGTAACCAGAATAATTATCCGGTAAACACAGCTATTTCTCCTTGCATAAGAGTAAAGTCAACATTGTGCCATTCAACTTTCGGAAAGGTATAATCTACGAAAGTAAATTAATGTACAGTATTTTATTGCTGTACCTCTGTTTCGTGTAACCAGAATTATTATCCTCAAACACAGCCCATTCCCTTGAAGCAACGAGTAGTCAGCATTGTGTCATTCAACTTTCAGCAGGTTTTGATCCACGTAAACGAATCAGCGTACTTGCTTGATTTCTTCCGTCTTCCTGTGACCAAAATTATGATCTTTATACGTGGCTCCTCGTTCCTTTGATGCGGTAAATAGTTAAAATTGTGAGATATATTCTGGTGCAAAATTTTGTCACATCTCTTCGCAAGTGACTTATTATGCATATAACACCTTGATAACTTTGGGGGTACTATTTGTGCCACTTTTAATTGCGGCGTTAAGTGGATTGCATCATTAACATCATACTAAGATACACTGAAAAAAATTAGTCGCTGAGGAAGTAGTTAAGAAATTTCCCAGGTCAATGAGAGGACGACCCTGTTATTCAGTATTCATAAGACTGTAATATCGGTTTACATACCGATATCTATCTATCGCCAGACACCTTAATTCTGTAAAGGGTGGCCATAAACGAATGGCCTCCTTGTCACTCTGTCCCCTGCCATCTGGCTACCTTATCTCCAACTCACACACCCCTCTCTATACTACTTCACCTCATTCCTACATCTCTTCCTCAATCTCCCCCTCCCCTCCCCCTCCTTTCACCTCACTCACATACTGTACATTCTCCTGCGCAGTCTCTCATTCGTTGTAATTCATCACACCCCGCCTTCCCCTAGCCCTTCCTCCCTCCACCTCACTCATGCTGTCTCCTAGTCAGTCTCCCATTCACTGGAATATATATGGCTAAATGAATACCTTTCGTTTTACCTCCGCTGAGGAGGTTATGTTTTTGCAGGCGTTGGTTTGTTTGTGTGTTAGCAGGATTACTCAAAAAGTTGTGAACGGACTTTGTTTAAATTTTTGGGAGGGGTAGGATATGGCCCAAGGAACAATCCGTTAGATTTTGGTGGTGATCCGGATCATCATCCGGATCTTGGAATTTTTATTTTGTTTGTTTACACAAAGTTCTCAATGAATTTCAATGAAACTTTGTGGCAGGGTGAGCCATGGGAAACAATTGATTAAACTTGGGGGCGGATCCGGATCCGGATCCTGCAGTGATATTGGCGGAGGAATGCCCTCTCGTTCTGCTTTAGTACGTGTGGCCAGAGTTATTTTCTGGTAAACAAAGCTCATTCCTGTCGAAACATTAAGAAGTCAATATTCAGTTCACGCAGCTTTCAACACGGTGTAGTATATGTTGCTGTATAAATATGCTACTTTCTTTGGGGGCGGCTTAGTTTGCTGGTGTGGGCGTGGGTGTGGCAGTGGGCGAAGGAAATGAACATTTGATATGGTGTGGACATTGATAACGCTGAATGAGCCGTCCCCCCGTGAACGATCTCCCTCGCGGTAATTCAAGTGCGGCATCAATTATTCAGGAAGGAGCAAGAAGTCTGGGATGGCAGGTGTGGTAGTGGTGGTGTGATGGTACTTGTCACTTGTGGTGATAGTTTGTGGTAGTGATGTGTGATGGTGTGGTAGTAGTGGTGAAAGTGTGTGGTGGTGAGATAGGATGGTGTGGTTTGTGGTGTGGTGATGATGGTGATACCATTTGTGGTGGTGGCACTTGTTATTGGCAGTGTCGTGGTAGTGAGACTTGGTGGTGATGTACTGATAGTGGTGGTACTTGTCATGTGTCGTGACTTTGGCAATGTGGCAGAGACGTGTGGTGGTAACTGTCATGTGTAGTGCCTGTGGTGGTGTGGTAGTACGGGGTGATGGTGTGGTAGTGAGGTGTGATGATGTGATGGTACTTGTCATTTGTAGTGGTGGTTGTGCTAGTGAGATGGTTGTGGTGGTAGGTGTGGTTGTGTGGTAGCGAGGCGTGATGGAAAGGTGGTGGTGTGGTGGCTAATCTGTGGCTGTGGTAGTGAGATGTGGTGGAGTGGTTGTGAGATGATTATGGTGAGGCGGTGATGGTTATTGAGTTGTGGTTGTGACAGCTAGGTGATCGAGTGGTTGTGAGGTAATAGTGTGGTGGTAGGTGTAGGTGAATTGTTGTGGTTGACTGCGGCTGTGGTAGAAAGGTGTGAAGGAATGGCTGTAAAATGTTGGTGGATGGTGATATGGTGGTGGTTGTGGTCGTGAAGTGTTATGGGCAGATTGTGTGATGGCGGTTGTGATGGTAATACTCATCATTACAGTTACTGTGATGGTTGAAGCTGTGGTGGTTTGTGGTAGTGGAGGTGTTGTGGTGTGGTGGTTTTGGTCTTGGGACTTAGGTTGTAAAAATGTGATTGTTGTGGTTGTGGGATTGTGATAAGGATTCTGTATTAAGTGGCAGTGGGAGGGTTTTGGTGATTATACTGGAGTGATTCCTTTTTCACCCGACAGAACTGGGCCACCCACAGCTTGAATACTAAATCGTGGTTGCAAGAAATTCCATTAGTTCCAGTTAAGTATAAGTCTTCTTGGTTACTCTTCAGATCAGCCCTCCAATTCGACCATACTTGGCCATCAACTGTGCTGAAAGGGGTTAGAGTGCTTTGTCAGGTTAAAGTGAATGTGCTGTAGTATCGTGTGGGTGGAAGTTTAAGCGGTATCTACGGCGGCTGGGTTGTGTTGTGGTTACGAGAGAGAGAGAGAGAGAGGGTGAGGGACTGGGTGATATACAGTTTATCTATCTTGTTGGATATTTTCGTCATTTTGCAGTCTATATCACGAAGACTGGTGGCAGAGTAATAATACTGCGACTTCGACTCCATATCGTTACCATAGCACTTCGTGGCTGGCTCACCTTAACATTCAGTATTGAATGGCAAATTTAGACTAAGTATAGATAGAGTGCATTAGTGGAGGCCATAGCTGTGGTGGGTGAAAATTATATATCTGGAATGTTGATGTAGGTTAACCACTTCATTACTGTGAGGTCTGTTATCTTTTATGCTTTGTACATACGGGCGATTTTATTCACTTTAGACATACAAAAGAGTGAGAGGGACTACAAAGGAAAGCAAAAAGCAGCAGACCTGCCTTATTCGAGGCTGTTTGCAGTAAGATGAGACCATGACTAATCTCATAGCCGTATCCTTCATTAACTCATTCATCGACATACATCCTTCATGAGTTGAATGAGATTGTTAAGGTAGCCAAATTAAAAGTCATCACCGTATTCATGGAGGTGATTGGGTTCCTTCCAGACGCAGATGGTGTTTGTGCGCTCCTTAGTTGCATTTTATACATGCGGCATAAAGTTGTATCTGACTTATACAAACTGTTGTTTGTTTATATATGTCGACTTATTGCAAACTGCTCCTTGTTTATCTATCTATCTCTGTATATATATATATATATATATATATATATATCTGAGATAAGCAGTCTATCATTTATACACAGTGACAATATATATTCAAGAAAGTGATTAACCCTTTCTGCAAATGACGTACTTTTCATTATTTTCTTGCTATGATCTAAGGTTGTCATTCACCACAGGAGAGACATTTCGATTTAGAGGTGTTGTATATTGCCAGCATTACCCGCTTCACTAATAGAGGGTTCTTAGGTGAATAAAATCGTCTGGTGATAGCAAGAATAAAATTAAGAAATACATCTTCGGAGAGAAAGGATTGATAGTCTGGGTTGTTTACGATTTTTTCGTACATGTCCAAATCGCCTCGATCCCATGAATGATTAGCACTGATGCAGACAAACCGGATTGTTTCTCTGTCATCATTTTTAGTTCCTCACACCTTAGAGGGGAGACTTTGTGTTTTCGCTCGGTTTATTACTACCTCTGCTTCTCCTCTCTTCCAACCCTTTCGGTTTGTTGCCATTCCCTTTCCTTCCATCCTTCTTTCTTTCCTTCATTCATTCTTTACCAGTTCACTCCAGACTTGGTACAATTTTCCCGTAGACAAATCCCCCCCCCCCCTTTTTTTTTTAAGGGATTATGGGCTCGAAGGTCAAACCGCTCAAACAAATTTGGTCATCTTATGTTCTTGTATGTTCATTAATAATTATGGCAATTTGGACAGAAATACATCAGTTTACTATACAGTAGCTCTGTGGAGACCATCCTGCACTGCCATAGAAATGTTGGCAGTGTTTAAAGTCGGTTTCCTAGTTTCCCAACCCAGACCCCAATGTGGTAACAACGTCTACAAATAGCGACGGTGAAAATAGGCACCAGCAACTTGAGCAGAGAAAAGGTATTTGTATGATTCGGATCGAATAAGTTATTGAGATGTAAATGGGCAGAATAAAACGCTGAGGAAAAGGTGTTACGAAATCTCTAAAGCCACTAGAAATACGATTCATAAACCCAACCCGGAGGCGAGAAAAAGTGGGCACAGGAACAAGGTCATTCCTCTTTGTCCTTTGTGCTCGGGATCAATACGTGAATATTCAGAGCGAGGTCAAGAGTCGCTGGGAGTCACAAGAACAGCTATAATCTTTTCTTTTTAACTTGACCTAAATTCGTCATCCCTCCATCCTGAAGGACGAGTTACAACGAGAGAAAATTATGCACTCTTCACTTCAACTTGGCCTAGCATTACATCCTCCATCCTGAATATCGAGTTGTAGCAACAGATTAACCCTGGAACAGGCAGGCTTCTTTAACTTGGTCCAAACTTATCATCCCTTTCTCCTTGATATGGAGTTGTAACAAGAGAATGGTATACCTCGTGCATTTTAACCGGGCCTGATGTTGCAGCCTTTCATCGTGAATGCTGGGTTGTGACAAAAGATTAATACTGGAACAGGTGTGCTTCTGTAAGTTTAGCCTGGCCTAAATTTGTCATTCCCTCCATCCTGAATATTGAGTTACAACAAGAGAAAGGCATACCCTTTACGCTTTAACTTCAACTCTTGTCATTCAATTTTGAATGCAGACCTGTAACGAAATATTAACTCTAGGTTGGATATACTCTGCACACTTTAATTTGGCCTAAACTTTCCACATCTCCATTTTGAATGGTGTGCTGTCACATTAGATTAAAACTAGAATATGATGCTAGTCACAAAGGAGTGCTGCGGAAAGGATATGGAGCCTTAGCATTGTCTGTTCCAAACATCGAGCTGCGTGAAATAAGCTGCTTAAAGACGAAGCTCTGGGCCCAAGTTAATGTGAGAGAACTTTAGTATCGTTGCCGCCAACTGTTCCTCTACATTGTCTTGAATCTACAGTGAAATATAGTTCATTGTGCCTCTTTGAACGGCTTTAATATCGTAACTCCGAGGACGCGTTCTCTTCTGTTATTCTTGCTTCAGTGGACAATTTTATTCATCTTTGGGGATATGTCTTTTAAGTGAATGAGTTAATGAGTACTTGGACATTATCTTTTCTTACTGTGTGATTATTTTCATTCTTTCATTTTTATCCCCTGTAAAGTCAGTTTTTTTCGTGTATTTCTTCAGCTATTCCTCATTTACCCTCTGTATCCTTATTCTACTTATACAACTCTCCTTTTTACACTTAAAGGTTACCTTATCCTTTTTGTGTGTTTCATTATCTTCATTCTTTATCTGTATCTTGCCTTTTTTTTCTCCTTCTTCGTGTACTTCCTCGTGTTTTTTTCGCCTACCTTTCTTATTCTTTAACTCTTCCTTTAAAATGTTATCTTTTCCTATTTCGTCCCAGTATCTTTTTTTTTCTTTTTTATACCTAGCTTCTGCATTATTGTCTTTTTCCATTTTTATCGTCTTTTTTCACCAAATTTCTTTATCTTCAGTCTGCATCCCTTCTTTTACACTTAATATAATTTCATTCTCCAGTTTGTCTCATTGTCATCTTTTATTCTTCTCCCTCCCCTTCTTCTCTGTCTGCTCCTCCTTCCCCTTCGTTCATTCTTTTTCTCTTCAGTCATTAATTTCCTCCTTTTCTCTATAATCCCTTCCTTGTTTCTTCTCATTTCGTCTTCGCGTCTTCCTCCTTCCTTTCTCCTTCCTTTCTCCCTGTTCTGTCTTCCATAAAGAAGGGAAAGAAATTGTGAAACGGGAAAAAAAAAAAATGAATAAGTGTGGAGGAGGTCAACTAGAGAATGAATGACAAGTGAAGAGGAGGAGGGGGAGGAGGAGGAGGGTTGAAAAGAGAAAAAAGAATGATGGGAAGGACTAAGACAAAGGAAGAGAGGAGGAATGGGAGGGAAGCGGAAGGACGGGGAGAAAACAGAGAGGAGAGGAGAGGAAAAAGAACAGGGAAAGGACCAAAAGTGGAAGAGGAGGAGTAGAAGGTGGAGAAAATAAGAGAAAGGAGAAGAAGAAGGTGAAGTGGAAGAAAGAGAAGGTGAGAGAAACGAAGGGATTGGAAGGAAGAAGTAGGAAAGATGTTGAGAAGCTGAAGACGAAGAAGAAGAATCAAAGGTGGACAAATAGGATGAAATATGAAGAAGGGAGACGAGAAGAGTTAGAATATTTTAGGCTTGGAGGAGGAGGAGGAGGTGAAGGATAAAGATGAGTAGAGAGACAGAAGGAAGTGGACAGAGAAATAGTCAGCCTGTCTGTGTATCTTCTTATATCCGTCTGTTGCTGTATCCACCGACCTTTCTCTCTTCCTCTCTTTGTCTATATCTATATATATCTCTATCTCATTCTCTATGGATCTGTACCTTTCTTATCCAAACTGATATTTCCCTGTGCTCAACGTAACTGGCTTCTGTATTATTTAAGATTCATTTCATATTCTGTGTCTTTCGTTCTGTGTAATGTTTCGACTGGTCTTCTCTGTTATCAGTCTCTTTCTTTTAATTTTTCTCCATTTTTGTATCATATTGACCTTGTTCTCTTCTTTATTCTCTTGTCTTCCTTTCTTCTCTTGATTTCTTTTTCGTTTCTGCCTACTCTTTCGCTTTTCTTCTTCTTGACTCTTTTCCTCTTCCCTTTCTCTTATCTCCTTTTCCGCTTCTGTCATTTGTTCCATCATTTCATTTCCTCTGTCTCGTACTTCCTCCTCCCCCCCCACACTCCTTCTCCTCCTCCTGCCATTCTTCTATCTTTTCATTTCTCTCTCCTCCTCCGGCTTTCCCTTCCCATCATCATCGAATTTACGATTAACATTATGTTCGTTTTCATATTTTCTCTGAGCATCCACCTCCTTTATCTCTCTTTATTTCCATCTCCCCCTTCCTTTCTCTCATTTTCTTTGTGTCCATCATTATCGTCTTTTTTTAGATTTATTATTATTATTATTATTATTATTATTATTATTATTATTATTATTATTTAATTCTTGCTTCTTGTCCTAGCTCTGCGCCTTCTACAGCAGTTTTGTCTTTTTTTTTCTCTCTCTCTCTGGCTCTTCTCCTCCTCCTCCTCCTCTTCAATCATCGTTTCTCTCCTCTTCAATTCCTTATGTTTCTATGCTTCCTCATCTTTAATTTCCTGTTTCTTTCTCATTTTCCCTCTATATTGTATATTTTCTTTCACTTCCTTCCTTATTCTCCTTTATTTCTGGTCAGTTTTGTCTTCATCATTATCATCGTGGTCATCATCATTAAGATCATCATAACCATTAGTATTATCATAGATCTCCCCTTCTCTCCTCATCTTTTTTTATTTGATTTTCTTCCATTCTTCTTCATCTTACTCAGGAAAGAAGGAAATGAAAAAAGAAATTCCCAGTCATCAGCGTAAAATCTACACCATCACCAGCAACACAGGGAGATCCACTGACATTTGGTAGTGATGACGTATGAGTGACGTCAGAGGTAAACAAAGGGTGACGTCACAGGGTTCTGGCACCGAGCTCTCCTTCTTTAGTGCCAAATCTAAGCTGGCTTCCTCTTTGCACCTCTTTCCTCTCTCTCTCTTTTTGCATTCTCTCTCTCTCTCTCTCTCTCTCTCTCTCTCTCTCTCTCTCTCTCTCTCTCTCTCTCTCTCTCTCTCTCTCTCTCTCTCCTCTTTTCCTAGTCTCTTCTTCTCTCATACGTTCGTATCTTTACCTCCCTCTTATTTTACTCTCAGTCCTGCTCTCTCTCTCTCTCTCTCTCTCTCTCTCTCTCTCTCTCTCTCTCTCTCTCTCTCGCTTTCTCTTTCGCTTCAATCTCCTCCTCTTCCTCCATTAAGGGATGAACAAGGAAGGGAAGAAATTGATGAAGCAGACTAACAGAAGCAGATAGGTGGAAAAGAAGGTCCAAGGGAGAATATCAAAAGAGGGAGGAGGAGGGAACGAAGAGGAGGAGGAGGGAAAGAGGAGGAGGAAGGAGGAGGAGGAGAAGAAAGCGTTGCAGTCTAAGATGAACAAGGAAGAAAGCTAGACATTGCCGTGAAAGAGGAAGACGACGACAAAGGAGAGAAAAAATTCATGGTCAAGAGGAAGAAACGAGGATACTGGAAGAATGAAAGGGGAAGGTTACGTAGAGAAGAAACGAAGAGGAGGAGGAAAATACATGAAGAAAAGGAAGAGGAAAATAAGGGTAGGAAAGACTGTGATCGCAACCTTGGGAATTAACAATACAACCGAGGAAGAGAAGAAGCAGAAGAGGTAAAAAGAGGAGGAAGATGCCGGTATGTGGAGAAGATGGAAAACTGGAGGAGATTAGGAGGAAGAGGATACGTGGAGAAGAAAACAAATGTAAATAAAAAAGCTGGAGGAGGACGACGACAAAGAGGAGAAAGAAGAAAAGTAAATATAGAGGAGGAGAAGGAGATGGAGGAAATTGAGAAGAACGAAAAGATAAAGGAAATGAAAGGAAAAAGAGGAGGAAAGGTGTGACAAAGAGAAGATGGTTAGGGGGGAAGGAGAAGGAAAGGTGCAACTAAGAGAGGAGGAGGATGACGACGAACAATTGGAGGGATAGGACGACAACAAAGAGAAGATGAGGAGGAGGAGGAAGAAGAACATAAAGAAAAGGAGGTCGACGGCGAGGAGAAGAGGAGGAGGAGGAAAGGCGATGGCCTCAGCCTTAAAATGAAGAAAGTTAGACACGCGCGAGGAAGTTTGCCCAGGATGAAGGCTGGAACTTTTAAGCGGCACAGAAGATGGAGAGTTTAGACTAGGATGGAAGGTAGGATAGAAGAGTTAGGGGCCAAGAACAAAATGGAATAGAGATACAGCTGGAGTTAGAGCTGGAAAAGGGAAAGATGAAAAGGATTTCTTACATGGATTATACAAGGAATAGGATGGGGAAGGAATGGAGGGCAGCCAGGGAATAGTGACGGGCGAGGACGACGGCCCCATTCGATGGTAAAAATAAAGGGCAAAGAAGCAGAGGTCAGTAGGAGGAAGAGTAAAGTTAGAGGCGATGAATATGCAGGAAACAAAGGAGGAAGAGGAGAGTTGTATGGGATGAGGATGCAGGAAATAAAGTTGGGTTTGGAAAGCTACGGGGAGAGGAGTAGCAGAACAAGTGGATGTATGAGATGATGTGGGATGTAGATAGGAGAGAGAGAGAGAGAGAGAGAGAGAGAGAGAGATATGGTGTGATGGAGGTGGCGGTGTGAAGTCGGTAGTGATGGGTGCGTGAAATGAGCGGGAGAAACTCTGGAAGGAAGTGTGGTTACAAAAGGGAAAAAAAAAATCCCATGCCAGCTCGTGACTCCCCAGAAGCCAACCCTAACATGCAAAGCAAGTGTAATACTCCTCAGCCAAGAGGAATGTAGCAGGTGTGGCTTAAGTTTTGATTGGCTCTGGTAATTATCTTGACCCGATAGAAGTTGTGTGTGTGTGTGTGTGTGTGTGTGTGTGTGTGTGTGCGTGCGCGTGTGCGCGTGTGTGCGTGCGCGTGTGCGCGCGCGCACTTACGAAACGCACTCACTCGATACACACTTTCAATGAAATACACCCATTCTTGCCACTCACTTCTCACGGAACAGTCACTCATGACACGCACACTTCACGCAGCACACTCTTTCACGCACCGCAATCTTCACTCAACACATTTGCCTCACTCTCCGTACACAACACGGTCTTAACACATTCCTCATGCAATACACTCAGTTTTCAGACACACTCCATACGCATCACATACAACACACACTTCTCACTCAACGCACTCACTCATGCAACACACACACACACTCTTACCTTCACACATCGCACACGCTCACATCACGCTATCTTCACCACACATCACATACACTTATACCGGATTCCTTGGCTCTTTTTACAGCATCATAGTCTTTCCATTAATCACTTCGGGGTTCAGTTAATTCCATGCACGCCCTCAGCACAACCACCCCTGTCTGTCCCACATCCACATTACACAACAGCTCTTTATATTTACGCACGCGATCGCAGAGATAGGGCGGGTGATGGTTTGTTCAACGTGTGTGTGTGTGTGTGTGTGTGTGTGTGTGTGTGTGTGTGTGTGTGTGTGTGTGTGTGTGTGTGTGTGTGTGTGTGTGTGTGTGTGTGTGCGCGTGCGTGCGTGTGTGTGTGTGTGTGTGTGTGTGTGTGTGTGTGTGTGTGTGTGTGTGTGTGTGTGTGTGTGTGTGTGTGTGAGTGCTGGGCCCTGTAAATTTTGCCAGTGTACCTGTTAATTATAGTTAACATCCCATTTGGCCCGCAGACGCAACAGGACGCGTAGTTGTGCCATGGAACTTTGTCTTTGCCTTCTGTGCCTCACTTGTCCATTTCTGTATCTCATTTCTCCCTTCTGTTTCTCACTTCTTTGCCTCTCTTTGTATCTCGTTTTTCACTTGGGTAACTCACCTCTCACTTTTGTACCGCGCCTCTGTATCACACTTCTGTACCTTACTCTGTGCCCAGCTTCCCACCTCTGTACCTCCCCGTTTTAGTTTCTGTATTATTTTCATCTTTTTAGCTTTTCTTCCCTCTACTCTTTCCTTCTCTGTAACACACATTTCTTATTTTACTCTGCTCATGCATTCTTTCTCCGTCCATCATTTTGTACTTACCAAACTTTGTCACATTGTCTTTGCCACGCTCTATGTCTACCACGCTTCATCTCTGCTATATTGCACGTTTGCCGCTCTTTATCCATGGACCCTTTTGTCTTGTACTCTCTCGTTTTGTACCCTCTCTTTCTGTACAACATTCGTCCCGTAATCACAGTCCCTTTCCTCCTCCCGAACCACAGTATCTCTTCACAGCCATATTTCTCTACCACTAACTGCTACCACAGCCACCAATACAACCACATTTCAACATTACCACACTTAAGCCAGTAGCATCACATCTTCCAGTACCACAGTAATTTATCCACAACTACCACATCCTCCACCACCGTCAGTTACTACTACTGCTACTTCACCCCTACCACAGTCAAGCACTGCCACACTTATTCCATCACATTTCAGCATTATCACACTCTATCAATGCCACTTTATTTACTACATTCACCACACTCTTCCAACAGTCTACGTACACCACACTTCCGTACCACAGTCTGCATTTACCACACTTCCGCACGACAGTCTTTCATTACTCCATTCTTCCTCCTTATTTGCCACATTTGCCACACTTCCACCCCAGTCCAGAATTACCACAGCTTTCCCGCCACACAGCCTTCCTCATTTACCACAGCACCTTTACCACAGTTCATCTCAGTTTTTATTGTTATTATTATTATTATTATTATTATTATTATTATTATTATTATTATTATTATTATTATACATACATACATACATTATTATTATTATTATTATTATTATTATTATTATTATTGTTATTATTATTATATTATTATTATTATTATTATTATTATTATTATTATTATTATTATTATTATTATTATTATTATTATTATTATTATTCTGTCTGACGATTTTCTATAGCTTGGGAGATACTTCAAACTAAAGAGGTTAGACATGGCCTTAAGAAACCCCTTCAGTACAAGAGGCGGTGCTGGAGAGGGACGCCATTATGTGGTGGCGCCAATATAACCAGATGGATCAACTGCCTGATTATACAAATGCCCATCAGCTATTTCCCTATCCATTGCAAGGAGGATGGTGGACTGTAGAAGAGCAATTCAAGCCTGCAGTCCACGGGGTTCACGTTCCAAATGAGCCTGAGGTTGAGGTTAGTGATGATAATGATAATAATAATTAATAATAATAATAATAATAATAATAATAAACGTGGCCTTCTTAAATAGCCGACCAATAGCAAGACAAAAGTTAAAGGAATCTCACCTGGATTCAGAGAGTTAATATACTTACACCATCGCATTTCTCCGTTTTCATTCCTGACATTTTCTCTTCACTGTCATGCTTTCTATTACAGTTCTTAGCACCATTTCTCCGTCATCACCCTTATTAACCACACTCCACCATTACGACATGCTATTACCACATTCCGTCACCACTACAGTTCTCTTGCCACAGTCCTCCATCAGTACCACACTTGTCCACGACATTCCACACATTCCATCACTGCCACAGTCCTATTACCACATTCCCTCACTACCGCTCTCTTCTTGCCACACTCCTTCATCAGTACCACACTTATTCACCACAATGCATCACTACCACAGTCCTCTATCAGTGCCACACGTGTCTACCACATTCCACCACTACCACACTCCTCTCACCACAGTTCCCCATACCACACTTGTCCACCACATCCCACCATAACCACAATCCCATACAACATTTTTAACACTATCATACCTCTCTGTACCTCAGTTCTCCTCAGTTATCAGATCTCTACTACATTCTTCACCATCACAGTTTTACACTACCAATCTTTGCCACTATCATAGTTCTTTCACATTAACTTGGCCAAAATTTTCGCCCTTATGAAGCTTAGTTCCTGTAGCTCAGTGAAAGGAAAATAAATGACGCCACATCCTTTCCATATGAATTCTTTGGACGCAATATTCCCATGTTAATATTTTGTTACAGGTAAGCATTCAAGATGGAAAGATGGTAGCTGTAGGCCAGTTGAAAGTGAAAGGAGTATACACACTTCCACCAAATTCCTCTGCATCGTTACATTTCTTCAGGACATTACATCCTTTTCATAGCAGTTCTTCGTGACTTACACCAACATTCTAGTATTAACTTTCGCTACAACCCATAATTCAAGGTAGATGTCAGTTTTAGACCATGTTGAAGTAGAAGACGTATACAAAGTCCACCGCGATAGTCTCCATCATCGCCCTTAGTCACAGCATTCCTTCGCTACCACATCATACCATAGTTACCTTCCGCTTACCACACTCCTCCACCACTACTTCACACTTCACTGCATCCCTGCATCATCACACATATCCACGACATTCCATCGTTATCACACCTCCATACCACAACAATCTCTCATGACCACACACACTTCCCCACCACATTTCCTCTCGCACCAGCCTTCACACTCATTGCTCCATTCCCTCCCCCTCCTCTTGCCTCATCCTCTCACCCTTACCACCCAACACACACACACTCAGATCGAGTTCTCGTCAGCTTAAAATCCTTGTTCTTTGTGGCATAGTAGGTTTCGAAGTGCCTCTTCCGTAGCGATTTATTTTGCATATTATGCGTTAATATCCTCCTGTACTTTTTTCTCTTATTTTAGTACGGTTATAGTTCCATCAGTAACAGTAACTGATTCTGCTGGTGACGTTTCGCACCCAAGGTTAAAAATCACTGCTTCAGAAAGTTCTGATCAGCCTTCAATATAGAGCATGTGTTCTCCACTGACAGTGATCTTTACTCCATTTTCAGCTTTTGTTGATCGTCAAGTGTAGTTTGATTGAAGGTTAACTGTAATAACCATGGAGACTCATTCCTGTCTCATAAAGGCTTGTCAAATTTCTTGCAGCCACGACTAAACATTGGAGCACACAAGCTATACCCGAGGGCTCTCCCAGGCTAAATAAAATCGTGTTGGTATAGTAAATATGAGAGAAAACATACATCAGACAGCAAGGATGAAATATACATAGGACCGCATGAATGAAAATTAAAAAAAAAAAAATACATACATCCCAGTAAAGCAGTTAAACACTAGGCACAAATGCACACACGCATCCCTTCGCCAGCCCTAATGAATAGTTTATCGAGACCGTCACAACTTCCAACCTTTTCAGAGAGTTTCTGAATTATTGAACTTTTAACTCCCAGATCCCCGCTACGGTCTTTTTTCTCTGCGCGGAATTATTAATGTGAGCCGCTGGTCGGGAGGAGAAAGATAGAGAGCCCGAGAATGAGTTGGAGAGATGAGGTGCGAAAGAATGTAAAGGTGGATGATGTTTTGAGGAAGAAGTGTAGTGACACAGTTGGGACACGCCGATACATACATACATACGTAGACAGATAGATACGGTAGATGCTGGAAAGACAAGATGCCAGAGTGTTTAAGAGAGGGTGGGTAGCTCGTCATGTGGGAGAAGGGTTCGTTACCAAGAAGGGACATAAACGCCTGGAGGTATTCATTGTCGACCTCCCCCCCCCACACACACTACACACCTAACACACACATGACATTACCCTAATTCACACTACCACATCTAACACTGCCACACCTCAACTTCACACACACACACACACACACACACACACACACACACACACACACACACACACACACACACACACACACACACACACACACACACACACACACACACACACACACACACAATGATTAGACAAGGAATGCTAACAGTAGATCTCTAGGTTGCAATACACCTTTGGAAGATAACTTATATTTGGATACGCTTAGTTTCGCTCTAGTCAGACACTTTACGAATGAAGTTACGTACACCTTAACCCTGACTGCTTAATGCTTGGGACTCAATATTTTCTCTGGTGTTTATACTAAAAATCCTTTGCGCTCGTGAGAAATTGGTAAAATAAATGTAAGAGTCTAGTATCTCTTTATGAATGTTTATTATTGCCAATTTAATGCAGAAAAATTTATGGACATTCAAATATTTAGTTCTTTTTGACTTCATAGCCGCTTGAATGTGACGTAGTGGACTGAGGCGCATATTATCATTCATCTGTGGGTGATCATGTGCACCTTTGTTCACTACGTCTCATTCACGCATCTATGAATCCAACTGTGAGAAAGAATCCAGGAGGCGGGCGGACTTTTTATTTTACATTACCCGTGAAGTTTTTTTTCTTCTTTTTTACTCACACGAACGCATGGTGTATTTTTTGCTCCAGACAAACAACACATCCAACCTTTATGAATTGAAAACAAACGACACAGAAACCTTCCAAACATGAATCTCGCACGAGCACACGAAAGTCCCAATGGTATTGCGTCTGTGGTTAGTTGTGTCATTCTCCAGCCGAGATAGGTTATCAGCAGGACGCCACCATAGATAACATAGTCCACACACACAGCACACAGCACAGAAACTCAACCAGAAAACTCACTCATGGATACTGAGTTGGAGTCAATTAATTTATACTGTACATTTTACCTTTTGGCACTTTAGAATGAATTTGCATTTTCTTTTTAGGACTTTAACCTCGTCTGTTTCAACATGTATCTTCTGTCTCTATGGCTACCTGCATTAATTATTGACTTGTATGTAAATATATGTTTGCATGTGTTATTTAGCCACGTGTCCATCAGACTTTACCAGATATAGTTAATTTGCACTGATAGAGAGGACAGTTTTGGTGGGTATTTGAGGCTGTGGGTTGCTCTTGTTGCAGATACCCTTCTGGTATGTACTGTAGTCCCCTCACTGGTGGTGGTGAAGTCATGGTGGGAGGCGAATGAAAACCTCTCTGATGCCACGTCTTCAGAAATGGGGCTAGTTTTAATCAGTGATAGTATTTCCCCTGGTCCCTCAGTACCTGGTGAGTGGGATAAAGTGGGAATAGTGTACAGGGGCTTTATTTGTGGTACACGACTCCGAAGGTTAGGGCTTTATGTCAGTCTTTAAGGCGGTTAGGTAGACTCTGTTGTGAACTATTCTGTTTTTACTACTTGTCCTAGAGTTTCGACCCTTTGCAGCTAATGTCACGTGGGTCAGAGACAGAAAAAGACAATACCACAGCCCTACAGCTTTTCCACATCACTTCTTCGTGACTTACATCAGTCATATTCTAGTATCTGTTATTAAAACTCTGCATTCAAGGCGGAGAACTGACAATTTTAGGCCATGCTAGAGTAAAAAGAGTATAGTGAGTAAGTGCTTCGATACATGAGCCAGGGGGGATGTGGCTACTGATTGTTGCATTCCTGGGCCTACCTATTTCAGTATGTCTATTTGCCATCTGTTTGATATTTACCACGTACGGTGCTTGCTAGTGACAGTGTGGATATGTGTTTTAGTTTGTATGTATGACAGTGTGCTTGTGTGTCGTTAACTGGTATATCCTGTATTGAGATTTTTAAAATATACGCTTGTCTGTGTCTGTATGTCGTTCAGGGTTCGGCATAGGTACCAGCCCCCATTCCCTTCACCTTCCCTTAGTCCCCTACCCATCCCAATCCCCCGGACTTCTCCCCTGATATGGTGGGCAGGGTCTGGGGTCAGTAAATCCCCGTGAAACAAGTCACAGTGATCGTGCGTCTCCACCCTGCAGATAAATGACCCCCACCCCTTATACCAACTGCTGCCGTGGGGGACAGCCAGGATTAAAGTAACTCCAGGATTAAAGCAACTATTTAGGATTAAAGTAATGTAAACTCAGAGATTAATGTAACTCCGTGATTAAAGTAACTCTTTGTGATTAAAATAACTTTATCTGACTTGAAACGGGAACCGAGGAAGCAAAAGTTAGTCAGCAGGACTTGAAACTTGTACCAAGGAGGATCTGAGAACACCAAGTTTAAAACAAGGGCTGAGCTGAGACTCGCATGTTGTTACAGATCTTGTAACACATCTCGGGTTTCTTTTTTTCCCCAGCAGTTCCCTGCAGCTGCTGGGAAGTAATCAGCTGATCTGGGCGCAATGGCTTAACATCCAGTCTGTAGAAACATCGGTTGTATCACCTACAACCCCAGTATGGGGATTCCTGGATAGGATTCATGGCGTCGTTTTTATGTATATGTGTTAAAATTATCTTGTTTTCACCTTTCAGGGAACAACTTGTCTGTTTTGTATTAACTCTAGGCAACGTTCGCCCCTGCTAACGGTAGACGATTTTTGGAAAGCCTCCCGAGGTAAAAAAATTAAACAGACAGGAAAGACTCTGGATATGTGACATATGCAGGAACCTTGCAGGGAAAACCAAACAAGGAATTAGGATATTTTACGTTATTTTCATAGCCTGACGAGCATCTTGAGCACTGAAACGAAGATTGCATAGTTGGCAACTTAACGGCAGTACAACCTAAGACTTTATCGTAGTACATTATTAGTATTATAGTATTTGAACATAGATTTCTGGGTGTATGTGCTCGAAATACAATCAGATGTCTAATTAAACCATGTGCCAGAGAGAGAGAGAGAGAGAGAGAGAGAGAGAGAGTCACCAGGTTTGTCGTGATCCTTGCAAGATTAACGGGGGCAGTCGTTGCAGCTGAGATGTTGCAGGCAGTTCCTTATTAATGGTAATAGCTTCGGCCAGAGTGACTGCCGGCAGGAAGTAACTGTAGCCAGATGGGGGGCTTCCTCTCCCTTTGATCTGAGCCCATTTCAGAATCTTTACGGAGACTCGTATTAATAGAGCTAATGGTTGTATGCTTGAACAAAAATATGGAGGCCGTGAGTTGCAGCCGACACTACCTGATACGCTTAATCAAAGTGTGGAAGCAACCTTTCTGGAATTAGTATAACTTAGTGCCCTATAAATAACACTAAGACCCGTATATTCAAAACTAGGTATATAGATAGATATTCATACATGCGATCTTGTTCAAAGGTTAACTGTGCCAGGATCTAGATTGATCAAGGTTAAATTCTCGTGCATCCAGCATGGCAAACCCTCCAGCAGACAAACGCCTCTTCCAGTGAGAGGAAGAGCATACACACCATTTGGCTGTGTAATCAGACTGCCAATTTACTGATGCGTTGGTGAATGCGTTCAGTATCCGGGGCTGAGAATTCACAAACAGGCTTGAGACTGATTCCCTGTTGAAAGTAAGGTTTGTCTGCGAATTATACGTCAAGAAGAACTAAGATTCATGGGAAGGTTTTGTTTTGTTTTTACAATTGTACCATACATGAAAAGTATTTAACTATATTTCACGAAGCTCAGTGGCAGAAAAAGACAATTCCTTGGCTCTATATCTTTTCCATAGCACTTTTTGTGACTAGTATCATATTTTACTGTTAATTGGCTGTTACAGCTCAGCATTTAAGAAGGAAAGATGGCAAGTTAAGGCCAAGTAAAAGTAAAATGTATATAGTTTCTCTCTACCTAAAATTGTCTAGCTTTAACATTATTGACATGAGTCGATAATAGCGACGGGTAACAGAGCATTTTAACCCTTGATCCCTTCATTAATTTAACGTCTTTGTTACTATACTCTTAGTAATGCCAGACGATATTATTCCGCTGATGTAAGAGCTTTTTGCCCTTTTAAGTACGATAATGTATTTTTTTTATTCCTTTTGCCTCCAGACGGTTTTATGTAACTCAGGAATACCTCTCGCAATGGCAGTTGAATTATCATTACTACATCTATCATTTTTGCTGTTTTTATGTGCTTAACAAAATCGTCCAGTTTCAATAGCGTGACTTCCAAACGATTTTGTTAAGCTTATTGAAACCCTCGTCCTTTTGAAGGCGAGAACATCCCATTCTTGTCCCACTAAGGAATTTTGAAACACTGTAAATCCCTTCCGGCCCCGTGTGTCAGGCTCCACCAAACTCATTTCCTGAAGAATCTCCGCCTTCCACTGTTCGTGATGCCTCCAGCACTATGAGCGGCAAATTAGCACGACCCTCGCCCCGCTGTTTGTATAGCTACCCAAATTTGGAAAGCAGCCGGGCAGGGAGCTAACGAGTCTCAGTTTGCACCTGTGAAATGGCAAGTAGCAAATCTCATCATCAGGCAGATCTATGAAAACCCATCTAGCATAATAGGAGAGGTTTGCTGACAGAGACGATACACTGACAGACTATACAGAGGAGGGACAACAGGCAGGGAACCAGTGAATCTCGGATGCAGTTTGAATTGGCAGGCGACAAATCTAATCATCTGGCAGATACAAGGAAGTCCATCCAGTAGAGTAGGAGCGATTTGGTGGCAGACAGACGACACACTGACGGAATAGGCAGACGAGAGTCAAAATTCCAGTTGCAGTATAGGAACGTCCATGAAAAAGTATTATCCCCATTCTCACCACTTTTTCAGGAGTGATTAACTTCTTATGTCCGATTATTTATTTTCCCATTTTAGTGTTACCTTCGTCAGACGATTTTGTCCGCCCTAGGATAGACTTTTCGAACGGAAGGAGTTAGATATATCTTTCATTAACCAAGTGATAGGAAGACCAGTTGAAAAATGCGTCCTTGAAGCGAAGAGGTTAAGGTCATATAAAGCAATCAATCAGACAGCCGAACACCGGCAACATATACTCATTTGCAGGGTCGACTGTGGTAATGTGAAGAATAATAATCGGTCAGAGATGCTGAAACAAAAAAGAAAAACTCTATTCTTCATCTGTATGTGTTTAATGACAAGGCTGAAGAGGGTGTGGCATGACTGAGGTGGGTGTGGCAGGAAGTGTGTGGTTATGTATGTTGTTGATGACAGTGTGGAGGAGGAGTGTGGTGCTGAAGAGTAAAGTGTGGCTTATTTGTGTGGGGTGTGGTGTTGGCGGTACGGTGATGTGGTATGTGGTGGGCGTGGGATGGATATGCAGATGGCGTACTGTGGTGTATGTAATGTGGTGGTGGTGGTGGTCGTGGAATAATGTAGTATGAGGCGTGGCTTGTGGAGGGTGGAGTGGGTTTCAGTGCGATTTGTAGAGTATGGTGGCACAGAAGATGGGGTATTATGGTGGTAAAGTGCATGATAGGGAGAGGCAAGGCAGCATAAATTAGGAAATAACAGGTAGGGCAGGGAAATGTTATGTGTGGCGATGTAGGCAGTGTGGAGCGTAATATGTGGAGTGTGGTGTGTAATGTTTAGAGTGTGGCAGCGTGGAGTGCGATATGGGAGCGCTGTGTGTAAAAAGCGGAGTGTGGAAGTGTGGTGTGCAGTGTGTGGAGTGTGGACGTGGGGAAGTATTTTATGCTGAAGTGGGGAGGTATGGAATGCGCTTTGCGGTGTATGGTGAGACTAGTGTGATGGTAATGGAGGCGAGTTATTGGAGAAGTGTGATGCAGGATAAGGTGGGACATGGTAGGGAAGGATGAGTCAAGGTAAAGCAGGATGAAGCGTGGGAGGGAAGATTTGAGAAAGACAGAATTGCGTGAGGTAAGACGGTACAGGATGGGTAGGAAAATACACTGAAGAACAGGGTTGAGCAAGGTTGAATAAGGTGGGATGTACTGTGGTTAAACGGAGTGAGAAGAGACAGGGCTTGATAAGGTGGGAAAGAGCACGATGAAGCAAGACAGGGCATGATGGGACAGGCCAGGACTGAGTGAAGCAGGAAAGGGCAGAGTCCGACAGGGAAAGACAGGGTTGAGCAGGACTGAATAAGGTGAGACATAGATGGACGAGGTGAGGCAACACACGGCAGGGTACGGTAAGGAGCGGCAGAATGAAGCAAGACAGGGCAGTGTGGGAGAGGACAGAACTGGTGAACTGGGGAAGGGCAGAGTTGAGCGGGGAAGGAGAGGCTGGGGCAGGGCGAGGCAGGGTGGGGCAAAACAAGGCAGGGAAATATTCAGCATCACGCCGAGTAGCCACCGCCCGCTTCCCCTTAAGGTAACTTCATGCCAGGCTCCCTGCGCAAGAAATCATTTGTCTTTGCTTTGCAACAAAACACTAACTTGTCTTAATATCAACACTCTCAGGCTCCTGTGTTCACTCTCGGCTGAATGAAATTATTTGGCATTAGCTGGAATAGAGTATCAGAGTTGTCCTGACCATGAAAGGCTTAATGATGATAGACACCCATCCTTATGTGACTCACTCCCAAATAAATAAAATAATCTGGCCTAGCTGAAATAGAATATTAGAGTTATCGTGACCATGAAAGGTAAAAGTAAAGATAAAGGCAGAGATGTGGATAGACACATTGAGGCATTTAGCCCAAGTGTCCATCTCCGTAACTTAAGTCTTTGAGCCTTTGGAAAACTTTCACCCTCTACCCTGAAATACAAGGCCACAGCATCAACCAGGTTACCACACTTACCTCCCCTAAATGTCACTCTAGGTGCTCATTTTACCTACCATCCCACAGAGGTTGACTGGACACCTCAAGTCGAGCGACTCGAGCTACTCGCACCAGAATTCACACCTTCACGCTATCAGACAGACAGGTTCGTAGTCACCGATGCTAACCACTCAAACAAATCGGTTTTAGAAGCTGGCAATTGATCACCTAATCATCCCATGTGAGTCTCATTACCATCTATTTATGACACTACACAAATTAACAGTTGGTATTAGCGTATTCGTCTTGCGATGTTTGCTCTGTATGCATAACTCAGCCGGGAAAAAAATCGCTAGTATAAAGAAAAAATATACTAATAAAGGTATCATTGTGAATCATAAGTGTTTTCTTTTGGGGTAGCATGCCACTTTTTCAGAGCTGTAGATAACGTGATAAAAGCTATAAAAACCACATTGATAAACGCTTAAACTTTAAAAATATATTCCAGCTTGCCTCACTTTTTTCTTTTTTTTTGGGGGGGAGGGGGGTCTATCAGAAACTCAGCTCAGCCAGAGAGTTAATCCATCGGGCCACGAGTGAGTGCCCTTGTTCGTTGTAGCTTCCTGTTTATTATCTTATGACTCGCCTAAGTTGGAATTTCCTCCGGCTTGTCCTTATGTAACATGATATTCTCGTCGGGTAGCATTTCTTCATTAGCGATTTATTTTCCATATTGCACCATATCTTTTTCTTAGCGTTTTATTATTTTTATTGCATCCTAGTATTGTATAGAGGATAGTGTATAGAGGATAGTGTTTGGAAACTCCCTGTACTGTTGTTTGCAGATGATACTGTGTTGTTGAGTGAAGACGAAGGGGAGCTGCAAGGCTTGGTTGATGAGTTTGAGAGAGTGTGTAAGAAACGGAATCTAAAGGTGAATGTAGGGAAGAGTAAAGTGATGGTCTTTGAGAGAGGTGAAGTTAGTGAATGTACAGCGAGGTTGGATGGTGAGGAATTGGAAAATGTGAGTACGTTTAAGTACTTGGGTAGTGTGATGAGTAAGGATGGAGGTTTGGAGGGTGAAGTGCTTGAAAGGGTACAACAGGGAAGAAAGGTTGCTGGTTCTTTGAAAGCAGTGATAAGAAACAGGGAAGTGAGCATGGAAGTGAAAAAGTTACTACATGACAGTATTGTGATACCAACTCTAACGTACGGAAGTGAAGCTTGGACGTTGTTGGAAGGACACAAGTCAAGAGTGAGAGCAGTGGAAATGAGTTATTTAAGAGGAGCCTGTGGAGTCACGTGGATAGACAGGCTGACGAATGAGGATATAAAGGAGCGTTGTGGTGTGGATGTGGATGTGATAGGAAGCGTTATGAGGAACACACTGAGGTGATTTGGCCATGTGGAGAGGATGGAGGGTGAAAGACTGACGAAGAGAGTGTATGTGAGTGAGGTGGAGGGGGGAAGAGGGAGGGGGAGGCCGAGGATGAGATGGAGGGATGGGGTGGAGAGGTATATGAGAGAGCGGGGTGTGAGTTGGGAGCAGGGCAGTGAAATGGCGGGGGACAGGGTGACTTGGAGGCGATTTGTTTGTGGCCACCCCAAACGGGATTGAGGCGTCTGGCAATAGATAGACAGATAGATAGTATTGTATGCCATTTATACCTTCAACTTCGACATAGATTGCTTGGAATACGTATCGGTACAGATGTGGAGAGGTATATGAGAGAGGGAGGTGGGAGTTGAAGAGGACAGTCAGATGGCCGAGTACAGGGTGATATAGAGGCGATTCGTTTGTGGCCGAGATTGTTAATATTGGTACCATTAAGCCAATTATTGTTGGACAGTTCTAGTATTTTATTCCAGTTACGGCAAACGATTTTATTCGTGTTAGACATAAGAGCCAGCGAGTGTTAATACCAAACACAAAAATATCACAGTGTGTCGTATGTAGACATAAATTTATCAGGAAAAGAACCCAAGGGACAGACAGACAGAAAGAAAGATGGGCAGATAGATAGGTAGGTAGATAGAGAGCCTTCTTTGCTCTCTATGTCCTGTTCTAGTTCTGTAAATAAGCCACTCTTGTAGGAGCTGCCTAGCATGGGCCAAGAGGCCTTCTGCAAGTTTTCCTCTCACTTCTTATGTTCTTATTGATAGATAGACAGATTGATAGATGGATAGATAGGTAGATAGATTTATAAATAGATGGGTGGATGGATGGATGGATAAATATTGATAGATAGATACAAAGACAGACAGATAAGTAGACAGCCAAATACCTACAGACAGCGAAAAAAGGGAAGCAGAGTTGCCGGACATCCTTCTTAAGACAAAAAATACGTGCCAGGAAGAAGACAAAACACCCACGCTACACAAACAGCATTACTCAGCAGGGGTTTCTGGAAAGACCTGTGACGTCAGAGGGGGTTGCTGGGGCGCGCAAGAGAATTTCTGGGAAAGCTTTGTACCAGGACCTCAGGATAAGAATTCTAGGTACCTGTGTATTAATTTTTCCCGCTACCTCCAGACAATTTATTCTTCGACAGGCACTCGATTTGGACGTCAGGAGTTTGGCAAGAGTTGTTCTATAAAAATATACTTGATTGTAACTATAGACCACTTTAACCTGACAAAGATCGCCAACCCATTTCACCTCGGTAGATGGCCAAGTGTAGCCAGCCTGGTAGGTCGATTTGACTAGTAACCAGGGAGGCTGATTCATATTTCATGCCTAAGGGTAATCGAATTCATCCAACCACAACTTAAAGTATTGTTGGGAGTGGCCCAGTTTCGTCAGATGAAAAAGAACTGACTATAGTAATTAGTAAGGACCCAGTGTAAAGCGGGAGGGGATGATTGTGTGTTTTATTTCATTTGCTTATCTAATTACTGGATTTTTGTAATTTGTGTTTATTATCTCCTTGTATTTTAATTTAGGTTTCTGCATAGGACCTGAGAAGACAGAGTTGCTGTTGGCAGTGAGATTATTTCCGGATTACAATTAACAGCACTATTATTTCATTTCGTCATTTATTTATTTATTTGATCAATATTCTCCACATAACCCAGAGGCAGAGCAGTTGATGAGAACAACAATTATATTTACTTATTCAAATCACTAATTTGTTTATCAGTTTATATTTGTATTATTAAGTTCATGGTTTGCTCACCTAACCCCCCACCCTCCCGTGGCAATGCAAGCGATGACAGAGATTAATTCCGGGCCTGGAGTGCCATGAATAAGTAAGACAGTGCGTGTAGGCGGCCATGCACTGGGACTAATTCACTTGCTGCCATTGTTCTAACCCGGCCTTGTCATTAAGTGAGAACTGGATAGGAGTGGGCGGTGGGGGAAATTAACCAGGTCATGAGAATACAATTAGGATGTGTTCATGGAAGGCGGTATATGCTAAGTTTCATTTATATGTATAGACAGGCATAATATCCATCTTGCCTTTATGCCTCTCAATATATCCTACTGTCTATCCTTCCATCCATCTATCGCCAAACATCTTATCCCACGGTTCATCCAGGGTGGCCATGATCAAAACATCTCTTTAAGCTCCTCTGTCACCACTAATCCCCAGCCCCTCCCGCCAGTCGAACTTCCCCTCTCGCATGTACTCGCACACTTTATCCTTCCATCTCGTTCTTGGTGTTCTTCTCCGCTTCCTCCTCCTACCCACCTATCCAGCCCACCCTCCATTTTGTGTTCTGAGTCTCGTTCGTGGCCTTCCTATCTTTCCCTTATTAGTGACGCCTTTTTAGATGCTGACAAATGTCTTAGTGTCTTTGTATGCCATTGACTGATTATGTATGGAAGGGACCAAAAGCTGTGTAAGAGACCGAGTTGTAGTGTTGCAGTATCTTGCAGGCGAAAAGCACCCTAATAAGAAGCGATAGTAACTGTAGCACGTATAAGACAAGGATAACAGAGAGAGAGAGAGAGAGAGAGAGAGAGAGAGAGAGAGAAATGGTGGCAACCCTCTTGGGACACCCGGAAATTTAACTCCTCCCCCTTCTCACCCCCCCTGCCCCCCTCCCGTTTTCTCACTCTGATCTTTCCTTCCCTCCCGCTACTCTCATTTTCCCTCCCTCCGTCCCTTTCTTTTCCTCCTTTTTTTTCTTTTTCCTCCACCCATCAATTTATCCATCCATCTACCCATCCGTCCATCCATCCATCTATTCCTCCATCTACCCACCCAACCACCCATCCATCCATCCATCCTTCCTTCAGTCTCTCCTTTTCATTTATCCCTCTTCACTTTTTCGCCACTCCCCTCCTCCTGTCTCTTCTTTCCATCACTTTCCCTCCTCTCTCCCCCCTTTTTCAAGCCCTCCCCCTCCTTCTTCCCTATCCTTTTCTATTTTTCCTCCTCATTCGTTTCTTTCCCTATGCACAATTTCAAAATGTCGGCACAATCCTCCATCGCCCTCCCCCGTACCATTTCTTTTGCCCTCCCTGCATCCATCCATTCGTGCCTGTCCTCCCGCCTCTCTCGCGCTCCTCATTCTCTCCCCTCCCTCCCTTTCCCTCTCTCTTTCCTCCCTCCTTCCCTGCCCTCCCATTATTCCCCCTTTACCTCCTCCTCTCTCCCACTCTTCCCTCCTTTCTCTCCCCACTCACTCTCTCTGCATCCACCCTTCTATCCCTCCCTCTCTCCCTTCTGCATCTCTCCCCTCCCTCCCTCTCCCACTCGCCTCTTTCCTTCCCTCCCTCCCTCATTATCCCCCCTTTTACCTTCTCTTCCCTCCCTCCCTCCCTCCCTCCTGCTCTTCTTTCATCTCCCGCGCCGGCCTCTTTCTCTCCTTTGCCTCGCCACGTGGTAACTGGTCCAGGGATATACAGGGGCCTCACCCTGCCTCACTCCGGCCACCCCTTTCATTCCTGCTTCACCCCTGCCTCCCCTTTCATTCCTGCCTCCTTTTGCCTCTCTTCCCAGCGTCTTCTCTGCCTACATCTGTGGTTGATGAGGAGAGCAAAGTTATTAAGTGTTGTAGTTGGTGCAAAGTCGATAGTTTCAACAACAGGCTAGGTAAACATGTAACTAGGTAGCTTTGGGTAAAAGACTTTCCATTCGGAAAAGTACATAAGAACATAAGAAGGGAAGATAACTGCAGTAGGCCACATGGCCCATGCTAGGCAACTCCTGCAAGGCAAGAGAATAAGACAAGGATAACAAAGACAAGTTCCTCCCCACCCACCAAACACTCCACCCGAAACCGGCAGGAAAAGATGAGAAAGAAGTACTACGCAGTATAGAAATACTGACGCGAAAATTTTATGGGGAAAGTACTTGGAAAAGAATTTTTACTACTTATTACCAAATTCCATTGTAGTACCCTAATATTTCTTCCTTTTTTTTTTTTTTTTTTTTAGATGTCAACATGTCAGTTTTTTCTTGTACTGCATGGTATCTCACTTTTTTCTTTTGCTACTTTTGCTTGGATTTTTTTTTTTTTTTTTTACTTTCGGTTGGAAGGTTTAGTAAGTGAGGAAGAGCTTGCTTTGCTATCCTTATCCTATTCCCCTGCCTTAAGACAAGAGCTTCTAGGTATGTGAACCAAATAAAAGGTATACATGAGTTCCTGTGTGACTGTAGTACTGGAATTAGATAAGGATAATAAAGAATTAAGTGTGGGCTAATCGACTTACTTAGATGTCCCTTTTTTGTTAGTGTCTCGGTGCCCTCCCCCCACTGTGCCTTTCCCTGCCTCATTCTACCTTACCCTTCCTCCTGCCTTACCCTCTCTCATTTTGCCTTACCCTCCCTCCCTCTGCTTTACCCGGTCTCATTCTGCCTCTCTTTTCCACACCCTTCTTCCCCTTGCCTCAGTTATTTTCCTTTTCCGTCCCTCCTCTTTGCATCACACTGCATTACCTTTCATATTTTCCTTGCTTCCTTCTTTCTTCCCCTTCACTCCACCTCTCACTCCCTAACTTTCTCTGCCTTTGCCTCCTCCGCCTCTTCTTAATCTTTCCTTAATTTTCTTTTTTCAGTCTTTCTTTTTTCTTGCTTCACCCTACCTGCCATACCGTACCTTTCTTTGCCTCCCCTTGCCTTTCCCTCTTCCATTACCCTTCATTTCCCCTCCCTACCTCCCTCTACCTCACTGGACCTCTCTCTCTGCCTTTTCTTTCCCCTCTCACCCTTCCTTATCCTACCCCAAGTTTCCTCTCCTCCCTGCCCCCCATATTCTCATGACTTTCTCCTTGTTTTTTCTCATTTTTTCTCCTCCTTCAATGCCTGCGTCTCGCATGTTTGTGTCCGTTCTCGCTTTCTCTCTCTCTCTGTCTCTGTCTTCTTTTTTTTTTTAACTTTTTCTGTGTCTCCTGGTTCTGTCATTTTCACTCGATCTGTGCCTGTCTCTCCATCGCTATATCTTTTCCCTTGCACTCTAGCTATGTTCTAGGAGAGAGAGAGAGAGAGAGAGAGAGAGAGAGAGAGAGAGAGAGATTGTATGGTTGTGTATGATAGCTTTAACTAAGTGGAGATTTTCGCCCTTTTGCAGCTTTATTTCCCGTCGCTTGGTGACAGGATAAGACAACACTACGGCTCTACGTCCTTTCCAAAACACTTCTTCGTGAGTTGCACCATATTCTAGTGTTAATCTCTCGTTACAGCACAGCACTGAAGTTGATGTGATAGCAAAATTTACGCATAGTTAAACTGAACAGAGTATAAGTAAAAATTGTTCTGAAAGCACAGAGACGAACATCAACTTTGATACAAGACCTTGACCTTTGCCTGACCTACACCAAGATCGAATCACTTTTCCCCATCGCGACGCATACATGGATCGTCTTTATTGCAGATCGGTTGAGGCAGTAACGAGATGCCGCCGCAGCCTAAGCTTTGATCCTGACCCGTGACCTTGACCTTAAATCGACATGCGCCATAAATGAGTAACATCCTCCCAGATCCACACATAATGTATATGAAAATTTTAATGAGAATCGGATCAGGTATTCATGATTTTTTTAAAGCATATTCACACACAAATACATACAAGGAAATAGACTCGATCATAATACCGTAGCCATGTCTTCAGAAGCGCCAAGAATCAGAGCAACAGGAGGATGGGTGTAGGGTAAGGGATTGAAGGGGGTTGGGGG
>NC_137027.1:14620149-14815149 GCF_032717465.1 Coenobita brevimanus
CCTCCTGCAGTGCTTTGCTGTTGGTTCACATGCCTTCACAGTCTGGGGCATTTTAGCAAGGCCGTCTTCATCTCGTTCTTAGTTTCCACCATGCACTTGACTCATGTCTTTGCCGTCTCGCACGAAAACCTACGGGAAATACTGTAAATGTACGCTACGTATCTTGCAGTTGTAGCTGAGCCTATTCAGAGAGCTAACTCACACCGGGAGTTACGTTACGTTACTAAATAAGCTCACTTGCAATTAAAAAACACGTAGCTCACATACTTTGCGTGGCTTGCGAAGGCTTTGGTGAGATACAGCCTCTTACTCCTTTCTCCTCTTATAATTCCAGCTCCTACGTATATCCTTAATACTTCTGCCTTTTCACATCATTCGTCCTTTGGTTCCTCCTCCTTCTACTCCTACTCCTTCCTCTTCTATCTTCTTCTGCTCCTGTTACTACTACCATCCCTGTCCCTCCCACCCTCCCTCTCTTTCCTCTCCTCTTCACCCTACTTTGGGCCGATTCCTTGGCCTTGGTCGACGCTTTTGCCTACGTCACATACAAGAGAGTATTAACGTGTAATATACAGAAGTTACTTGGCAAGGAAGAGGGACCTTGGAGCCTTCAGAGCCTACGAGATTACGAACCTCAAACATTATTAGCTTTTCCGTGTCTTGCAAGGCTTCAGAGTACGAAATTTTGACTTTCCATGAACATGAGGTTGGAGCCGTGCTGAATAGTATGTTTCCTGTATTGTACTGTATTGTATTACATTTGTGTTGCATTGTATTTTATTGTACTACTTTGGCCAAAGATTCAAGGCATGGACATGTCTGAATGTGCTTAACTAGTTTCAAATTTATCCCGTTGGTGAAAAAAAAAAAAAAAGTCAAAATGATGATGATGATGATGAAGTCAAAATGATGATGATGATGATGATGATGATGATGATGATGATGAATTATGAACTTTAACGTCCTCCACAATTCTGAGTTATATTTTACTTATATTTTAGTGTATCACATTGCACTGCATGTATGTGGGCTGAAGTGTGTGTGCCTTTGTATCTGGACGTGTGGGAAGGTACTGGAGCAATTAGCACCTTGTCCTCTCTTATCCTAACCTGTTCTTTCCCTAACCTGCCTTACCCTACTGTACCCTGCCTCACCCTCTCCTGCCTTACATTATCTTATCCTGTGCATTCACTTCTCTGTTTCCTAGCCTAGCCCTGTCCTGCCTGGGTTTCTCTTGCCTTATCTTCTTGCCTACCCAGTTTCCCTACCTTACCTTACTTTTCTCCATCTTGCCTTGCCTACCCCAGTCCTGCCTAACCTTGTCCGGCCCTACTTTATCCTATCCCACTTCATCCTGCCTTACCGAAAGCTGTCCAGTCCTACCCCAGCTTGTTCTGTCCTAACCTACCCTACATTGCCTTTGCTCTTAGAGAATTAAATAGCATAGTAGGTTCAGGGGTAGATGTCTGTACGTGGCAGTACATATAAAGTAGATATTCGTGACCTTGCAGACTACAGAGGTTCATATTTTTGCATAAATTCATGAGTTCCCTTTGGTGTTTCAGTTAGAGAGAGAGAGAGAGAGAGAGAGAGAGAGAGAGAGAGATGTGCGGGCAATAGGGGGACCTGAACTGGTTTTGTGACACCCTAACACTTATCCCCACTTCACACTCACTCACTCACTCACAGTCGCAACTTTTCATTCACTCATTCTTGTACGCTTTTCTTGGGCTCCTCAGCTTTCGCGATTACCCACTTACTGTTGTGCTGGTGCATGTTCCCTCATTCAGCCACTCTATCTTGCATGCTCACTCCTGTAGGCGTTACATTGCACGGTCACTCATCCACTCATTCCTCCACTCACTCACTCTTGTTTTTGCACATTCACTCATCCTTGTGCATACTTATTTCGTTTATTCACTTATACTCTTTTACGTGCCATCTCACATACTCACTCTTGTTTGTCCATAGTCATTCATCCCCTCCTCTCACACATTCTTGTACTTCATACTCACTTTCTCACTCACTCACTTGCTCCACTCACTCACTCACTCGCTCTCATTCACTCACTCTTGACGAAAGTGCAACTGCCTCCAGGAAGACACAGTAAAAGAAGAAATATATGAAAACTGGTAAAATCTCTCTCTCTCTCTCTCTCTCTCTCTCTCTCTCTCTCTCTCTCTCTCTCTCTCTCTCTCTCTCTCATTAATGTCCAAAGTAATTTTCCACACACTGACTATGCACAGATCACAAAGTTGAAGCAGTATTGTGGAAAATTGTTCTTGTGTTTTAGATCCGATGTGTGTGTGTGTGTGTGTGTGTGAGAGAGAGAGAGAGAGAGAGAGAGAGAATGATGATGATGATGATGATGATTATGACGACAGGTTACTGGAAGTGATGATGATGATGATAATGAACTTAACACACTTCCTAATCAGTATCACGAATGAAAGCCAGCAGTTTATTCCTCTATTTACCTAGTCCAGGAAGGAGAAACAATAGAACTACATCCACACAAAAGAGGAGAGAGATGAGTTATGATAAGAAGTTGGAGGAAAGGTGAGAGGCGTAAAAAACAATAGGATCTCTAACGGTAAAAGAAAAAAAAAAAGATGGAGGTGACCTGAAAATACGAAAATATGTGAGGGAATAAATGTACAGGAGGTTCTGCATAAAAGAGACGATTATTTTTAGAGTATGTTTGAGAGAGGGGTGGGTGGAAGGAGGAAGAGAAAGCTATGTCTTGAGAGAACTTTTGCTCTAAATACCTGAGCAGAATTTTGTGTTTATCGTATCTGTGGACTGGGATGTTTGTGTTTGTGCAGATATATTAGTGTCGGTGAAGGAGGTTATTTGTCTGAGGCGAAAGAAGTTCATTCCTATTATGTCTGTAAGTTAGAGAATATTTGAGTGATTGTGGGCCTATTTCGTGTCTGTGAAAGAAAGTTTATTTTATATCTGATATACGATGATGATGCTTGTGTCTGATATATATGGTGTCGGTGATAGAGGATAGTGTCAGTCTGAGGGGAAAGAGTTTGTTTTGTATGTAACTAAGGAAAGGAATATTTGAGTAATCATAGTTCTGCTTAGTGTCTGTGAAAGATAGTTTCTGTCTGGTAAGGGAGTGTTTGTATCTTTTCTATTTAGGGAAATGGATGTTATGTCATTGTAAGTATGATAGGGTCTGTAAGAAGGTATTTTCTATTTTAGGAGAAAGAGTTTGTAAAAGTTTTATCTAGGTAAGGCGTATTCTAATGAAGGAGCAACTGACAACGGCCCTGAGTGCGTATGCTTAAGGAAGGGAGAGGGAAGTATGCTAACTAAATAAAGACGAGAGTGTTGCAGGGTGAGGGTGCATGTTAGTAAGAATGATCTGAAGGAGAGGCGAGTGAGTTAGCACGAAGAGATAGGATGAGAGGTGTAACTGAACGTACAAGGAAGATGTGTGAATGTGAGCCTTCTTGTTTTCATACCCTTGAATCACAGCAGAGTTAAGCTAGATATAACCTACCCTGTAATAAACACCCTCGAACGAACCAATAAATCTGTTACTGATTACTTTTATTTGTATTTTTTTGGCTGTATGAGGGAATTTTTGAAGGAATGTGAAAAATGAACTGTAGTACGAGTGTTTATAAAGGATGAGTGTGAGATATGAGAGGTGTAATGAAAGTTGTCATGAAAGTTTATGAATGTGAATGTGTGTGACGAAAAACTGCCCGATGTAAAGAAATAGCAGTAGGAGAACATGCAGTATAACAATGAAAGGGAAGTGTGAGGAGTGTCGTATTAGCAAGATATGTAAATGAAAGTGTCATAGGATGCCAAAATGTACGGAGGAAAGGAAAGATAAGGGGATGCTGTTTGAAGCGTGGCTCGGTCCATCTCTTACAGCGCTCTGAAAAATATGATGCAAATGAATGAAGATGCGGTATGAGAGTTGTAATATCAGAGAGAGACATGGAAGCAAATGACTAGCAGCAAGGAGATATCAAGACCTTGGGAGATATTTGAAAGTGTGAAGGAAAGTGCGAGAAAGTATGTGAGAAACGAACAGGAGGGCGATGAGAACTTGGATTAAAAGAAGTGTGAAATATGTAATTGTAGGAAATGAAGTAAACCGTGGTACAGGAAGCCAGTATCCAGGAAGGGAAGGGGGAGATATGGTGGATGCTGTTTGAGATATGGCTATGTGTATCGTCTTTAATTACGCGAACGATCTGTTGAAAATTAATCAAGGTGAGGTGAGATTTGATTTATCAGGCTGCGGCAAGGAGGAAATGATTCAGAGCAAAAAGCTATGCGAATACGTGAAGGAAAGTGTTAAGAATAATGTGAAAAATATGAACAATAGGAGAATATGCCGAATAAGAATAGAAGTGAAATTTGGGAGTTGTATTATAAGGAAGAAATGGGATGAAGGTCAGAATTTACGGACAAAGGATGTCAGCGATGATGTATGAGATGTGGGCTTGTCTATCGCCTTTAGTGCTACAGCCGCGTCCGCTGATTCAAGAGGACCCAGGCCGGACAAAACATACGGCCTACTCTCTCCTCACCCTCCTCTCTTGTGGCTCCAATTTCACAGACAGCCTAACGATTCCTTGAATTCAGTGACGTATGCTTTTTTCTATTTAATTCCTGCTACCTCCGGTCGATTTTATTCAGCTTAGGACAGACCTCTACATGTAAAGGGATAAATGAATTCCTTACCTAACTCCTCCATATCTAAGGGTCGTCTCCATAGACAAATGCAGTCGTCTGCTAATCTACTGCATCTCCTACACACTTAAATGCACTTGCTGTTCCATTGTGTCTAGTACACGCACAAATCCAGCTACCAATCCATTGCGTCTACTGCACACTCAAGTCCACCTTCTATTCCACTGCATCTGCTACCTGCTATTCCACTGTGTGTACCACACACTTCTTAAGTCCACCTGCTAGTCCATTACCCCTACTACACACTTAAATTCGCCTACTAGTCCATTGCGTCTACTGCTTACTTAAGTCATGGTCCTCACTTTCCTCCCTGACTCTTCACATTAAAGAGAATCATCTTTGGGCAGAGGAATATATCAAACCTCACACACCTAAGGAATATTACCCAGCAAAGGATAGTGAGAAGTAGGAATGAAATATCAAGCGAATCTTAATCTAATAGCAGAGATACATCCCAAACCTCTCTCAGTTGCAGAGGAAAGTGAAAAGTAGAGAAAAAGAGGTGACATACCAGGCGAACTTTAGTCTGTGGGCAGCGAAGCATACCAGTCCAGTGTGAGCATAGGGATATAACCCAGCAGAGAAAAGTGCGAGGCGGGAGAGGAGAAATATTTGAAGAGCTTTGGTCCGTAGGTAGAGAAACCTCGCAAGTCTCAGTCAGCTCAGGAATATTAACCAGTATATGAAAGTGACGGTCAGAATAAGTGAAACATTAGCTGAACTTTTGTGGGCAGAGAAGCAAAAGCGAGAAGTAAAAAAAAAAAAAAAAACGGTGAATTATTAGACGAACTTCTGTCCACAAGTGTTCAGTTCACATAATCACTGCGGGCTTCCACACACAAATTAATAAACATCGCAGCAGATAACGAGATCCTGGCTATAACATCCTGCACTTTTGTTTATTAAAAAGTTCCAGCTCGTCAGTTAACCCCTTCACCACGACGATGTCATTAGTGGCTTCTTCTTGCAACCTCCAGACGATTTTACTCAGCTTGCAAACGACATCTGCACAGGGAAGATTAACCCCCTAAATCCCGGAGACGTCATTTTCAGTTCATTCTTGTCTCTATTCGACGATTTGATTCAACTTGGAAAATGTTTTTGAGTTTCGGGTACTTCAGTAAGGCTCTGTCTAACCCATATATTTCGATAAAGATTACACTAGGCTGAACAAAATCGATTTCAAATGACAGTAGAAAAAAATAAAAAAAAATTAAAAAAACATCCCCCAACTCACTGGTGGTTCTTTTCAGCGTCCTCAATTCCAGGGAACTTCTTGAGCTGAGTGAAATCGTCTTGTGATAGTAAGAAAACATTTATCACTGCAGAGAACACACACACACACACACACACACACACACACACACACACACACACACACACACACACACACACACACACACACACACACACATTCCATTTGGATATCAGTAGTGTCTCAAGGTCGACTTCGTTAATGTAAATTTTCCTCTTTCTGATCAACTAGAAGTATTCCCTGTACTTTGTGTGTGTGTGTGTGTGTGTGTGTGTGTGTGTGTGTGTGTGTGTGCGTGTGCGCGCGTGCGTGCGTGCGTGCGTGCGTGTTGTCGAAGAAGTTGCAAATGTTATTCTTCTTACTGATGGTTATGTCGATGGCGATAATGTTTTGTTTTGGTTGTGTTTGTTTTAATTTATGAAAACGTCTTAAAAAAAAAAAAATCCCCCGTACAAAAATTCAGTCGATGCTGTTTTTGTTAATGCTGTGAATTTTAGTTTTTGTTTCAGTTCTTGTTCTTGTCCGTTTTGTTGTTGTTGTTGGGGTAAATCCACTAGCCGTAGTCCTAACCCCTCTAACCTTACTTCTAACCCTGTCCCTCCCCGACCCCCACCCCCCTTCGTCTGGAACACTTGTACACGTATATAACACCTGTTGGCGCTCTCTCTCTCTCTCTCTCTCTCTCTCTCTCTCTCTCTCTCTCTCTCTCTCTCTCTCTCTCTCCATTTCCTTTTAATTTCTTTTTAACAGTGCACATATCTTCCACTTGGTCAGTACTTTTTTTTTTATTTTTCGTCACTGTTCTCTCTGCACCCGGCGTCACTTTGCTGCTTTGTTATATTTCTAACAAATCCTTAAGATGTCAGCGAGGGGAACTTACAGTATCCTCTTTAATATATATTTTTTATATATTTGTGATACTACAGCTCGTTCACCTTAACTTGGCCCAGATTTTTTTCTATAGCCTACTTTACATAGTGGCAGAAAGAAATAATACTGGGGCTCTGTAACCTTTCCATAGCACTTCTTTGTGACAAGTACCATATTCTAGTGTTAATTCGTTTCTATGACGTAGCATTCAAGGACAGGAGGCAGCTATAGGCCAGGTCAGTGTAAAAAGAGTATAGTAGACGTTTATATTCAGTTTTCGTATTTTCTTTGTGGGTCTTTGCGTATCTAGTTATCTTGCAATCTACTGACGCCTCACTCTATGAATTGTGGTGTTATGCCTCTCCGGCCTCCATCCAGCCCATTCAAACTGTATATTCCCTTTTGTATCATTTGCACACTATTCGCTCAATACAACCCACTCGTACTGTATACATTTTTTTTTTTTTTCATTTTCACACATCATACACTCTCTTTGTCATTCTCATACTTTCCATTCGCTTTATACAACTCATTCATTCTGTATGCACTCTTTTTGCAATTATCACACTTCCCATTTGCTCCATGCAATCCACTCATACTACAAATTCACTCTTTTTGTCGTCTCATGCTTTCCACTCACGTAATACGGTCTAACCACCTCCGGATTACTCTCGGTCCATTTCTCCTTCTCTCCCTATCCACCCCACTCTCACACTCTATTGACCTCTCACTTTCCTTTCGCTCCATATGGCCGAACCTTATATTTCCGAACTTGAAGCCATTATGGCATTGCGCGTTAATTTTTCCCTTTTCGGAGCGATCGTGAAGATTTAACTCTAACCTTACCCAGCTTAAGCTGTTTTTTTTTTTTATAACCTTTCCCTGACCTAATCTAACAGAAAATAGTCTAATTTTATCCTGGTATCCTAACTCAACTTAGACTAAAATACCCAACCTAGCTTAACTTAATCTGCCCCAACACAAAGCATAGACCTACTCGTAACCAGTCCTGTACACTAGCTGGAGAAATTATTCCACGGGAAGATGGCGATGATATCATAAGTAATCATAAGAGCTCGTGATGTCCTGAGGAGATTAATCTATTACCTGAATATTTGTATGATAACAATGCCGGCTACGAAATGTCTCAGGCAAGCGATGTAATGCATCGTCATGAAAATACAGTAAGTTTATCATCGTGGAGTGAATTGGTTATTTTACAGTACCCATCCCCTGTTCCTAAAATGGCAAAG
The DNA here is from genome assembly GCF_032717465.1 of Coenobita brevimanus. Lineage (NCBI taxonomy): Eukaryota > Metazoa > Arthropoda > Malacostraca > Decapoda > Coenobitidae > Coenobita > Coenobita brevimanus. The sequence goes on from NC_137027.1 coordinate 14,628,253, forward strand.
ATATCCTGGAGTCTTTGCCCAGGGAACACCTGTATCAAGCTAAAAGTTGGTGAAGAAATGAAGGCATGGCACCAAACTGAAATGGTTGGGAGAACGAATGAAAGAAGATAGAAAAATTCTGAGCATAATAACACGGCCCTGAGAACGCAGTGGTTAGAATATGGCCCAGAGACAAGAAATACTGAGGTTTGAGCTTCACAGTAAATCGTTCTGGAAAATGCATTATGAAGCCTGGTGAACTATCAAGGTTACGACCTATAGGAGCAGGGTGAGATGCGTGAGTGCAAATGGAACCCATTATATCGTTTTAATATTACTTAGTTTGCTATAATAGTATACAGGAGGATATTGAGGTGTAATCTGCTGAATAAATCGTTCAGAATAAGGCGCTACGAAGCGTGCTTAGCCATTTAGAATACAGTCCATAGGCACGGGATGGGATACGTGGGTGCGGATGGTGACGCGGAGAGGCGGAAGGCTTTATGACATGCTAAAACCTAAAGCTGACACAGGCATTAAACCTTCCGGAGTAGCTGTCGCCGGGTTTGAAGCATTGAGTTGCATAGGAAGCTTCGTAGTACCTCATTAGCGATTAATTTTGCGTATTACACCTTAGCATTCTCTTGTGTGCTATTTATATCATTTTAAAAGCGACATCGTCTACGTTAATAACATGCAAGAGGATACTGACGTGTAAAGTTGATAAATCGCAAAAGATGTATACCACCTAGAATACGCCACTAATATCAGACAGTTTTTTTTTCAAGGGATGCTAAAAACTAAAGCTGACATGGCATTATCCCTGCCATGGCTCTGGCCCCGTGTTTGGGCCGCTTCATTGAGGCCAATGCCAAACTGTACTCATGCCATCTCCAGACTGTTTTGTTTATAGAACAGGGGAAGCTTTTTGAACTAGGGGCATTAGGTATGGCTTTAATTAATCCCTTCATTACAAGACATCTTTCGCAAGTTGAATAAAATCGTCTGGGGATTCCAGAATAAACTCCATAAAACGTCATCCCACTGAAAGGCTATATTTCTTCAATTCGGTGCCGTATATAAGTAGTTTAACCTTGCTAACTCCAGACAAATTTATTCCGATGGAGAGATTTTTCAGACTGAAGAGGCTAGATACAGCCTTGATTACCTACCGCAGTATAGCGTATTCACTCTAATCTGACAAATATCCCTGTCCCCTTTCAGCTCAGTTGGTGGCCAGGTGTAGTCAGAGTGAATGATTGACTTGACTAATAACTAAGGAGACTCTTACCTGATAACTAAGGCTTACCGAATTTCATGAAACCGCGACGTAGTATTCAGGGTGCAGGAATAGCCCGTTTCTGTCCTGTGAAAAAAAGAAAAAAAAAAAAAAGCTGCAAATTGTAGAGGTTCATCTCAATTTTTATAGTCGCTTGGTGGTGGCAAGAATAAATTGGAATTAAATGAAAAACACAGCGTCGGAATGAAGGCGTTAATGTCATGTCTTTCTTCAGTAACAATGGATCCAAACTTACTAGGCTACGTGCGGTATTGGCACATGAATAACTAAGCAAGGAGGGCGACACAAAGATCTGGTTCTCTTGGTTCTCAGTGGAGGTTCAGTGGCACGTGCAGTAAAAACACCGCGGCACCTGCATTCTGTGAACCGTCGATATATAACTCTCGTGATTTTTTTTTTCCTTGATACTTTTAGCGGCTTCTGTATAGGTTGGGAAAGATTTTTTTTGATAAGGAAGAGATGGGTACAGCCCGAATTAATCCCAGTGAGTAGTAGGTGAATATTCTACTCACTTTATTGGTCTTCATCGATTCTCCTCAGTATTTCAAGTTACCCCTTGAAAAAAAAAAAAAATGTAGTTCTAGCCATATAGTTACTCGACCATGTCATTATAGGGAAATTCTTACTTTTTTATAATTATTGCTACTGGCAAACGATTACATTCAGTAAGGGAATAACTTTTCATCTAAGGATGAACCATAGATTCCAGTAACCATATCAGGACGTCAGGAATCTTAACATTTTTTATCTTACGTACTTTCAAGCGATTATGGTTATCATAGAAGTGGCGTTCATCGCATTAAGGTTAATACCAGTGACCATTTTAAGATTTATAAATAAGTTTTAGGCACGAACAGGCAAAGATAAGAAGTCCTCTCCCAAAGGTCTCATGATCGGCCTTCACGATTGCGAACCCAGTTTCTTTCGACTGAACCACCTTCATCCCAGAATTGTTAGTGTTGCGGCCTAAGAAAATCTGAACCTTGCTGGAACTCTCCCTCATTCCACCTTTTCGATCACATGTTTCAGGCAAGTTTGGTCATACTATAAAGTTGCTTCCACACCAAATGCTTGCTGACTTGCTGACACGGGCGGGAGGTCTGCATCACTGTAATCCATAGTTCTCGCCCGCACCGGCCCATTTCCAGCGAAACCATTTGCATTTCATACAATGATACAGTGATGCAAAACTATCGCCAGCGACAGCAAGTATTTGGTGTGTACGTGGCCTAAGATTAAAATCATCATTTAGTAAACAAAACTCAAAGCCAGCAATACCTATTCCTTTTGCTTCGGTCTCGCAATGACCCTGGTGCAACATTGCTGTGATCTAGTCGCTTAAGCAAAACCTGGAGCCAACAAAGTATAAATCGTAGCTCCATCAGTTGCCTGTTGACCCTCTTGCAACATTGAGAAATATTGAGTATCTAATGACCACAAACACCTGCAGTTCCCAGAAGCACCTTTCAGTCTCCCTGTGGTGTGGTTCTCTGGGTGTGCTGGAATGATGGGTAGGACATTGTAGTGGTGGTGGTGGTGGGGTGATGATGATTGCTCCCGTGGTGTTAGTGTGATAGTGGTACTGGAGCAATGAGTAGGGCACTGGTGGTGGTGGTGGTGGTGGTACCAGATACTTGTGGTGGCGCTGATGCTGATGATGGAGTGTTTTTGGTGTTGGTGCTGGAAGATGTGATTATGTTGGTGTTTCTGTGGTTGTTGGTGGAAAAATGGCCAAGCTCTTATAGTGGAGCTAGTTGCACTATGGTAGTGGTAGCAACTGTGGTTATGGTGACATATAGTTGTGGGTATGATGGTGGCGTAAGACTATGTCAGTCTCTGTATGGTATGGTTCTTTGGTTGTTTGTGGTAGGACCTTCCAGTGATAATGACTTGTGACAGGGTTGTTTGTGGTGGTGTAGCAGCAGTGGTGATGGGTGTGATAGATGTGGTGTTTGTGGTGAATATGGTGATTATCTTGATGGTAGATATTGTGGTTATGGTGGTCGCAGTAGATGTGGTTTTGGTGATGGTGGTTAGGAAGGTTTTGCTGTGATGGTGATAGTGGTAGTTTTCGTGGATCAATGGGAAGGACCATCTAGCAGTGTGGGTTGTGGTTGTGATGGTAGTTATGATGTTGGTTGTAGTAGAGTGATGTGGTGGTCGTGGTTGGGGAGGTTTTGCTGGCATGGTGATGGTGGTGGTTATGATGGCGATATCCTTAGGAACTAAAACTGTGATGATGATGATGATGATGATGATCACAAATAAAAAGACAAGAACAGGATGGTTGTAATAGTTGTAATAGTAGCTGCAGTAGTAAGAGTAGTAGTAGTAGTAGTAGAGACAGAGAGAGAGAGAGAGAGAGAGAGAGACTAGGAGAGGAAAAGGCACCACTACTCCAAAAGTCCAGTCCAGTGTGACTATCGATATTGAAAGGTCACTCCCCACCTCAACTCCCCTCCCTCTCTCTCCCCTCTCCCTTCCCTCTCTCTCTCTCCCCTCTTACTTCCCCCTCCTTTCCCCTTCTCCTCCCCCTTTCCTCCTCTCTTCCCGTTTCTCCTCTTTCCTTTCTTCCCTTCCTCCCTTCCCCTTCTTCCTTCTTATTCCCTCTCCTCCTCCTCCTCTTCCTCTCCTTCCCATTTCCTCTCCCTGCCCCCTCTCCCACTTCCTCTCCCTCCCCTTCTCTCTCCCTCCCCTTCTCTCTCCCTCCCCTTCCCTCTCACTCCCTCCCTCTCTCCTTCCACCCTCCCTCTCCCTCCCCTTCCTTTTCCCCCTTCCCTGGTTCCTCTGCTACTCCCTCCCTGCTTCCTCTCCTTCCTTCCCCCTTCTCCCACTCCTCCTCCCCTCCCCACGACAAAGACGAGCCGCGGTGGTTGTCGATAATGGCACTCCACATTCACGGCCGTTGTCTTCGTCACATTGTTTGAGCTTGACGCTGGTGATCCAAGCGACATATAATCTCTAAAACTATGCTTGTCGCGTCGTAAAGGAGAATCGCAAATAAGGAGAGTTATGAGGGGCCGTGATTAAGGAGAGTTATGGAGGGTCGTGAGTAAAATTTCTGAGAGATCGTGAGTAAAGAGAGTACTGGGGATCGTAAATAAGGAGGGATATGGAAGATTGTGAGTGAGAATTCTAGAAGGTCGTTAATGAAAGTTCTGGGGATCGTGAATGGGGACAGCTCTGGAGGATCGTGAGAAAGGGAAGTTCTGGAGGATCGTGCATAAGGAAGGCTGTTTGGGATCGTCACTAAATAGAGTTCTGGCTAATGTGCGTAGTGTTAGTCGTGGTAGTGAAGAAGGATCTTGAATACGAGAGTTATGGTTAGGAGAGAGTACAGGTATGTGAGGTGGAGGGGGAGTGGGGGAGGGGGAGACCGAGGAAGAGATGGAGGGAAGGGGTGGGAAAGTATATGATAGATACAGGCGTGATTTGGTGAGAGGGCAGCTAGCTGGAGGAGGACAGAGTGACATGGAGGAGATTAGTTCATTGCCACCCGTATGGGATTAAGGTGTCTGGCGGTAGATTGGTACACAGATGGGTAGACTGAGACTGTAATATCGGTAGCATTCCCAGACACCCCTATTTTCACCAGTATACAAATGTGTAATCAGATCAGCTGATATTTATTGGAATCGCAGTTAATTATACGGGTGTCATTTGGGCCTGAACCCAGTGGACTGCATGCTTTCCTGCAGCCCAGCATTCTCCTTTAGAGGGATTAGGAGAGAGTTGAGAAAGATTTGTCTTACCATATCCGGTTATATCCTTGCCATCACGTGAAGGAGTCCCTCGCCATCACCACCCTTTTTGTACTCAACCTAACCTGAAACTTCCATCTCTCCATCTTAGAAGCCAATGTTGCCAGCAACGAAGAAGTGCTCTGGAAAGGATATACTCGTAGAACTGTAACACTTTTTTTCAGCCATTAAGTTACGTGCACTAAACTGCTAAAGGACGACAATCTGGGCCAGGTTATGGTGAAAAGAGTATAGTTAATTCTATAAGCAGAAGAGCTCTCCAACGGGACTGTGAAAGTAACATTTGGCAGTAAAGTCTGTTTCGTGGTGAAATCTCTTACTTGTTACCTGGGTAGTGTTACGTGTTAGTTACGCTGTCACATTTTTTTGGCTGGTGTTACGTGTTACTTGGCTGGTATTACGTGTTACCAGGCTGGTGTTCCGCGTTACCTGGCTGGTGTTACATAATATTTGGATGGTGTTATATGTAGTCTAGCTGGTGTTGGAAGCGACTCTGACTCCATTTAACAAGTTGGTCCACACACACACACACACACACACACACACACACACACACACACACACACACACCTTACTGTGAACTCTATGTGATGTCTTTTTTCATCTCATCCTAACTACGTCCAGTCGTTTTTAACCTTACTACCTCCAGACGATTTTATATTTCCACTGACAGACTATATTATTCCGTAAGAGAAGTATTCCTAAGGCTCTATAAAGTTGCGTAAGAGATGGATCCATAAATGCCACCGGGTTCTTACGTAAAAGAGGAACGTTGGCGCCAAAGACTGATTTCTGTGTGTGTGTGTGTGTGTGTGTGTGTGTGTGTGTGTGTGTGTGTGTGTGTGTGTGTGTGTGTGTGTGTGTGTTGTGGGTTTGGGTGTGTGTGTGAACTGAATAATGCATCCCCGATTTTGTCCTCTTATGGACGTGTGTAGTGAATCGGTGGTTATTATTGTCATATAAAGGGCCTATCTTTATCAGGAATACACTCTGGAGCGTAAACAATTTGTGTGTGTGTGTGTGTGTGTGTGTGTGTGTGTGTGTGTGTGTGTGTGTGTGTGTGTGTCAGAGAGAGAGAGAGAGAGAGAGAGAGAGAATTTTCTTAGTGGAGGGGTTAAATATAGCCTTCATTAACCCTTTCACTTCAAGAAAGAAACGCTAATGCTAAATTGTGTGGTAGTAGCAAGATTAAAAAGAAAAATACGAGGTGAAGAGATTGAGGGAGATGTCTCGCACTGGATGCTTGTTTAGCTTTATTAATTTTTTAGAAACCAGGACCACACTAGGGAATTTTGATCTTGTTACCAGCAGACTTCTTCATTTTTAGTTGATAGAGGTCTCTGTCTTTTCAGGAAGTAGCAGAAAATGTTGATACGGTAACGGCATGAAAGGAGCGTGTGGAGAGAGCACTTCTAACCACCAAGAAAACAAGAGAAGACTCGCAAAGGCATGGAAGGAGCTACCTGAGATCGCATTAGGGAATTTTGATCTAGCTTCTAGCAAACTTTTTACATTTTTAGTTGATAGAGGTCTCTGTCTTTTCAGGAAGTAGCAGAAAATGATGATAAGATAGCGCCATGAAAGGAGCGTATGGAGACATCACTTCCAGCTACCAAGAAAACAAGAGAAGACGCGCAAAGACATGAAAGGAGCTAACTGAGATCGATCCCAACCACCAAGAAATCAAGAGTAACATAAAAGACGGTATGACAGGAGCTTACGAAGACGTCGCTTCTACCCACCAAGAAAAGAAGATGAAAGGCGTAACGGCATGAAAGGAGCTAACAGGAGATAATTTCTACCCACCTGAAAACCCCCCTGTGAGTAGGTTAGTTGAGTAGGTTAGATGACCCCAGTTTGAAATTGTTTAGGTGATTATGCAGTCTCTCATCACCAGTCAACCACCTAGAGTCTGCTTGTTTTCATCTGACGTCACTGGCACACTCACAGTTTGAATACTGTTTTATGGTTGCGTGAAATTCGATGAGCCATTGTTATGAGGCAAGAATGTGTCTCCTTGGTTACTATTAGTTTACATGGCCCAATTTTTCGTCCTTCTGCAACTTATTCCACGTAGCTCAGTGACAGAAAGAGAGAATGCTGCGGCTCTACATCCAACCCACTGCATTTCTTCATGACTTGCATCATATTTTAGTAATAATCTACTGCTACAAGTCAGCATTAAAGATAGAGAGACAGCAGTTTTAGGACAAGTTGGTATAAAAAGGGTATAGTCATATCAGTCCTCCAATCTGACTACACTGGGCCATCAACTAAGCTGAAAAGGGGTTAGGTATCCTTGTCATGTGAGAATAAAATCGTTGTAGCTACCATCACTCAACTATACTTGGTTCACATTAATTAGACGTAAACTTTCTGTCAGTCTTAGGTGTTGAGTTGTAACGAATCACGCTAAAATGTGGCGCTTATCACGAAAACGTTCTGTGGAAAGGATGTAGAGCCAGAAGTATTGTCTAACCGCGCCACCGAGGTTTGTGAAATAAGTAGCAGAAGGACGAAAAATCCGCCTATAGTTTTATCTTATTTTGGACAATATTTTTGTACTTTTGCAGCTTATCTCCCTTAGCTCAGAGGCAGAACAAAATAATACTACGACTCAGCATGCTTACCGCGGAACATATTCGTGACTAGCACCATACTCTAATGTTCATCTTTATTACAGCATAACATTCATGACGAAAGTATGGCAGTTTTACGCCTATAGTTCTTTCACCTTAACTTGGCCCAGATTTTCGCCCTCATACAACATATTTCACGAAGCTCAGTGGCAGGAATAAAAATATATATATATATATATATATATATATGGTTCTACACCCATTCCATGGCACTTCTTCGCGAACGGCATCATATTCGAATTGTTAGTGTATTGTTATAACTCAGCATTCAAGATGAAGAAATGGCAATTTTACGCCAAGTTAAACCGAACAGAATACAGTTAAAATAAGTGTACTATATTGTCGTGCCATCCTAACCATCGGCGTGGACACCACCACGGAAGCGACGCGTAGGTGGGGATGGGGGGGTGAAGTGATAGGGGGAGGGGAAGGAGGGAGGAGGAAGGGGTGGAGATCAATAATTCAAACACAGATCCATGATACACCTCGACCACCGCACATTGGCTCTCCCTTTTGTTAGCCAGGCTTCAAGTTCTTCCTGCTTGATTCTCTAAGGTATCTGGTCCGTGATAACACCGGCTGAGTTTGTTCAGCCGACTTCCCATGGGCCTTTTCCCTTTCTCTTAAGTATATTATTCAGACTAACACTCAGGGATTTTTTCTTTGGGTGAGAGACAGTACACCTCAGCCATCTCGCATGATTTTCAGTTTTGTTTCTAGACATTTTTCCTTTCATTTAACTATGCACCTCTCCCCTCTCCTGGGTATTTGGTGAATTATACCACCAATTGATTTTACTCGTTTGTGAGAAATCTCAGCAATGAAATAATTAAAAAGTATCTCGATCGACCCATTCATGGTTGCGGACGTAAGTGGGGCTCACGCTAGGCGATTTTGGCAGCCAGGCGATGCTTGACTGCCAAAGGATTGATAAAACTTTGGTCTTATGGACATGATTAATTAGTTCTTTACAACATCGGATGATTTTACTCAGTTGATGGATTATACACTTTACCTCACATTCTTCTCGGATAGTTTCCTCGTCAACGGTGTCCTTCCAGTCGTGTTTTTTTATCCCTTTCCAATATTTCGCTTCTTTGAAGGTACTTGGGCGTTTTGCTCATGCAGACACTCATGATTTTGTTCACCTGATAGATTGTTCACTTGATCCAAATGTTATGGTTTTCCGACTAGTTTTCCTGGTAACGAACCTCTTTCCTCCACAGGACGGCCCCCCCCCCCCCACTTCTCTTCCCTAGCTAACTCCAATTCCTCAACCCCCTTCCCCATCTCAGACCCATCCCTAACCTCTTCCGATCGCCCACTTCCTGGAAATCGTAACAAACGCAAACATCGGCTTGTTGGCTTAGCGTTATTATCGTAGGATTACACTGACCAGGGTGAGTAATTGGAGGGCACCCGAGATATGGATACGCGACGAAATGAAATTAAAGGAACAGTATTATGGCGAAAGATATGTCTAGATCATTATACTTTGTTTTCTGTGGGGAAACAAATTAAGAAGATGTATTTTATTACCTCTTCATATGCAGTTCTGTCCCTTAGTTTGCATAATATTCCTGCTACAGTTAGGCGACGTATTCATTTATTTATTTATTTGTGCAGTGGAGAGTTCACGAGAATGGCAACTCTGTTTCATGCTGTATTTGCGTATGAACACACTGGGTTGTTGGTCTAGCCTTATTGTCTTAGGATTACATTTGCTATCTTTAATAATTGGAGGGTACCAGAGATATGGATGGATATTCGACTGGGTGAAATTTATGAGAATGGTAAGTGTTGTTGGTGCTGCGATGGTTTTGTGTGTGTGTGTGTGTGTGTGTGTGTGTGTGTGTGTGTGTGTGTGTGGAAACATAAGGCAAAAAATCAGTTAAAACTCAACATTCAAGATACAGAGGCGTCTATTTTACGCCAAATTAATGTGAACAGCGTATAGAAGCACCAGATTATGGAACGAAAAATCAATTAAAACTCAGCATTCAAGAGAGATGGCAATTTTACGCCTAGTTAATGTGAACAGAGTATACAGACAACGAAATAAAAGGCGGAAAATTATCACGCTCAATATCTTCTAAAAAGAAGGGGTCTCCATACTTCTTTTGGCTACTGTGCAACTTTGGAGCTCCGTGTTGCACTCCGGTACTCTTGCAAAGTTGATCAGGAGTTGAAGAATTGATGAGGGAATGCAAATTACGAGGGATGAAGTTTGAAAAGTAGCTGAGAGAGAGAGAGAGAGAGAGAGAGAGAGAGAGAAATGGGAGGTGAGAGAGTGAAAGGTATGGGTGGAAGAAGAGAATGGAAAGATGATGTAGAAGAGAGGGAAAAAGAAGAGATGAGGGGGAAGGGAAGTAGAAATGAGTCTGGGCCATTTTGTTTTCCCATTCACCAGAAAAACAGAATGTAGCTTTTGGTCGCATTCTTACCCATTTTACTGCTAGGATTCCCCTTGACTTACACGAAAAAAAGAAAAAAAAATTCCTGTAATCGTCCACATTATAGGATTAGTTTCCAAGTCGTGTGTCAAAGGAACGTGATTGCTCAGAGCCATGCATCCACCATCTACGACCGTTTGCCCTTCAATAATACATACAGTAAACACATGACCCTCAATAAACGTAGAAAATTATTGACGTCGTGGGTGCTGCAGGACATATAATTACTTGTAATTGATGTTGCAGACTTTTTTGTTCATGACTGATGTTGCCGAGCTTATCGTACTTGCTAGCCTGTGTTGCAAAGTGTTAACACTGCAACATCTTCAGTGTTACATGCAGAACGTTTTATTGTTGTTGCTCTTATGCGGTGACGACCATACGAGTATAAATGTTGTTCTTATGCTTACGTCCAATGCGCGAAGGGTTGTGTGTTTGGCATGGCTTGTCTCACTGTCTCTCCTTCTGACAGTCCTTTTGTTTGTCCGTTTGTTAGCAGTATTATGGAAAAAAAAAATTGACTGGAACTGAACCAAAATTGGAATAATGACAGGACCATAAGAGATCCAGGGCATAGGTCACATGTGAAATGCAACGTCAGCTCAAAAAGTCTTGACCCGATTTAGACGAAATTTGGTAGAGAAGTTGAGGGACAAGAAAGGATGAGGCGACTTACTTTCGAAAACAATCGGCCAAAGGTGAAGGCCACAGAGCATTGCCAGTTTCGACTCTTTCATTCAGCTTCTATTTTGTGTGGACCAAACTTGATGGAAGGGTTTATGGTTAGGAAAGGGTGGTGATTTTATTTGAGAACAATAGGTCATTATGTCTGCTTTAACACTCTTCGTCCATTCTGAAACAAATTTGATGGAAATATTGAGGATCAGGAAAGATGAAGCAGTTTCAGTTTGACTATACGCAGTCGAAAGTCAAGGTCACAGGCCAGGGCCAAAGGTTCGACTTCACACCGACTGCAAGGCCCAGGTGTTGCACTCCCTGACTTTTTTCCTTGTCCTAATGTTGCAAAGTTTCTTCCTTGTCCATGTTGCAGAGTATGTTTCATTGCAGGTTGTGTCGTTTTGCTGAACGAAGTATTGCATCTTCAGCGGTATGTAGCGTATAACTGTAACTGTTGTGTCGTGTCTGTGTGGTGAATGTAACAGCGTCAACATAAGTCGTACTCCGTGCTGCAGTAGTCCTATTGATTGGACCATCCTGCTGTGGCTGCTGTTGTGCTGGACGCTGGTGGAAGTGCCGGTTGAGGCTGGTTGGGATGAATATTAGTAGTGGAAGCTAATGTGATAATGCTGCAGATGGCAGTGACTAAAAATAATGTGATGCCTGAGGCGGTGGAAGAGGAGATTGTGGTTGTAAATGCTGTGGGACTGATGGTGATGGCGACAGTGGTGATGGAGGTGCTGTTGGTGGTGGAATTGGAGGTGGCAGAAGTTGTGATGATGAGAGAGTGATAGGGATGGTACTGGTAGTTGGGATGGAGGTGGTGGAGTTGATGGTTGTCAGAATGGATATAGTAGAGGTGATGGTGGTAGTGGTGTGATGCGAATGGCTGTTGGAAGTGATGCGGTTGACTCTTGGTGGAGATGGAGACGAATGTGGTGGTGGTATTAGAGGTGGTAGGGAAAGAGATCAGTGTGGTGGTGATGGTGAAGGTGTAGATGATTATGGTGGAGTATTGCCAGTGGTTGTTGGTGATGATGCTGTGGACACAATCGGTCGAGGGGCAGGTGGTGGTGGTGGTGGCGGTGATGGTCGTCGTTCTCGTCGTCGTGTTAGGAGATAGATGGGAGTCGTAGTGGGGGTTATGGAGGTGGTGCTGCCTTTGATTAGGGACCGAATGGTATAGGGCCGGGATTGTGGACGTAACTAGATGATGGTGTGGGTGGTGATGTTCATGGTAGAGGTGTTGGTGGAAGGCACGGAGGCAGAAGTGGAATCAGAAGTGAAACTGGTGGTGGAGGTGAAAGTTTTGAAGATTGTGTTGGCGATATTAACTCCCTGATGCATTTTTTCTTCGCTTTTTCTTCCTATCACCAGACTTTTCAGACAAGTTATAACCTTCGTTTACCCCACCAGTCGAAAAGGCTTAACCTAAGCTGAATAAAAACCTGGAGATAGCCAGGAACAAAACAAAAAGAAGTCAGTTTAATGGATTGATGATGGTGGCGAGATTGATAATGATGGTAGTGGTGAAAGTGGAAACAGCGGTAATGGTGTTGGTAGCTGTGTGTGTAGAAAACTGTGGTGGAGGAAGTGGTGGTGATAATGGAGATAAATGGTATGTAGATAGAGATGGTGTCAAAGGCCAGCACTGAAAATGAAGGAGATGATGGGGATGGACAGGTGTAGTCAAATCAAATATTAAAGCTGTTGAGTAGCCCAGTTTTATCAGCTGAAAACAAACCAAGTGCTATGTTGGAAGTGGAGGTAGAATTGGAAATGTTAGAAATGTGGTAAGGGAGGAGAATGTGGTGAATATATAAGGCGGCAGTAGTGGTGATGGTGGTGGATGTGAATACGTAATTGACAGTAATGTATTGCAGTTTGTGACAGTGGTGGTGGTTCGTGAAGTGTTGGTAGTGTTACATATGGAGTATTAGGTACAGGTTGTGTTTCAGGTGCTGGAGAAGGATGAGTAAATAACAAAACTGTAGTTCAGCTGGTGGAGGTGGTGAAGACAGAAGACTGTAGTAGTGGCGGTGGTGGTGGTGGTGGTGGCGGCAGTGAAAGTAAGAGCCACAAAACCCTCTTACTGCCACCACCACTACTTCCCCACTAGCGACACATTGTGTTCATTGTCACTGCTGCTTCAACTCACTTACTCGTCCTCTTATGTTTTTGTCTGTGTTCTTGTCTTTGTGTTCGTGGAAAGCCGGAATTTTTAGTATGTCTGTTGGAGGGATTCAACTGTGTGTGTGTGTGTGTGTGTGTGTGTGTGTGTGTGTGTGTGTGTGTGTGTGTGTGTGTGTGTTTCATTGCTTGGTTCCTAAGCAGGTTTCACACAAACACGTTTTTATCGTTTTGGGATGAAGAAGTGGGATATAGTGTTGTCTATCCAGGAAATCATGGTTTAAGTTACAGGAATGAGCTGCCAATCCACCTTCACCGAGTCTTTTACAATCTGTACTGGATTTCTCAGACATGTTATGATTAATTCCCTTCGTAACTTGGATTTGTTTTTTCAGAAAGATCTAGACACAGGGGAATTTTGTACTTTCCTCTCCTTATCCTTAATGCTATGATATAGAAACTTTTACTAATTTTCCTCCCATAACCAAGACATGTTTTTTGTAGGAGGAACAAGAAGGCACAGGAGGGCTTTGCACCCTCCTTCCCTTATCCTTCCTGCTCAAAGGAATCTCAAGTTACAATAGAGAACTGGTCGTAAATGTGTTGATGAATCTGGCTTGTGGTTTTCCTGCAGGCTTCCTACGTAACTCCGGTGTTCGGTATAGGGTGAAGGAGTGCAGGAAAACAGCGTGTATCTACTGGTTCTGGGTCTTGTTTAACCACTTCAGTCCTACGTCATGTTTTACTGTTATTCTTGCTGTTCCCTGACGATTTTATTCGAGAAGAGGGAGGATGCCGGGGGGAAGAGAAGTCATGAAGTAGCAGGGAAGGAGGGATAAGGAGGTCGGGATTGGAGGTAGAGGAGGTAGGTAAAGTGAAGGTGGAGGCTGGGAGGGAAGGGTCAGACACAGGAAAGTGGGGTTAATGAAGGCTGTTCCTGACTCCTCCATGAAGTTCGAAAAGTCCCTCCGAAGCTGAACAGTATTGTCTGGAGATTAAAGGAATGTGACAGAATATACCCCATCGGATTTTAGGGTTGAAAGTTATAAGCACCTAAATATGAAGCGAAGTTGTTAATCCGCTTTCATTAAGTCGTTCCAAATCTTGTTCTCGTAGTCAGTGTGTGGAATAAAGGAAGAAGTAAAGTCGCTTGCATCTAGGTAAATTAGTTCTCAGTCATATACTTCATCAACGGGGTGTCATAATTTAAATTTTGCTTGTCGTTGTTCTCTCTGACAAGTGGAGAGTATGTTTTCACCCCTGTTTGTTTGTTTGTTTGATTGATTGTCTGTTAGCAGGATTACTAAAAAACTAAGAGAGATTTGGACCAAATCTGGTGAGCAGATAGCCCATGTCCCAGGGAACAATCGATTAACTTTTGGGACCGATCGGGATCGTACTACAGATTCTGGATCCGGAAAACACTTTTTGAGAAACCCTTATCAGTGATGAGAAAACCTAACCTATAACGAAGAGTGGTTTGGAAATGACATTCCTCTTGTCGGAGAGATGCACTCCACTGAGTGGCCCCTCTAGTTTTATTCAGCTTTAGACCATTCCCTCGTAACACTGTTCATTAAATATATAATTAAAAAAAAAAAAACTTGTCACATAACAGCTCACATTTTTCGACCTTGATGCATTTCGTTAAAATTGTATACATTCATTCATCCATCCAACTGTCCATTCATACATATATACATACATACATACATACGTACATAGATAAATTCCCAATCACTGCATTCTTACACGAAAAGGATTTCAGTGTTGGGCAGTAAACTTCCATGAGTGTATGCACCAACAGCAAGACATGCCTCTCACAGGGACCGAGTCCAAAGTAATGACATAGCAGTTGTGGGAATGAGGACAAGCGTAAGAACAGTGCGTCTGATGTGATAATATGCTGTCATTACTCCCACCACTCCACCTTTCAGCCTTACCAAGATACAGTAAATTATTCAGTTCTGTATATCGTCAGACGCCTAATCTCAGAGCTCATCAAAATATCACCACTCCCCTTCGCATTTTGTCGTAACCATGAAGGGCAGTGCTAGAGAAGAACTCCAGTAGAACAGAGAGAGGGGGGGGAGGGGAGGGAGTAAAAATAGCTAAGAAAAGGAAAATGAATGCTGTGTGATCGCTGCCTTAACAAATATATGGATTTTTTTTTCGTCTAGCCAACTGGACAATATTGACAAAGCTAAAAACAAAAGGGGGGGAGGTTCGTCCGCCTCCTCTCTCCTCGATCCTATTCCACCTCTCACTTTCTGGGTCCGCCAGATCTAGTCCCTCAGAATTGTTGCTGACTTCTCTTAAGTGAACAGTGTAACATGGTAAAACAGAACGCGATGGTAGTTATTATTATTATTATTGTTATTATTATTATTATTATTATTATTATTATTGTTTCTCTCCTTCCTGACGAAAAGTCTCTCCTTGGCTCTATAAAATCACCTGGAGAAAAGAAAAAAAACATGAAAATTACATCACTGAAGTAATCGATTTTAAAAATATTGTTAAGCCTCTTAGTAATCCTTATAGTGACCTTCAGTTGTGACATTTCCCTATCCATAAGCAGGGCAGGGAGGAAAGAGAGAGGGGGGGGGGCAGAGAGGAGGGGGACAGGATAGGGTAGAAGTGACAGGGGACTGGGGGAAGGAAGGCAGGAGGGGAGGGGGGATAGGCTAGGAACGACAATGGGCTTATCCATCACACTCACACACGCACACGGGAACACAACAATGCACTGTGTAGTCTTGGAAACAGTTTTTCATACTCCTATCCCGTTCAACCAGAGGAGATCATATTTACTTCATTTTTCGTACCTCCAGATGCTTGTATGTAGCCTAGGAGAGACTTTTGGACTTAGAGGGGTTAGTTGTGGCTTTCCCTGACCCCATTACTTTCGAGCCTTCCTAAGCTGAGTAAAATCTTCTGGACCAAGAATGAAATAAGATGTATCGTGGTGAATGGATAAATCTCACATTTACCCACACAAGAACACAACAGTACCCTGATCTGAAACGACTTTTCGTAAGCTGATCCACGAACCCGCAATATACCAAAAACCTACATTATCTCTGCAGTATCATCAAGCCCGTCACTGTGGTAGTCTTTATTCAGTATAGGAGAAGACCCTGGTAGTGAAGCAGATACTGAAGATTAATCCCTCCACTTCAGTATGATTTCCCTTGACGTAAATAATATCGTCCGGAGAGAGCAAGAATGAAATGAAGACGTCAACATAGTGAATTAGTTAACCTCACACCTACACAACCAGAAACATAACAATACGGTAATTATAAAAATCTGTGTACGCTGCTTCACGAAGTTGCTGTACCAGTAAGCTACATCATCTGTTTGGCTTCATTTATCCCACACTCACAGATACTACACCGCCACACTACCGAATTTGAAGAGGGTATTTCGTACATTTGGCCGAAAAAAAATAAAATAAAATGCCTTGATTACCGTTAGTAGAGCCACTGTTACGTATATTGTCACAGCCATCACTACCTCTAATTCCTTACCACAGCCAACACCATCACCAACACGACCACAACCACCACCAGCACCAATACCAAGGTCGCTGCCATCATCACTCCCATTACCATTGCCATTACCACTGCAGCCATGATCATAACTCGCATTACCACTACTGTCACTACCACCACTACCAATACCACTACTTCAGACCCATACAAACTGGCACATAGAGAGGGCAAACATACAGAATCCCACAACTTTACCATCCTGAGAATCCTTACTAGTGTCAAGAGCAAAGGTTCGCCCCTACTTCCCTTCCCTTTCTCTCTCACACTTCCTCATCATCATCTCTCCATCCCAGTTCTCTTCCCCTCTGCTCACTCTTTTCTCCCCTCCTTCCCATCTTCTCTCCCTCCTAGTTCTTCTCTTCTACTCACCTTTTCCTCCCTTCTCCCTCATCATCATCTCTTCATCCCAGTTCTCTTCCCCTCTGCTCACTCTTTTCTCCCCTCCTTCCCATCTTCTCTCCCTCCTAGTTCCTCTCTTCTGCTCACGTTTTCCTCTCTTCTCCCCATCTTCTCTTCCCCCAAGTTCTTCTCTTCTTCTTTTTTCACTCTCTCCTCTCCTTTACCCGTACTACAGCCCCATCCCCCCTCTCCCCTCATCTCTTCATTTTCACTCCCTCTTCCCTCTCCTCCTCTTCTAGTCCCTCTCTCTTCCTCCCTCCCACCTCATCTTCTATCCCACCTAGTTTTTCTTTTCCCCTCTACTCAGTCTTTCCTTCCCTTTTCCCCTACTTTTTCCCATCACCCCCTGCCTCCCTCCCTCCCCATCTTCTCTCCCTCCTAGTTCTTCTCTTCCATACCTACCCGTCCTCCCCTATTCTCTTCTTTCTCCCCATCTTCTCTCCCTACTAGCTCTTCTCTTCCCATCTACTATACTCATTCTTTTCTCCTGTCTTTCTTGTTTCCTCTTCAATGTTGTTTATTTCAACTTTTCAGCTTTCCTCCTTCCCCTTCCTGTCCACGCTGACCTTCTAGTTCTCCCATCTCTCCCATTCCCCAGGTTCCCCTACAGCCCTCTGCTTCTCCCTCCCTCCTTTCCTCCCTCCCCCTTTCCTCCTTTCCCACTTTTCCTCCTTCCCCACATTTTCTCCAATCCCCCATTCTCTAGCCTTTTTCTCCAAAGAGGCTCTTCTCCCAGCTACTCCTCTCTTGTGTGTCAATGCTTTCATTATCCATGAATGCATCTCTGATTAGCAGTACCCAGAAGGACGGGAAGCCACTCCTGGCTGGGGGAAAAAAAAAAATCACCTGAAGTACTCATTTGCCCCGTGAATCTTGTGATGTGTTTTAGATGTAATTCTCGTTGCTCTCTGACGACTTCGTCTAAATTATGAATAACTTTTCTAACTGGTAGGATTTAATATCTTCAGCAATAGAATTCTGTAAAATTGTTGAATAGATTCGTCTGGCATAAAATGATATAGATCACTATATGAATGGGCTTGATCGAAAAAGCAGTGTTCCTGCTCTACTGCTAAACCCTTAGTCCCCAACCTTCTAAAACAGCGTTATTCAGTGACCAAAACTTCTCTTTTAATTTGTCATATAGACCTAAACGTAGCTCGCGATGCAAGGCTGTCTCTTAGTGAGAAGTTCTCCCCACCCCCTTCCTCCATTTGAGAATTTTGGAAACTTACTTTTTTTTTTTTTTTTTTTGACCATGTTACACTGCCTACTGAAGAGATTTCAGCAATATTTCTGAGGGACTAGATCTAATCTTGCCAATAGATGGTCCATGTAGAACGATCCTACCACCCCTTGAATCGAACCAGGCACAGACCATGGATCGCTTCCTGTCGTTACCCATTGTTCTGCCACAGCTGCTGAATGGATAAGAAGTGCTTTAATTTCTCATCCCTGCATCCTTTCAGATAGCATACCGTAGTGTCTGTGTCAGAAGGCGAGTGTTTCATGACACGGCAAGGAGAGAGAGAGAGAGAGAGAGAGAATTTATCATACTGAAATGGTAAAATACGGGAGAAGGTGTTAATCAGATCCTGAGTGCCTAAGAGTGAGCGGAGGGGTATGTGGTGTCATGCAGTTCAATCAATGTGTGTCATGCAGTAATCGATGCCTTGCCCTGCCGGTCTAAATGGTCTGTGTCATGCAAGCCAGAAGGTGGTGGTGGTTGTGGGCTGTGTTTATGGACTCAGAACTCTCCCTGCAGTTTTCGTGGGCTATGGAGGCTTTTCATTCTTTTTCTTTTTCCGTTTTTAGCTTTTTTCACATCTACCTCCCCAGTTTGCTGCTTTACTAGACCTTGCTAACCCTTAGATCTCGCCTGAGTGATGATCGATTTTACTCTCGTTAACTCCTTCAGTCCGATAGTTTTTCCTTTTTTTTTTTTTTTTTTTTTTTTTTTTTACACACAGTTTTCCCGGGACCGACTTTTCGAGACGGATTGTGTACAGACTTCATTAAATCCTTCTTTGGTTGGGGAGTTTCAAAAGTCTTTTAAAAATCGTCTGGACATTGCAAGAATCAAACAACTAACATGTCACTGGATTAAAGGGATTAACGCCAGTCGATTTTCCTCATCAGTATGAAACCTCCCTTGTTGTAAGAATTAAAGATGCAATTATCATACAAGAGAATGAAGTGAAATATGCTAAATGAAGGACTATTGTAGAGGTGTTACGGATCCTACTAAACCCATGAGAGTATGAGCTGGTGTGTGTGTGTGTGTGTGTGTGTGTGTGTGTGTGTGTGTGTGTGTGTGTGTGTGTGTGTGTGTGTGTGTGTAAGAAAATGAATTTGGGTCATATTATCGTATTTATATATACTGTAATTTCATTTGCAATGCAGAGACAGTTCAACCTACGTGTCTCAAAGACTGTACTTGCTGTATCATAAGGCACTATTCTAATTGGCATAGGAGACGTCGTAGCTCCTCTTCCTTGGCGATTTATTGTGCATATTACACTTCAGCTTTCCCTCCTGGTATTTATTTCTCTTCATTATCGACCTGGTTTGCATCAATAAAATACGTGAGGATAATGAGTTACAATGTGTGGAATAAATCGGTATGGAAAAGGTGTTACGAAATATCCACAGCCCGTTATTACTTTCAACCCGTGGACATCAGTTATGCTGTCGACTATTTTACTGAGTTTGGAATAGACTTTTCGAACTGAAGAGGTTAGTTGCAGCATCCAGTAATCTCTTTATTACCATGGGGTTCTCGTAAGCTGAATAAAATCGTCTGGTTGCAGTAAACATAAATTGAAAAAATGCGGCATGACACTGAACGGTTTAAATTAATGTCTAATTGAGGACAGAGGCGTTGATTAACCTCATTACGATAAATATGGGGACAGTGAGCATTGACTTTTGAGATCCAGTGATATTGTCTTTGGAACCAGACAAGCTTTTCAGAATGCAATGGAAGAGTTTCACAATAGTCCGGCTAAAGAGGTAGATCGATATTTTTTACTGCATTTGTATAAGATTAACTCAGTGGTTATATACTGTAATTCCAGATGTACAGTATGTCGGCAGTTTAGTTCATTTAGTGTGGTAGGTAAACGCAGTGGAGCATGTGTTACCGCAGCTTTAGGAGTTATGTGCGTTTCGTTGCCGTGACATGTTGCAACGCAGCAGTAAAACCTCATTTTTAGCATATATTCGACATGAGGCATAAACTTGACGACCCCGCTCCCTGGGGCCTAGCAGTCCTCCTACCGTCTATGCACCATGCTACGTACGTGTCTTGTGTCAGCCATATTGAAAACTAAACGATTCGTCATATTGCTGAGTTAGTAGAGATTGCTACATTTCCTTCAGAGACAGTAGATATATCCATAGCTTACCAAAGCATCTACTTTTCACCAGAATGTAATAGAATGGCGCCATTCTTTTATTGGTGTTAATCACTCCCTCCCACCCTTCACCGCTCCCCGTCCCCATGACGCTGGTGGAGGGGTCAGGTTTTCCAAAATTCCCTGGCGGACGTCGACTCTGTGTAACGGGACCACAACGTCAAGGTTCGGGGGCCGCCAAGTTCCTGTTGCTGTTGCTGCTACTTACCCGCCCAGCTCATGCTTCTGCTGCTGGGATGAAGCTGTAGCGACTTAGTTGTAATATGACAACAATCCGTAACCCCTTTCAGCTCAGTCGGTCTAGTGCAGTTAAAGCTGGAGATTGTCTTGACTAGCACCCATGGAGACTCATTCCTGCCTCGTAATTACGGCTTTTCGAAGTTCACCCAACTACGACTAATTATTTATTCAGGTTGTGCAAGGCGCCCAGTATTGTCAGGAGAGAACAGATTGGCTGCAGTGGATCTCTTTTAGGGGGATTTTCTTGTATTTTTTTTCCCACCAAGACGAGAGGTCATTCGCATACCCTTAAATATTCTGGACTAAGGTAGCTTAAGTTCGGACCCCTTTATACCTCTTAGCTTGTTTTTCGAGTTCAATGGTGAATGGGCGTAACCATTTCACTGGCACTCTTGTTTTTCTTTTATTTACGTTCCTAGATCGTGACCACAGTGTTGAAATAATGGGTGCTTAGTCTTGCATACGTAAATTTGGTATTATGAACGATTCGGTCGTGAGGGAATGGATCTTTGGTATGTTTTCGCTGTGAACTCTGATGGTAGTTCGTTCTCTCTCTCCATCTATCTGTCTGTCTATCTATGTATCTATTTATCTCTGTCTATCTGTCTGTCTATCTATATATCTGTCTGTTATCTATCTATCTATTTCACTGTTTCATTTTTTGTTTCATTTTGTCTTCCTGTTTGTGGATGCTTACATCTAGGTTACGACAATTAACAGCAGCAACATCAACAACCACAACTCTATTGATTTTTTAATATTAATTGTGTGTCATGTGAGCACGGGTCGTTACTGAATAGGGACAGAGTGTGACGTAAGAGAGATAGATACAGACAGACATACAGTAAATAGATAGACAGATAGATTAATAGTCGGAGGTGATTAAATTTAGAGAGAATATATACTCGTATAATTGGATGAACATTTAGACCATATTTTCCTACTTATGAATTTTATGCATTTCGATGATTATTTGCACAGATACGTAAATAGATGGACAGATAGACATTTCACTTGGCTTCACGAACACCACCAACACTCCAGCAGTTTCCATGGCGACAAGTTTTACCAGCATCCTTGGCCTGGTGTGTTCCTCCCCTCCCTTCTCTTTTTTCCCTCCTCCACCACTCTCTCCAATCCTTTCTTCCTTCACTTGTCTTCCCTCTGGCAATGTCTTTTCCATCTTCATCTCTCCTTTATCATCTTTCCTTCCTGCTGTGTTCCTCTCCCTCTCTTCATCCTTCCCCTCTTCCTTTCCCCCTTTCCTCCCTCCCCTTTCCTCTTACCCTCTTCATCCCTCCCTCTCTCACCCTTTGTTATTTCCTTGACTATCCCTTTCTTCTCCATCTGTTTTATCATCATCTTTTCACTGTAGTGTTCCTCTTTTCCCATCCTTCCTCTCTTTCCCTTCACACTTTCCCTTCTCTTTCTCCTCTCTCTACTCCTCCCTCTTCTTTTTCCCCTCTCCCTTCCCCTTTCTCTTCCCTTTCTCTTTCTCCTCTCCCTGCCCCATCACTTCCCTTCCCCCTGGCAGTGTCTTCCTTCTCCATCTCTCTGCACAGGAAATATCGTAGCACCTCTTCCTTGGCGATTTAATTTTGAAGCATACACAGTAATTTATTCTCGTTTGTTGCTTCTTATTACGGTTTGTACCTTATTAGTATGGTTTGCATCAGTAGCATATAAAGGGATGTTGAGGTGTAATATAAATAAATCGCTTAGGAAGAGATGTTAGGCTAGCTCCCAAGCCAGCGAGAGTACGACCCTAAGGCATAACACAGCATGCAAACGTAAATGCTTTCACAAATCGCACATCAACATCTCTACAACATTCTTCATGAACTCCTCGAGCAACTTTTAATCACATACTAAGTGCTTTTACCAGGGGACGTTACTTCACCTCGCCAGACTGATATGTAGCCATCAAACTACAACACATACAGGGCCGTGTTTTACGTGGCAGAGGAGGTTTCGTGGCACATCTTCCATAGCAATTTCTTCTTTCACGCTACTTATATCGTTTCAGTATCGACACGGCTTGCATTAGTGGCACACGAGAGGATTCTACGATGTAATGTGCAGAGTAATTCGCGAAAAAAGAGGTATTACGAAATCTCTAAAACCACTTGGAAGACGAGAAGAGATAGCAACCGCCACACCACAACACATTTACTTTCCTCGTACACCTCTCTCTCATTATGTCGACCTTTCTCGCCCGACCGAAGTGGCTGGATTTTTGCCATCCATCGAGTTCACGTTCAAATGAGCCAGGAGCCAAAACAACAACTGCAACAGCCTCTCATTCCTGTTAGCTTCGTACTGTGAAAAGGCATGGGATTTTTAGAAGGGTAGGGCAGAGACAAGACAGAAAATGGTAATATAGGTGATGGTAGTTGACAGTAATGCGGTATACTAGTAGGTTGTGGTTATTTGGTCATTGCGTAAAAGGTACTGGGTTGTGAATGTCCACCCCAGAAACTTAGTGCCAGTGGGGCGTGAATCCATTCTAGAGCGTCCCTTGAATGTGAGGCCAATGCAGATCCTACCAAGCCCTGTACTCACTCGCCTTGGATATCTCCCCTTCTACTTCCTTCCTTTCTCTCCCTTCCCACACCGTTCTCATTCCTTCGCCTCCTGTCTCCTCCTTCCATTTCTATCCTTCCCTCTTTTCGTTCCTCTCCTCCCATCCTTCTCCCCCATCCTCCCACGCTTCTCTTTTTCCTTCCCTCTCCCCCTCCCCAACCCTGAGTTTTGTCCCTCTCTCTCACCCCTCTGACGTCATTTCCTTGTTCTTTTTCCCTAAAGACCATTTTCATCTTGGCCTTTGACGATGTTTCCTCTTCCTTCTACCCTATATTGAGGTTAGTTCTCTTCATTCTACTTTTTATGGACGTTTTCCACTCTTCTCTGTACCCTTCATCAATGTTTTCCTTTTTCCTTTTACCCTTTGTCGATATTTTCCTCGTCTTTCTACCTTTATTGACGAAATTTTCTTCCTTCTACCCTTTATCGGCGTTTTCCTCTTCCTTCTACCTTTTATCGACGTTTTCTCTTAATCGACGCGTTTTCCTGTTCTCTGTACTCATTATCGACAATTCCCCTCTTCCTTGTTCCTAGTAATATTTCTTTCTCTTCCTCTGACGTCTTTCTTTTTCCTTGTTCTTCTTCCCGTCGTCGGTGTTTTCGCAGTTTTTTCCCTAGCTGGTTTCTCTCTCCTTTGATGGTGTCCCCTCGTCTTTTCTTCCTTGTTTATCGTCTTTCCTATTCTCTCTCTCCCCATGGCACTTTTGTTCTCCGTAATTTTGTTGTCCCCCTTCTTCCTTCTACTTCTTCTGTCCTCTAGTTTCTTTCCCTTCGTCACGTGCCATTTCTCCTTTTTGTCATGTATGCTTCCTCATCCCTTCAAGCACTGTCCTTCCCTGCTTTCCCTCCTTCTTCCTTTCTTCTCTACCCCCATTCTTCCCTTACCCCCTTCTCTCTATTCCCCTTCCTCCCCCACTCCACCCCACCTCTCTATCCCATTTCTTCACCTTTGCCCTCCACTTCCACCTCTCTACTCTCTACCCTCTTTCTGTCCCCTCCTCGTCCACCACCATCTCTCTACCGCCTTTTTTTTTTTTTTTTTTACTTTTCCTCCATCCCCACCACTCTACTCTGTACTCTCTGTCTTCCCCCTTCACCTCGCTTCCCCCCTTCTGCCCCCACGATCGCTCATTCAGCAACCCCACACCACAGGGTTCTTTCTGACATCCAGCCAACTGGCAGCCTCCGCCTGGATTGGCTGTCACAATTATGTAGCAATCATATAAGACCCAAAACTGCTTTCCTTACTATCCTCATCATCATAATCATCACTGTCACTTTCATCATCATCATTATCATCACCACCACCACCACCATTACCATGGTCATCATTGTATCCCTACGTCCCTCAACTAGATAAGGCGAAGACGCAAAAATACAGAAAGGTAACACGAGAATCTTTTAACTTCCGCCTTCCTACAGTATCAGTACCTTATCTCAGTCTGTGAGGCAGGTGGCGCAATGAGGTGGGATTTACATAGCGTGTTTGTTCTAACCTGGCGAAATTCCCTAACCCCTATCAGCCTAGTTGATGGCCAAATGTAGTCAGCTAGAGGGTGATTTGACTAGTAACCAAGGAGATCATTTCCTACCTCATAACTAAGGCTCATCGAATTTTTTGCAGCCACGGCTTAGTTTTCAAGTTACGGGAGTGGCCCAGTTCTGTCAGCTGAAAGCAAACTGACTGTAGTATCCCTGTCTTTTGAACGCTCTCAGCTGAATAAAATCGTCTGTTGCGAACCAGAACAATATAAGAAGGTCCATAGCAGGGAAACTATTGATCGAAAGTCTTTTAACCCTCTCTCTATCCAATTTTCAAAGGTCCGTGAATTGGTCAAAGGGAAGAATTTTGGTTACATGCTAAGATATTGTGTTTCTTGAGAAAACGTTACTATGTCGCCACGATTCGACTGAAAGTACAGTATGCTTCTCTTACGACTGGTTAAAAACATGCGTGTTTCAGTATAGGTGTGGTGTTTCTGTCCTTGTGTGTGTGTGTGTGTGTGTGTGTGTGTGTGTGTGTGTGTGTGTGTGTGTGTGTGTGTGTGTGTGTGTGTGTAAAGGCATGTACAACAACATCCGGATATTGCAACGTCATCCTTCCTGATCCCAAACACCCAGGATAAGAACTAAAATTATGCCCGTTTAACTCAGTCACTACGAGTGCGCCTTTTGACTGTGTTCATTCTACCACCAAACTATTTGACTCAGCTTACCTGAGTATTTCTTCTAACCTGTAAAAGATCCTCAACCCCCTTTAGCTTGGTTTTTGGTCAGGTGTAGCCATATGGAAGGGATGATTTGTTAATAGTTCATTTAATATGCAGTAGTTCATTTAATTTAACTTGACGGAGATTTTCGTCCTTTTACAGCTTATTTCCCGTAGTTCAGTGGCAGAATAAGACAATAATAAAGCTCTTCATCCTTTCCATTGCACTTTCTTGTGACAAGAACCATGTTTTAATGCTGATCTCTTGTTAGCTCAGCATTCAAGACAGGGAGATGCCAGTATTACCGGGTACGCCTAATTAAACCAAAGGGAGTCATTTTTACCTCATTTGGGTTCATTGATTATGTAACTACGACTCAGTGTACAAGTTATGGGAGTGGCACAGTTCCATCATGTGAAACCAGCCGACCATAATAATAAGATTAGACACAATCTCCATTAAACCTTTCAGTACGATGAGGTCTTTGACAGTTATGCTCTTACTGTTTATTTTTCGCTGTCCTAGTCTTATCCTCGTCGCTCCGATTCCATTAATCCAAGCTATTTTGTTCATATGAGATCTTTCTGAAGCTGAATTAAATCGCCTGGAGATAGTAATAATAAAGTGGAAGAATACATCACCAGAATGAAAGGACTAAATCTCATGATTGAATCATACCCCTTTACCTGACTGATAAAATCTGATTAGAGTCGGTTTGTTTTCATCTGATGGAACTGGACCACACACACACAACTCAAATACTAAGCCGTGGTTGCATGAAATTCGATAAGTCTTTAATATAGTAGGAATGGGTCTCCTTGCCCACTATACTGTTTTTACATTAACTTGGCTTTAACTTGTAATCTTTCCATCTTAAATGCCCAGTTGTTAATTGCACAAGGATATGATGCGGATCACGAAGAAGTGCCATGGAAAGGTGTAGACCCGTAGCACTGTCTTTTTCTGACGATTAAGTAGTCGATATAAACTACATAGGACGAAAATCCAGCCCATCTTAAGGTAATAGAATTGTCAAATGGGCCCTCCAGTCTATTAACATGTGTCCATCAACTGGGCTGAAAGGGGTTGAGGTAGCAAGAGAGAGAGAGAGAGAGAGAGAGAGAGAGAATACGTCCTCTGCCTGAAAGTGTTAAAGCATGCACTTGAAACGCTTGATGCTTTGACCATAACACTCAACGGATGGTGGTGGTGCACTCTCAAGGCCGGAGCATCGGGTGGCTTCAGTGTGAGAAAGCCATCATAAGTATAAAGGGGGATTGGGACTGAATTTAAGAGAACCAGTGTAATGTTCTGTTGCTTAAACCTTAGAGAGAGAGAGAGAGTCGTCGTTCAGTATTAGTTATACCACATCGTGCAAACACATCACATAGCCACACTTTCATACTGTTACACATTACTTCACTACACACTGCTACACCACAAAGGTGTACCTCATATTACCATTCCAGAAATAGATAGATAACTGCGTCATTGGACTAAAAATTACCAAGAATCAAGAGGATGAGTGCGTCATCGGGGTGTGGTGCTTATTTATGTTGTCAAGCGAGGTGGGTTGAGGGTCCCTCCTACTCATACAAGAGCAGAGTGCACCATTAAGTGAGAGGCGCTTGTGGGACGCGGGAATGAGTCCATCTCCTTCAAGGTAACGCTCGTGTGTAGCACTTCAGGGACGTCAGATTCATTCAACATCGGCTTTAGCATCGTTATCATCAGTATCATCAGCAGTAGCCTTGTTGTTTTGCAGTCCTTATCATCAGCTTATAGAATTGAATAAGTGCAGAGCCTTCTGTGTAACAACTAGCCTCAAAAGATCTGTAGCCAGTTGCTTTCCTTTGCACCACCACCACCACCACCACCACCACCATCATCATCATCATCAGCAGCAGCAGCAGCTTGGGATATTCCATTGCAAGACGAAGACCTTTCCCATCTTTCTCCACTGTGACCAGTTAGCTGTCAGCATGATCGATCCAGTCCCAGTACATCCCTTAATTTCATCTCTCCATCTTCTTCTCTGCCTGCTTCTATCTCTCACATCATCTCTGGGTTGCCACTCATTTACCCTGGTTTTCCACCAGTTATCTGTTTTATGGAAGACGTGACCAGCCCACATTCATTTACGCCTTGTAACTGCGATTATGTTTACTTTTGTTCGTGGCCTTATCCAAGAGGCTCTCATCTCTTCATGTGATACAGTACCTAACAGACTCCTCTCCATTCTTCTTTGAGCACTCCGTAGTTTACGTTCCAAGGATTTAGTGAGAGTCTAGGTTTCCGATTCATAAGGTGAAACAGGAACAACCACAGATTATAGTCCCACTTATCTTGACAATGACTGTTTCTTAGTCGTGATTGTGTTATTCTGTTTACCGAAAGTCCTCCTTCCTATTCCTGTTCATCGCCTGATCTCCTGGAAGTGTAAAATTACCTGCACTGCGTATATGAATTAGCCAACAAAGTATAGTTATTCATCACCTCCTTTGCTGTAAGGGACTAAACGTGTCTGGTAAACTTTACTTTCATCTTCGTCGTGTTCATCTTATAGCCTACATTTAAATTCTCCCTGTTCACATCAGCCACCACTCCCTGTAGTTCCACCCCGTATTCACACAAAATTATTATACGTACGTCGAGAAATCAGAGACTGTTCCGTTGCTCACCGTTTATATTAATTTCCATTGCTATCCCAATCTAAATTTTTGATAACGTCCTTTAGGCATGCAGCGAATAATTTTGGTGAAATTGTGGCTCCGGAATTAATCCCTCTCATCTTCCCTAGCGATTTGCTTATTGCATCTTTGTACTCTGTTGTTGGTTAGATTGATAGTTAGATGGGTGGGTGGGTGGGCGGATGGATGAATAGTTGGACAGACAGGCAGAAAAACGGATAAGTAGATAGATTATCGGACATAGTTTTTGTAAATTGTATATTAGAGAATTCGGGCGTGCCATTATGCAGAAAAATAATGGTATGGAAGAGGTACCAAGGAGCTTTAAAACCCACGAGAAAACTAGCCAGGGGAGATGCACAGCTTGCCTGCAGTGCCACAAGAAATGTTGAACAGTATGAGCTAAATCCCAGGCTTTGGAACAGCAGCACACAGATAACACACAGAGACCCATTGTCCGCTGGGTGCAACGGTGAATGCAAAGCCGGTGAATACAAAGCCGGCGAATACAAAGCACCTAATCCTAAGCAACACAGTGGCATAATGAAGTAGCTCCTGAACGTTCCTGAGTTTAAATTGTGCGTACGAGTGGTTGTTGGTACAGGGCGGCCCAAATATAACGCTCCTCCTCCACCGGGCAATTTTGCGTGTGTTGCGAAGACGTTTAGTCAGCATTATCAGTGTCTGTCCATGATTTACTTTACTTCCTTTGCCTCATCCACGTCCGCACCAGGAGACTAAGCCATCCCCACAACACACAAGATATTACCAGGTGAGTTTCTGGTGGAACTCTGTTTACGGACCACCCTCTATTTTGATATTCACCCACACAAGCTACCAGGCGTGTCACCCATAAACTACTATATATTCCTTTGACCCTTACTTGTCCTGAAATTGCTCTCTCTCCAGCTTGAATACTGAATAATAGCAAAAGATTAATACGCGAATATTATGCTACTCACGAAGATGTGGTATGAAAAGGATACAAAGCCGTAGTATTGTCTTTTTCCGCCTCTGAGCGAAGTTATAAGCTGAGATAAAACGAATTTCTAAGCACACACAAAGGATGAAAAGAGTATAACTGGAAACCTGAATTAATTTCCTTTTGCATCCCCTCTGGAAATGGTTAAGAAAACAATGCATTGTGGCAATTAAGCAATATGGTTTAGCTTGCATTTAAAAGATTAGTTAATGTCATGTAAAATCTCGCAGACCAAAAAGAAGGACTACCCAAGAGGTCTAGTGTCATTCTCTGTCGTCTCGCATCTAGAAATAAGGACAGAAAGCACAATATGGCATAGTGCATGCCACCGAACATATATTCTGATGGAGTCCGGGGTATATTTCTTGTAACGAAAGGGCAAAAAATACTTCCCAACATACTGTGATACATTTCGGGCATATCTCTTGTTATTATAGGATTAATTAAATAAAAAATTGGGCCCAGTAAACACGTGAAGATGACACTAGTTCGCATCACAAGAGGAGTTTAATTCGTAACACTTCTTCCATAGCGATTTATTCCTGCCATTGCACCTTAATATCCCCTTGCATGTTATTACTGTAAGTTAGGTTCCAGTATGCAAACCGAATCGCCAGGGAAGGTGTGCTAAGAAGCCTCATATGGACAACAGCGGTGGCAGGGGGATCGATATGCGGCTAGACATGCATTTATAACTGTTTCATATGATGCACAAGTTTGCACGTGGTTTATCCATTTGTTTCGAGGTGGTCAGTATAGCTGTCTCGAGGTGGTCAATTTATCTGTCTCAAGGTTATCTGTCTATCTGTTTCATGGAAGTCTGTCTGTCTGCCTGTGTCTTATAGTGATTTATCTATGTTTTAGGGCGGTCTGTCTATCTGTCGTATGGATCTATCTGTCTTTCTCATGGTGGTCTAACTGTCCCTTGGTTGTCTGTCTCTCATGGGTCTATATCTCTCATTGTGGTTTATCTATGCCTCATCCCCATTAGGAGCATAAGGACCGGGCTAGGCTCTTGTGCAGATACTTAAAGTGAGAGTGGTCAGTTGCTCTTCCCTCAGTGGAATTCCGTGACCCCCTCTTTGGTGGGAACCCTTACGAAACGCAGCGATTTGGAGCACCGTTACCCACTAGACCACCAGGCGTTCGGTTGATTACATGGTTACTATCCAGAGTAGTAAATGGTTTCCTAGGTTACAAGAAACTCTTTGACTAGTCCGTGTAGGGTGGCCTGAAAGTACATTGAGTAGACGTAGAGCGTCCCCAGTAACTTCTTGTGGTACTCCTCTAAATTCATCAGCATCATCAGCACCAGCATCCTTATCCTACTGCTTACTGTGGTCATTATTATGAGCAGCAGCAGCAACACCATTTTCAGTATACATATCATCATCATCATCATTATCATTATTATTATTACTATCCCACTCTTTCAGTTGTGTTACTATGTCCCAGATAAGGGAAATGGAAGCAACAAAGTACAAAACCATCAACAGAGTTCTAAGCGTACGAGTATATCGAGACCGAATGTATAGTCAGTTTTTCTGTTTCCGTTTTATTTTCCCTGTTTCTGGATCCTGTCGATAACATTGATATTAGCAGGTTATAAGGTAATACTAATATATTCTTTTTTACTCGCATTTGGCCTCAAACTGCCATGTATCCGTCCACAGTGCTGACTTGCAACATGCTAGTCACGAAGAAGTGTTATGTAAGGGATATAGAGCCGTACTGTCGCGTTTTTCTACCGCTCAGTTACGTGAAATAAGCTGCAAAAGGACGACTATCTGGGACAGGAGTAAAAAGAGTATAATAATTATAATGGTAATGCTGAAGAGGAGGAAGATGAAAGTGATGATGATGGTGATGTTGTTGATGGCAGTGATGATGATGATGATGATGATGATGATGACGACACAAGACCCAGGTATCAGATAGATGGTTCTTTATGTCTGCTATTGAACATGGTAATCGATGGGTTAGTATGCAAATTTCTTGATAACCTAAATATTAGTGACACGAATTTTTTTACCCCTGTTGATGGCCCAGTCAGAAATATTAATGACCCCGCTTCGTTAGATGTGACATCTAAATATGTTGATATCCATTTTTTTGGTTAAGGATTTTTTTAGCTGTGTTTGTGAGTGCTTTGTATATCCCGATGGATTTTTTGATAGTTATATACTGTAGGTCTCTTAGCTATGTTAGCGAGTCCTATATCTTTTATATACAGTATATTGATGAGGGGAAAGGGAGACCTAGAATGTGGTGTGGAGATTGGGTAGAGAGGTATATATAAACGAGGGTGGTATCATCTGAGGAAAAGCAGCTTATTAGAGGAAGACAGGGTGCCATGGGGAAGATTTGTTTGTGACCACACCCACAGGGATTAAGGCTCCGGCGTTTAACAGATGGATGATTAGATAGATAGCAAATTGACTGATAGATAGAATGATGACCAATATATCAGTTAGATGAATCTGTAAGCTCTGTAGAAGATATGGGCTCTATAGACTGTGACCCTTTCGTGCATGTCCATGTCGTTTTTACTTGCTTTTTTTCCCCATCTCTAGGTCCTGCCTAACTCCATTTAGAGGGACACAGAACGAACGTAGGATGATCATACTTAATTCAGCATGAAACAGTTAGGCATAATCTTCCATCTCCGTACATATCTCTATCATCATATCGTCATCAGTTATCAAACTATCAGATACATCACAAACATACCATCATCATCGCAATCATAATCCTCATAATCGTTACCATTATCTTATTTGTATGTACAGTATGATCGTATGTTACATATGTGCAACGATGCTTACATATATGCAGTGTGTGAATAATAGTAACACCAACAAGTGCCATACTATCGGATACCCACGTCACACAACCTAGCTTCTGCTTGCAGACCTTGATATTGACACAGGCTCTGGCTGTGACATTTGGACTGGCGATGAGGGTTGGGAGTGTCATGGGGCGGTGAGGGCTTGTTTACGTAGAGTGTCGTAGGGCTGGCTGGGAGTGTCATGGGGTGGTGAAGACTAGCTGGGAGTGCCATGGGGTGGTGATGGCTAGCGGGGAGTGCCATGGGGTGGTTAAGGCAAGCTAGGAATGTCATGGGGTGGTGAGGGCCGTCTGGGAGAGTCATGGGGAGGTGAGGGCTAGATGGGATTATCATGGAGCGGTGTGGACCGGCTGAGAGTGTATAGGGCTGGCTGAGAATGGTGTGGGCTTGCTGGGAGTGTCATATGGCAGCGTGAGTTGGCTAGGAGTGTCATGGGGCGGTGAGGCCTGGCTATGAGTGGGAGTGTCATATGGCAGCGTGAGTTGGCTAGGAGTGTCATGGGGCGGTGAGGCCTGGCTATGAGTGTTATGGGTTGGGAGGGAGTGTCATGGGGCAGTGAAGGCTGGCTGAGTGTCGTGGGCTGGGTGGGTATGTCACTGTCGTGTGGGCTGGCTGCTGGCAAGAGAAGGGAGCCTCACGCACGGAGAACCCCAGAAATAACCCTGCTTTGCTATGAGATTCCATGTTCATTGCCAACCACAGTTCACTCGTATTAAAATCCTGTTCTCTGAGCCCTCTTCCCAGGCATTAGTTTGAGACGAGGGCTCAGCATTGTGGGAAATTCTTCGTAATCAATGCCCACGGGTAACCTTGGTGGCATGAAGGAGGGAGGGAGGGAGGGAGTGCCACAATGCTCCTGGAGGTATCTGGCAGCGAGAGCTTTGGCGGTTCTGAAGAGTCACCACAGCCACCACCATCACGTCGCCCCTCGCCTCCGCTTCGGCTCTCCCCTGTCACACTACCTTCTTTCCCTTTCATGGCGCCAAAATAAATTACTTCTGCCCAAAACCATACTAAAGAGTGAAGAAAATACGCTTATGTATAGAAAAATAGTGTCTAAGTCCAACTGGATCTTTTGTATCTTATGATTACCGACGTCTCCATAAGAAGTTATAACTTATTAATATGTGAACTGTTAAGGTTCTGTGAAGGCAAACCACATTATCGTTAAATATAATCTTGCAATAGTATGACGCTTTTGGTGGTTCTAAAGTCACCACCACACCGTCCTTTCCTATCTCCGCTCTCCGGCTCGCTTCCGGCACCCTGCCTTCTTTCTTTCTTCTCCAGGTGACAAACACATTATTCCGGATATATATATATATATATATATATATATATATATATATATATATATATATATATATATATTCACACAATCGCCTTTGTTTCTTTCCCTTCGTTGCGCCCAGCAATATAGTCCATATAAAAACTGTTACAAATAAATAGAGCTTTTTGCAGTAACAATATGCATTTGATGATTTCCAAATCGCGGCGACACATTCTCTTTGGCTTACTCATGCCACCCTATTTCTTTATTATTATTTTTTTTTTGGGGGGGGGGTAGGGTAGGAGGGAGCAGATTTCGTGGCACCACTTTCTCAGTGACTTATTTTTGCCGATGCACCTTACTGTCTGGTTGCACAATACTGATGCAAACTGTCGATATAAAATGTATAAATAGCACACATTTGAACAGCATAAAGGAAGACGATATGCTACCACGTTTCCTTCGGCAACGAGCCTTTGTCTTTGCTAGCCTTGTCTTATTCTAGTAGTTTGATCACCTTTATTGGAGTTGCCTAGCATGGGCCGTCCGGTCAACTGCAGCTGATCTCTCCTGATGTTCTTAATACAGCTAAGTGACCTGACCTTAGTTTTGACTTCCTCTCACTCTGTTCGTTACTCCAGATATCATCATTATTATCGATAAATTTACTACACGACAAGTTACCAAAGTACATGTATATAATTATTCTTTTTTTATATATATTTATTGTAGGATATGTTTTTGTCTCCTCCTCCTCCTCCTCCTCCTCCTTTTCGTCTTCCTCCTCCTCGAAGGTGATGAGTCAATGCTACAGAGAACCTACTGTGCAGTATTAATCGCCCTGATGTAAACATTCTGGAAAACGTGGGTGTCTGAAACATGGTGGAAAATTTTAAAGATATATCTCGAGTAACTGTTTTTAGGTTGGAATGATGAACGTTAAGTAAAGAAACGAAAGGAACAGGTGTCGAAAACAAATAAATCCCATGATGTTACAGTGGAATATTAAGTGTGACATGGACAGAGCGACATGGAGGCGATGTATTTGTGGCCTCGTCCGGGATTAAGGGGTCTGGCTATTGATAGATGGATAGACAGATATAGACAGATACAGGCAGATAGGTAGGCGGGTAAGTGGGCAGGTGGGTCGGTATGGTAGATGGGTAGGTAGATTGAGAGAAAAGACATGGAATCGCCAAGGAAGAGGTGGTAGAAAGCCTGCTAACCACGGGAACAGGGCCCAAGGGAGCGGTTGAGGCGAGTGAGGTGAGAGGGGGAGGCGGCTGAGCCGTATTCTCGTGGGTTATGAGGGTTTCAAGCCTCAGGTTATTTCCAGTTAATTTCTATGAAGGGAGCGTCTTTGTTATTCATTCTGTATCTATACCAAAACAGGAATCATTATCATACAAGAGAATTTTCAGATATAATTGCGTAGGAAATCAACTTGGTACTACTGTATGTGTCCGAGATCTTCCTTAGCCGACGAGACAGCTTTATCAGGACTTGGTTAGGAGTTTTGACGGACCAAATCCAGAAATAAGATAACAGGAAAAGTGGTGCTAGGGAAACTGATAAGGATAAGCTATAATGGAGCCTTTCGTACCCAGGAGGAATTGTCCAAGTGTGCGTTCGTAACGGGCGAAAGAGAGGGAAGGCGTGTGTGTGTGTGTGAGCCTGACAGAAAGGTTGAGTCTCGGTGGTGGCAGTGACGCGGTGAAGCCTAGTTCCCGCGGCCCCCACCAACCCAACTGCTCTTCCCCCTCACCCCCCTCACCTCTCACCCCTACCTCAGCACCCCTCAGGTCTGGCTGGGTCCGCAGGGAAGTGTGCTGGGCGTGGGGGGGAAAGGGAGGTGGTCGTGGTGGGGTGGGTTGGGTAGAAGATTACTTGCTCGTCGCTCTTCTTCTTGTGTGACATACGGTATGGCGATGATGAGGGGTTAACATGAAAGAAATAGCTTACGTGTTGGTTTTCTAAATCACATAGACAACAGTATACATTTCCCCCAAACGTTTTAGAGGATTATCTTGTATTCCCTCATTCTTACTTTTTTGTTATCCTTGTCTTATTCTGGTAGTTTAGCTACACTCTTGTAGGGATTGCCTAGCATAGATAAACTGGCTTACTGCAAGTATTCTGTCTTCTATTTTTATATATGCAGTTACTGTGTTGATATGCGCTGGTCATGAAAGATATTTGTTTCTGAATCAAACAGACAGTTACTATCTCCCGTCCAAGAGTTTTGATATCTCTTACAGAATACTGAGTTGCATGTTCTCACTCTTCTTTGCAAGTGACATAAATGACTTAGACAGACAATGAATGGCGTGTGCGTTTCAACATCATACGAGTACGGTCTGTCGTACAGAATATTAAGTCGCATTACACCGCTTCCCGTTCGATACACCGCTTCCCGTTCGATCAGCGAAGTTAAGCAACGTTGGGTCTTGTTAGTACTTGGATGGGTGACCGCCTGGGAACACCAGATGCTGTTGGCATCCCTACGTCAAGTGGGGTTGGTGGAGGATTAGTGCCCCTCCCTGTAAAACAATTAACTCTAAGCCCTTGGCCACCCCGTTTGGGATACATGGTGTCTGGCAATGAATGAATGAATGTCCTCGCACTTCCTGGTCGATAATGCGATGCTGATTGTGACTTATCTGGGTGATTCTGTCATGTCACTGGAGTTAGATGCAAACCCCTGTCATACGATGACGTCTTTTTTTCTTTTTTTTTAAATTGTTCTCCTTTCCACCACTTGTGCTATCCAGCTAACCGAGTTCATTCAGCTATGGAGGATCCTCTCAAAAGCAAGTCCTTTGACGTCCATGTCTCAGACTCGTATCCTAGACACCATAACTGACTGTAATAACAGGCCTCAAAAGGACTTCAGGTTTTCGTCCTCTTGCAGCTGATTTCACCTACCCCAGTAACAGAAAAAGACAATGCTACAACTTAACATCCTTTCCATAGCACATCTTCGTGACTAGCATCATATTCTAGTGTTGATCAGATACTGCAGTTGAGCAATTAAGATGGTGAGGTGGCAAGTTTAGGCCAAGTTAAAGTGAAAAGAGTTGATTTCCTTTATGCTTCATCCTGGGTCTCCTCTCAGGCAGAGATGTGTGTATGTGTGTGAAGAGAGTTGCTGTTGCCTGGGACGGTCGGCTTTCTCGTTCCTTCATGAGAGAGAAGTCTGTGTGGTGGCGTGCTAAGCTGGGGGGAAGGGGGAGAGGGAGGGGAGGGAAAAGGGGGGGATGCGAGTGGGGGAGAGACGGGGGGACGAAACAGTTGCCTACAAGCATTAAATCGCGCGCCCACGACCACGATCCACCAAACTCATACACACAGAAGACCCTGGAACATGGTTTAAATTGTCACTTTTAAGATGTACGTTTTACCTTCTTTCACTACACAACCATGAGAGCTCACAAATGCTTAAATGTTTACATAGATGCCCACGATGCACCGACTTAATCTTACATGTGAAACAGCGTGGAATATGGTTAAAAAATTGTCACTTTTGAAATATCTGCATCACCTTCTCAAGTACACCACATTGGGAGCTTATAAATGCCTAAATGCTTGTTCAAATGCTCACAGTGTACCCATTCGTTTCGACTCGTGGAGGAACGTGGAGTATGGCTAAAATAATGTCAGTTTTGAGACATGTTTTACCTTCATAAACACACAAATCCAGCAGATCAAATAAGGAAATTCTTACTTCAGTACCCACGATGCACCACTCCTTCCAATTCATGGAGGAGTGTGATGTTTGGCTATAATGATGTCACTTTAAGATGCGCAATTTTGCCTTTAAAACTACGCCAGCCTGAGACCAAATGCTAAATCTCGTGTAATCCGCTAATGTCTGTTTTTTAGTTAGTTTTTGAAGGTACCATATTATTTCATTCAGTTAAGGTGAGAGGCAGTTGATGAAGATTCATCAAACTAAAAAAAATGATAATAATAAGTCTCGCCCTGAATGTAATCTTCCGGAAACAGCAAGCATAATATAACTGATACATCCTACTAAGAGGTTAGGTTTAAATGCTTGCGAAATGTTAAGGTCATATCCACCGTCCCACCTCTCCAGCCGATCCCAGTGTGTGGCGGGCAGGGCGGTAAAGGCGGTAGGCGAGAGAGAGAGAGAGCTTTAACAAGGGACATGGGTCACTGATAAATTCTATTGGGCCCTTGACAACAGGCAGGTGGAACAGGCGGTGATTCGCTGCCACCAAACAGCTATCCATTTGCTAACTTACTATAACTTAATCTAACCCAACTTTACCTAACCGCAGACACGAGGTAACTGATAAATTCTATTGGTCACTTGACAACAGGTGTGCTCGTATCTGGCGGCGATTCACCACCAGGGTGCAGATGGTCACCAGATACTAATGCCTTCGCTTACTTAACTTAACCTTACTAAATCTAATCTAAACTAACTTTGCATCACTACTGACACGAACGAAGTCGCTGATAAATTCTAATGGTCCCTTGACGACAGGTGTATCAGGCGGTGATTCACGGACGGCACAGATGGCCACCAGATAGCTATGCCTTTGCCATTTTAACTTTAACCTTATCTAACATTACCTCACCACAGACACGAGGGAAGACATATATTAGTAGTTCACTAACAGGGCACAGATGGCAGCCAAATAGCTATGCCTCTGCTAAACTTAGTTATGTGAGACTTTAATATGCACATATGTTTTATATCATACATTTTATGGAGGAAGATTTTGGTACGTGGAAGGCGGGATGTTTTGCCTCACATGGATGAGATCACCTGACAGCAGCAAGACAAATTCCTTAAAAGTCATTTAAACTGAATAACCAATGTGCTGTAGGTGGAATTTTGCATTCTGTTTCAAGAGAACCTGCATGTAGGTCCATTGCCACAACTGAATAACAAAAATGAATCTTTAACTCGGCAAGAGGCGAAGCTGACGACATCTGACCGGGCGTTGAACGGTAGGTGTGTTGGTCCAGCAGCACTTTTGCTGACCTTTGATGCCTGACACTGCTGACCCTTGAATGTGCAAGCAGTTTGTGTGTCAGGGAAGGTGAATACTTCCACCTATCCATATATTTATCTGTCTGTCTGCTGACATCCACAAGGGGGAAAGGAAACACGAACTGTCCAGTGCGTTCTTGGAGTTAGACAAGCCATTTCGAAGTACAACTGTGAATACACGAAAGCATTCGGGGCAGACAGTGTTTCCTTTTTTTTTTTTCTTCTTCTTCTTCTGGATATCAGCATATCAAGGAACTGCGTAACATCATATCCATGCGTCACGTGTAACAGCTTGTCTGTGAGAAACATGTAAACAAGAGATATTAACCTTGCATGATTATCTACCTGTCGAGCCTGACACTGCATCTTGCTAGAAGTTATGCACCCGACAGAACTCGTAGGTACAGTAACGACATCTCCCACACCCGGTTTGTTTTCATCTGAGAGAACTGGTCCATGAAACACGATGAGCCTATGCTAAGAGATGGGATGGGTCTCCTTGGTTATTAGTCGAGGCCCTCAAATCTAACTGCAAATGGACATCAACCAAGCTAAACAACGTGACCCTCAAATTTTACTACCAGTGGACATCAGCCGCGCTAAAAAGGGTTGGGAATCTATGTCAGATTAGTGTAGCAGCAGTAATATTTGCAATCCCAGGCTCATCTGGACGTGAACCCAGTGGACTGCTGACTTAAGTTATCCTCCTCGTGCAGTCCACCATCTTGCTTTCGGGGGTCAGAAAAATTACTGTGGGACTTATGTATAACCAGGCAATGGAGCAGCCTAATTATATCAGTGCCACCACATGAAGGCGTCCCTCTCCAGCACCATGAGAACAAACTGTACCCTCACTCACTACCCCACCTCGTCCCTCCTCCCTGCTCTTGGCTTACCTTTCCTCTGCTGCCTCCAGGTCTCTTAACGCCTTCAGTTTTATGGCGTATTTTGTTCTATATTCTTGCCACCACCGGATTTTTAATTATGTTTAGGGAAGACTTTGCGAACTGAAGGTGTTAGATATAGCCTTCAATAACCCTTCACTACATCTCCCCCTGGATGAATAAACTTGTCTGGAGGTAGCAAGACTAAAGTGAAGCATAACATAGAGAAGGAGTTAAAGTAGTATGGGTTAAAGCTTAAACGTTACAATACGTGATGTGGTTCAAACCTTACTTAGGCGTTAAAATACATGATGGGGTTTAAAGCTAAAGTGCTGATATAAGTTATGTGGTTCAAAGCATAGTTAAACGCCAAAACAGGTGATGTGGTTCAAAGCTTAAACGTTAAAATAAGTGATGTGTAATGAGGTATGAATGGGGAGGGATGACATCTGAACGGGGTGGTATGGCGTCGGAATTGGGGTGGGATGGCATCTTGGTGGGGGTGGGATGACGTCGGAATGGGGAGAATGACGTCTGAATAGGGGAATAGCGTCTGAATTGGGGGATAGCTTCTAAATGGGGGGATAGCTTCTAAATGGGGATAATGGCATCTGGGCATCTGAATGGGGGTGGAGTCGTCTGATGGGGGGTGGGGGTCTGTGGCAGTAGCATGGGAGCCAAGAAGCTAATGTTTCCCGGGCTGGCAGAAGGCTGGGGTGGGTGGCAGGGCAGGCAGGTCCACACTAGCTAAATATAACCAATACCTCGTTATATTGCCATAGGACAGTGGCACCCAAGGATGACCCAGTGACTTAGTGCAGACTGTTTTTTAGCCATTAGGCGACGAAAGAGTTTGCCTTAGTTGAACAATTTCATCCCTCTTATGCAGGGTGTAGATATACCCTTAATAATCCCTTCACTACAAGAGGTCTTTCGCAAGTTAAATAAATTCGCCCCGTAGGAACAAGAACAAATTAAAAAGGGCCCCCTGGATTTAAGGACTTTATATTCCATCGCTAGGTCTTGCATTATTACCTAGAGGAATGGCAACAAGATATTTTTTTTTTTAATGTTGCTTTACTAGGTTAGGATAATAGCATCGTAGACATAACTAAAACCTTGCCTTATTGTCAACCTAGTTGTAACAAAGGCGCCCATGAGACTTAGACTTAATAAAGGTTAAAAATGTGGTTTACTGGGCGAAGATGCTGGGGCTTGGATAAGGGAGCTAGATATAAATGTTTTATTGGACTTGGATGATGACTGTAGAGATAGCAGTCATCATCATCATCATCATCATCATCATCATAATCCTTCAGTGCCATTAAGTATGCAACATAAAAAGGATCTCCGGTAGTTAATAAGTTAGAACGTCTCCAATTCCTTAGATCCGTGTGGCATCATTTCAGTCAATTCTTGCAGCTTCCAGACGATTTTCTTCTACTTAGGCAAGGTTTCACGTATTCAAAGGGTTTATTAATTCTATATCTAACCACTGCTATTCGAAAAGTTTATCTTAAGGTGAAAAAAATCTTTAGAAAATGAGAATGAAAAACCATGTACACAACCAGACTTAGGGGGACCTCATATACCGATATAATTAAACTGCTCCGTTGCCCAGTTTTGCAGACGTCCCTCACCTCCCTCCCTTTTCCTCGAAAGAAAGATGGTGGACTGCAGGAGGAGGGCATCTTCTGCCTGCAGCCCACTCAGTTTACGTTCTGTTGAGCCTGGGGTTGCAACTACTACGAGTACTACGGCTATACTTCTCTTGCCTTAACTTGTCCCACATTTTCGTCCTTTGGTAGCTTATTTCACATAGCTCAGAGGCAGAATAATAAACCATTACGGCTCTGCATCCCCTCCATTGCTCTCTTTCATGACTAGTATCAAATTCTAGTGTCTGTTTATATGCCTCGGCATATCAACAGACACTAGAATTTGATGGAGAGAAGGCAATTTTAGGCCAAGTTAATGGTATTTAATAGCATAACATCTCATCTTCCCGCCGCCTGACGATGTTACTTGGCATAGGGGAGACATTTGGTAATAAGTGAATCAGAAACAAATGTCCACTAAACCCCCCTTCTTTGTTGCTATCGCCAGACTGCTGTATGTTATTCTGATTAGGAGAGAATTGTGGTAGGGAAGAGGTCAGAAACAATCCCCATTTACCCCTTCAGTGCAATAACGTTTTTTTTTTTTTATCTTCTTGCAACCACCACATAATATCTATACAGCTTAGGGATTTGCGGGAATGAAGGGAGTTAGGAATATTCCCTAGTAATCCCCGGTACAATAATGTCTCTCATTCCTACAATTGCTACATAATATGCATACAACTTTGGGAGAGATGTATGGTAGTGATTGGGTCAGGAAAACGCCCAAGTAACCCCAGAAGAGCAATAGTATTTCTCTTATCATTGCCACCTCAGACAGCATTAGAAGAGAACTTCAGTAGTGATAGAGCCAAATTGTCTAACATAACCTCATCTTTGCACTGACGTCGACTTTTTATTGCTGCTACCTCCAGACCATGTTGTTTAGCTTAATAACGACCTGTTAGTGTAAAGAGGTCAGAAGGACTTTCCATTAACCGTTCCATGATTTCACAGGAGTATGACTTGTTCAAATGGAAGAAACTGCTCGTATCGTATACCCACAAACTGACACCCTATTCAACTCTCTTCAGCCCGATTCTATAAATTGCATTGTATTCTTGCTAGACAGGCAGTTTTATGCAACTTGGGAAGGATCTCTCTTGTTGAAGGCGTTAATGAAGGCCATGTTTAATCCTTCCAGTTCGAAAACTTTCCTTGATGCTCAATAAAATAGTCTGGTGTTAGCAAGAATAAACTAAGAATTATATCGTCTCTACTTGGGACACTATAATTCCTTCATTTTATGGAAGACATAAGAACATCATCTCTGAGATATATTTCCAAGAATAATACGGGAGGTGGGAAAAGTCGATTCTAGGATAGCAATATTTCCTATAACTATACCTAATGGACAGAAAAATATCGTCTCTGCATGGGAAATTCCTACATTTTACTGAAGGCACAAGGATATCGCCTCTGGAACACCTATATTTCCCAGAGTATTTACCGAAGGTGGAAAAATGTCTCTGAGGTATCATACAGAATGTAGGAAGATGCTGCTTCTGATACCTGTTTTCCTGTCATTTTACAGAAGACAGGAAAATATCGACTCAAGGACACCAGATACTACTGAAGGCAGGAAAATGTCTTTTTAATAATCCCCAGCACTGTGCAGAAAACAGAACCCCCTCCCATGCACTTGGAGAGGCTTTCTCATGGGTAGCACCGCGTAATTTGTGTATCGGCCGCCAGGGCGGTACTGGTGTAGCGGCAGCCATGTTACACCCCACGTGAAGCTCTCTCTCTCTCTCTCTCTCTCTCTCTTTTTTTTTTTTCTTTTTTTTTTTTTCTTTTTTTGTACCGAGCTGCTCAGTGGATTTTTGAAAGCAGCTGATGATTCCGGAAAATATAGTGCCATGGTCCACCGTGCAGCTTACGGGTGCAAAAATGGGCACAGGAGTTCGTCAGAGAAAGCAGGCATTACATTTCACCAGTAAGAAATATATCTTGTTGCTAATTCTGTAAGAATACTGCACCCTGGGGAGGGGCGGGAAGATTCTTCCCCAGTATCCTTGTATGTATGAGGCGACTAAAAGGGGCCCCATTATCTCCAGTCTTTCTCTTCTGTTCACACTCTTGCAGATATTTCCATGTTTCTTCTGGCATTTACCAATTCTGACATTCGGTTTCATGGCATGGGTAGTCTAAGTGTCATGAAGGGTCAATTCTGCACCGCAGTAACGTATGGCATTGTTTCATTTTCTAAAGGTACCCCATATAAATCGTTGAAGTAGGCAAAAAGAAAAAAAAAAACAATAATCCGTATGTTTTTGTATTTTAAGATACGAGTGTGGGTGTTTCAATATGGCGGCCAAAGTCACACGCTCGCGGCGGAAATAGCCTCTCCATACTATAAAGCTCAGTGGGGAGACATGACAACATTAATTTAAATGAACGCATGTGTACTCTTTGTAATGATGGTGATATTGGTGACGAATTTCATTGTTTTAAGTGTCCATATTTCATTTTGCAAAGGATACTATATATGAAGAGATATTTCTATGACAACCCAGTGACGGATAAGATGTTACAGATATTCAGCATCTAACAACAGTTATTCTTAAATTGGCTAAATTTGTAGGAGAGAGAATGGAATGCTTTAACTAATGAAGAACAGTCAGAATAATGTATTATATCTTAATAATTCTCCAGTCAGTAAATGAATGATTTAATTTCTTTTTGTTTAATCTTGTAAGTTACTTTATGAACAGTATTGTAGTCTGTTCTTTGCAAAACCCTGTGCAGGGTTGGTTGGGGTTGTATTGTATGGGACGCATCAACTTGGCGGCCGAGTCAGGTTTACATCGCGGCGAACGGGGCCATCAGGTAAGATTTTCATTTTTTTTTTTCTATGTAGTATTTCTAATTTCTGTTACAGTGTTTCATGGCCCTGAGTACCTGCTGATTCTGGTTGTGTGATGCTCAGTACTGAAAACCATCTGTCTTTATTGATATCTGATGAGGTATGTGACCATCTAGGCATTTCCATTACCGTTGTGTAAACATTAAAGGTCCAACGGGGGCAAACCACTGAGCTCTATAATATGGAGAGGCTTTCTCATGGGTAGGACCACATAGTTTGTGTAACAGCCGCCAGGGGCCTAGGGCGGCGCTGATGTTTACACCACTGACGTCCAAATCTTTTGAAATCAACCGATGAATTCAGAAAATATTGTGCCATGGCCCATTGCATTGCGTACGTAAGCAACAGCAAAACAGAAACAGCAAGCTAAGTACCGTGATCCAACGGCATTTCCATGGTGGCGGCGGCGAGTGGTGGTGTTTCAATGTGGCGGCCAAAGCTACACACTCGCTGCGGAGATAGCCTTTCCATATTATAGGGCTCAGTGGGGCAAACCTTATGGGGGTATCATACTGTTGGAGTGCCCCCTATTTCAATGGTATTTTAAGCTTCCTTCTCCCCCCCAAAAAAAAATAAATAAATAAATAAATAAAGTACTTAGTTGTGTACAAGCTTCCTCTGTCAAGTATCAAACATGAAATTATGTTTGAGTTGTGCAACATACAGTAGATTAGATTGCTGTGTATATTTATGATGCTTTTTCTAGGCATATAATGATAATAATTACTGGAAGATATCTATGATGTATTTGAGGTTTATGAAGTTGATAAATAGGTTACAGCTAAATTTGACTATTGTGTTATTTACTATTTAAAATATTTTTTTACATATTTTTTCACGGGCAGTCCGTACTATGCCAAAGAGAGCTGTACGGTGCTCCCCTGTGCAATTTATTTATTAATATCCTTCCCTCTTCTTTTTTTCAATTACTCATGCCACTTAATGTCTTTCACAGGTATGCCAAAATGCCAAGAAAGTTTGTGCCGAAAGGGCTGAAGCAGACTGACAGGTCAGCGCTTGAGGAAGCCTTCAACTATCGGGTGAGGACCGAATGCAGCATCAGGAAAGCCTGCAAGCAATATGGAGTCATAAT
This sequence comes from Coenobita brevimanus, assembly GCF_032717465.1. NCBI lineage: Eukaryota > Metazoa > Arthropoda > Malacostraca > Decapoda > Coenobitidae > Coenobita > Coenobita brevimanus. The sequence continues at coordinate 14,672,912 of NC_137027.1, forward strand.
AATGACCCTACAGGTAAGCAAATTTATTTATGCCTTAAACTATTTCAGGTACTAATTATATAGCTTTAATACACAGGGCTTACCAAGAAATCAACCTCTTTAATTCATTAATATGCCAAATATGATTTTCTTTTTAATTATGTATTCACTCAAGGCAATCCCCCTGATTTTATAGAGTAGGCATACTGGCCCAAAACCAAATATTTATGCCTATTTGCATGTGCTAAATATTTCCTTTGAAAACTAAACAAGCTTTATTTATTCATTGCAGGATGCTTTCAAGCGTTCAAAGAAGCACTCTGATGGCAAGACCTACATCCAACCAAAGGCCAACACACAGAAGGTCTTCACTAATGAGCAGGAGTAGTCACTGTCCACTTATGCAATTAAGATAGCTAAAATGTTCTATGGACTGCCCAGGTCAGAATTTAGGAAGCTTGCCTACAAGTATGCTGTTGCAAGTCACACTGTATTCCAGCAGTCTGGAAGAAGGAGCAAGCTTCATCTGTTGACTAGTATTATGCCTATATGTGCCAAGGCTGCAATGAGTGTGGATAGTTAACTGAGTGAATTTTTCTATTGGAAGGTTGGATTGAAACAAGGATGTGTCATGTCTCCATGGCTGTTCAGTCTGTACATGGATGGGGTTATAAAAGAGATACAAGGTAGGGCAGATGTTGGAGCAGCCCTAGTGAGAGGGGGCAGTGTTTTGAAACTCCCTGTTCTGTTGTTTGCAGATGATACTGTGTTGCTAAGTGAAGACGAAGGGGAGTTGCAAGTCTTGGTGGATGAGTTTGGAAGAGTGTGTAAGAAACGGCATGTAAAGGTGAATGTAGGAAAGAGTAAAGTGATGGTCTTCGAGAGAAGTGAAGTCAGTGAATGTACAGTGAGACTGGATGGGGAGGATATGTAGAATGTGAGTGCGTTTAAGTACTTGGGTAGTGTGATGAGTAAGGATGGAAGTTTAGAGGGTGAAGTGCTTGAAAGGGTGCAGCAGGGAAGAAAGTTGTTGGTTCCTTGAAAACAGTAATAAGAAACAGGGAAGTGAGCATGGAAGTGAAAAAGTTACATGACAGTATTGTGATAGCAACTCGTAACATATGGAAGTGAAGCTTGGACCTTGTTGGAGGGACAGAAGTCAAGAGTGAGAGCAGTGGAAATGAGTTATTTGAGAGGAGCATGTGGAGTCACATGGAGAGACAGACTGACAAATGAGGAAGTGAAGGAGTATTGTGGTAAGGATGTGACAGGAAGTGTTAGGAGAAAAGCATTAAGGTGGTTTGGCCATGTGGAGAGGATGGAGAGTGAGAGACTGACGAGAAGAGTGTATGTGAGTGAGGTCGAGGGGGGGGGAGAGGGAGGGAGAGGCCAAGGATGAGATGGAGGGATGGAGTGAAGAAGTATATGAGAGGGAGGTGTGAGCTGGGAGTATGGCAGTGAAATGGCGGGGGACAGAGCAACATGGAGGCGATTTGTGGCCACCTCATACGGGATAAAGGCGTCTGGCAATAGATAGATAGGCAGATGTCTCGGCATCCAGAGTTATCACTGAAGTCCCCTGAAGGCATGTCTGTTGCCCGAGTTATAGCATTTAACCCAGCATCTGTTAATGCTTTCTTTGAAGCATATACTGAGGCTATGGACAAAGATGAGTTTCCTTCTGACAGAATCTGCGACATTGATGAAAGTAGTCTCTCTTCGGTCATGAAACTCGTCAAGATTATCTGTGAGAAGGGGAAGCCAGTAGTGTCACAGATCTCTCGTGAATGTGGTGCCACCTCGACCTTTGTTGGGATAATCAAGAATGAAGAAAACAGAAGACTCAAGTCTCAGAAGGATCAAGATAAACGAGAGAAGAAGGGGAGGAAGAGGATGCCTCATGCCAAACATAAATCAAGTGAGGATCAAGTGAGCACTGATGAAGAAATGCATCTCGATGATTCATCTGAGTACTCCGGTGAGGTGGAAGAGGAGGAGTTCGTGGAGCCCAACCCTTTCCAGGAGAAGACCCCACAAACCAGTGACTTCATATTAAATGAGCTTGAGTTAGAGGAAACCAGAAACATAGGATGTACCATACATTATGTCGGCAAAATATTAAGTGTTGAGGACAATTTTGAATATGATGTTTCCTTCTTATGAATAAGCTCAAAAGTAGGTCATTAAGACACCTTCTACTTTCCAGAGATGGAGGATGTTAGTAAGGTGAGCGGGGATAAAGTGAAGGGACTCTTGTGTGAACCTATGAAAGCCAAAACTCATAGGCCTACTAGACTATTGAAATTCAAGCACCCTGTAAACAATTTCAATCTGAGATAGAACAGACTTTCTAGCTGTGTGATCCAGCCTGTTCAGTATGTTGCAGCTTTGTGAGTTTAAATACGTTCGTTGTGTAATTATTTATGAGGCCTGTTTGGCTTTCAAGACTCCAACTTTTTTTTTTTTTTTTGCCTTAACAAGAGGTGGTAACAGTGAAGTGATGAATGAGTGTTTATTTCCAAGTCAAGAGGGTAATAATTCTCACTGCTCATTATTCTCGATCCAGTTTATTACAGAATAACCTTTAATACATTGTCGGGACATATGTTCATGAAAAATGTGATGTATGGATCACCCCCAGGCACCGTACAGATCGCGCCCATATAGAGTGGTCCATACATAGGGGTACCTTCAGGGAAAATGCTAATAAATGTGCCTTGTATCATATTAAGAATAATGGTAAACATCACCAAGGTAGCCCTTTACCTAAAGTTTATGTCCATACCAATATTTTTCAATAAAGTTGTTTTCCTGATTTTTTGTGAATATTTTTCTCCTAATACTGTAGTAAAATGCATCCCCACCTTGCCCTACTCCAAAAGCCCACTTGAAGTTGCTAAAATAAGCCTTTCTAACCTTCAAAACCTTTCCCGAACTACCACCGCACTGACAGCCCCTCTCCCGAGCTGCCCCTGCACGCACCCTCCTCTCTCTAGCTACCCCAGCACTCACCCCCCTTCTCGTCCACTACCCCCGCACTCACCCCCCTTCTCTTGAACTACCCCCGCACTGACCCCCCCTCTCCCGAGTTACCCCCGCACTGACCCCCCCCTCTCTTGAGCTACCCCAGCACTCACCGCCTCTCTCTCGAAACTACTCCCGCACTGCCCCCCCCTCTCTCCCGCACTGACCCCCCCTCTCAGCCGTTACCCCTGCACTGACCCCCCCTCTCTCGAGCTACCCCTGCACTGACCCCCCCTCTCTCGAGCTACCCCTGCACTTACCCCCCTTCTCCGCCGCTACCCCCGCACTCACCCTCCGGCACTTAACCCCCTCTCCTGATGTATCCCCGCTCTCACCCCCCTTTCCCCTAACCCCCACTGTTATCCCCTCTCCCCTCCGCCTACTGTTAAGGTGGAGGATTTTTTTTTTTTTTTTACACCAAGTCAAGTCCGGAGTAATTCAAGGTGGTGTTCTATCGCCTTTACTATTTATATTGGTCATTGATTACATTATGAAACGCGTTGGAACAGAAACCGGTGCAGGTATACTTTGGGGAGAGAACAGGAAACTTTTGGATTTAGATTATGCAGATGATATAGTTTTGATTTGTGATGGGCCAGAAGAGATGCAGAGAGTGTTGGACTGTTTGGTGAGTGAAGGTCGCAAGGTGGGTTTGGTTATTAATTGTGGAAAAACTGAAATAATCAATATGAATATGGAAAATGCGCAGGAATGTGTAATTGGAGGTATGGTTGTAAAGCAAGTTGATAGGTTTAAATATTTAGGTACTTATTTAGCCAAGGATGGTTCTTTGAACTTTGAATTCGAGGAAAGGTTAAAGAAGGCTAATCAGGCAATGGGAATGCTTAAAAATATTTGGAATAATAACAATTTCTCTGTGCATACAAAAATCAAACTTTATAAGGTAATGGTTAGGAGTATCTTAATTTATGGACACGAGTCTTGGTACAGCACAGTGACTATGGAAAATAAATTCTTGGTGTTTGAAAACAAAGCACTTAGAAGAATATTAGGAGTTAAGTGGTGGGAAAGGATACCAAATAGTAGAATTAGAGAAATAACGGGAGTGCAGCCGATCGATGAATATGTTTTCTCACGATGGAAGTGGCTAGGACATGTGTATAGGAGACAGGGAATAGTACGAGGTACACCAGGGTGGGTGGCACTTGGTAGGAGAGGTAGAGGAAGGCCAAAAGAGACGTGGGTGAGGACAATGAGACGAGAAGCTGGAGATGAGTGTTGGGGAGATCTTGAGGAGTTAGCACAAGATAGGATGTGGTGGTGTGAGTTCATCGAGGCCCTATGCATCCCCGAGGGTGCCACAGGAAATGATTGATTGATTACACCATTTACAGGAAAAGGAAAGTAACATCAAGAAAATATATATTTATTAATGCTGTTCTGCGGTTGTAACTTCCAGCCCCTGAAAAAGAAAGAAAATATACATCAGTATGTTACTGAGGAAAGAGGAGGAGGAAGTGCAGGAGGGGGAAGAGGAGGAGGAAAGGAGAAGAGGAGGAGGAAGTGCAGGATGGGGAAGAGGAGGAGGAAGTGCAGGAAGGGGAAGAGGATGAGGATTGGGAGGGAGAGGAGGAAGGGAAGAAGGGAGAGGGGGAAGAGGAGGGAGGAGGAGCAGGAGGAGGAGGGGGGGATGGGGGAAGAGGAGGAGTAGGTGAAGGAGGAGGGAGGAGGACGAGGAGGAGGTGGAGGAAGAAAAGGATGAAGATAAAGCGGAGGAGGAGCAGGAGTAGTAGTGACCTGGGGAGGAGGAAGAGGAGGAGGAGATGCAGGAGAGAGGGAAGAGGAGGTAGAGGAGGAGAAGAAAGTGCAGGAAGGGGGAAAGCAAGGAAGAGGAGGAGGAGGAAATGCAGGGGGGGGTAAGAGGAGGAGGAGGTGGGGGGAGGGAGAGGAGGAAGAGAAGAAGGTGGAAGGGAGAGAAGGAGGAGGAGGAGGAGAGGGTATGAGGAACAGAAGGTGCAGGAGGGGGAGGAGGTGCGGGAGAAGGAGGAGGAGGAGGAGGAGAAGGAAATGCAGGAGGGGGAGGGGGAGAGGGTATGAGGAATAGGAGAAGGTGCAGGAGGGGGAGGAGGAGGAGTAAGAGGAGAAGGAGGTGCAGGAGGAGGAGGAGGGGAAGGGGAAGGAGGAGGGGAAGGGGAAGTAGTAAGAGGAGGAGGAGGAGGTGCAGGAGTAAGAGGAGGAGGAGGAGGAGGTGCAGGAGTAAGAGGAGGAGGAGGAGGAGGAGGTGCAGGAGGAGAAGGAGGAGGTGCAGGAGGAGGAGGAGGAGGTGCAGGAGGAGGAGGAGGAGGTGCAGGAGGAGAAGGAGGAGGTGCAGGAGGAGGAGGAGGAGGAGGTGCAGGAGGAGAAGGAGGAGGTGCAGGAGGAGGAGGAGGAGGTGCAGGAGGATGAGAGGGTGTGAGGAACAGGAGAAGGTGCAGGAGGGGGAGGAGGTGCGGGAGGAGGAGGAGGAGGAGGAAGTGCAGCAGGAGGAGGAGAAGGTGCAGGAGAAGGAGGAGGAGGAGGAGGAAGTGCAGGAGGAGGAGGAGGTGCAGGATTACACAGGATTACACAGGAAAGCAAACAGCAACAGACCTTATGGTCCTTTCGAGGCTGCTTGTTAGAGAAAACTATGACTACAAGATCTAACTCTACATGTTGAAGGATAAGGATAGGAAAGCAAGAAGGCTCCCCCCACCACCAAACCCTCCAGGAAAAAGTGAGAAAAACCACCATGCAGCATGGAAAAACTGACATGGAAATTTTATAGGAAACACTGGAAAGGAAAAGTCACATTCTATAATACTTTATCTATAAGCTACCCGATAGAGTAACCTGAAAGAGAAAGTAAACAAATAAAATAATAGTTACGGCATGACATTATAAACCAGTTACATTGAGTTAATGGGAAGTCTGTGGACATAACGTGGAAGCTACACACTGCACAGTGTGGATGTTTAGGGGTGGTGCAGCAGCCTTGCCTGGCGCTTTTAAGGTAGGCAGCAGCCTTGCCTGGCGCTTTTAAGGTAGGCAGCAGTCAATCAGGCCCTAGCTCCGTTTGCTCCACTGAGACAAGGAACTCTCCCATGTGGGACAAGTACACAAGTTTCATCCTGAAGCAGTGACCCCTGGTACATTAAAAAAATCCCGATGGTGGTCACTTGACTAACAGGGACCCTCAGTGATCCACAGCCCATCACAGGTCGAAAGTAAGAGTAGTGACCGTTAACTCAGGGTTATCTGTGCAGCTCCTAATCTGTGCTTATATTGCTTTCTTTGCGCTGGGGAGACTGAAAAGTATATAGGACGAGTGTCTTAGATGAAAGGGGACTGCACAGTGCACAGTGTGGATGTGCAATGCACAGAGTGGATGTTTAGGGGTGGTGCGGCAACCTTCCCTGGCGCTTTTTAGGTAGGCAGCAGTCAATCAGGCAATAGCTCCGTTCACTCCACTGAGACAAGGAACTCTCCCATGTGGGACAGTACACAAGTTTCATCCTGAAGCAGTGACCCCTGGTACATTAAAAAATCCCGATGGTGGTCACTTGACTAACAGGGACCCTCAGTGATCCACAGCCCATCACAGGTCGAAAGTAAGAGTAGTGACCGTTAACTCAGGGTTATCTGTGCAGATCCTAATCTGTGCTTATATTGCTTTGTTTGCACCGAATAAATTGAAAATGTATAATATCGTGACGCAACACTATGTACGGGTACATTGTTTACGGGGTGTCTTGTAGACTAAGGAGGCATGAACTTACATGTGCCGTAGCTATAAAAGCAAGTTATTCGGACAGAAAAAGAGTCAGCTGAGGATTTTCGTGCAAATACTTGTCTAATTTGTTTTTGAATGTCTCAATTGAGATACTGTTCACGGTATCTGAGGGTAATCTGTTCCAGATATTTACAACTCTGTTAAAGAAGAAGTATTTTGCTTCGTGGGATTGGAATCGTTTTCCCATGATTTTGCAGCCATTACTTCTGGTTTGACTAGACCGGTCTATATCAAAATATTTATTCATGTCTAAGTTGTCATATCCCTTCATGATTTTGAAAACTTCAATAAGGTCCCCTCTTAACCTGCGCTTCGTTAGGCTAAATAATTTAAGTTCTTCAAGGCGTTCCTCATATGGTTTGTTTCTAAGTCGTGGTACCATTTTTGTGATTCTTCGCTGAATTTTCTCTAATTTTTCAATGTCCTTTCTGTAGTACGGAGGCCAGAATTGCACACAATACTCAAGATGGGGGCGCACTAGCGAGTTGTACAAGGCAAGTATGACTTTTTCCGATTTAAACTCGAAAGTTCTTCCAATAAAACCCACTAGCTTGTTTGCAATTTTTACCGCATCGGTACACTGCTTGCTTGGTTTTAGGTCATTTGATATTATCACACCAAGATCCTTTTCACTGTCTGTACTTGATAACTGAATATTGTTCATTTTGTAATTTGCATGGACATTGTTACTTCCAATATGAAGTACTTTACATTTTTCTGTGTTGAATTTCATTTGCCATTTTTCTGCCCAGCTTGCTAAAGTATTAAGGTCATTTTGTAACTGCTGCCACTGTAATTTTGAAGTGACTTTACTGGTTATTTTAGTATCATCTGCAAATTTGGATACTTTACAATTTAGACCCTCATCAATGTCATTTATATAGATAATAAAAAGTATCGGTCCAAGTACTGAGCCTTGGGGAACGCCGCTGATCACATTACGCCATTTGGATTCCTTTCCGTTTATCACAACTCGCTGTTTTCGGTCTGACAGCCAGTCTTGTAACCATTTTAGCGTCTTTCCTTTTATTCCATGTGCTTCTATTTTTCTCATGAGACGCTTGTGAGGGACAGTGTCAAATGCTTTCTGAAAGTCGAGGTAAATTATATCTACTGCTCTTGAGTCATCGTATGATTTGTAAACATCATGGAAGAAGTCCAGTAGGTTAGTTAAGCATGAACGACGATGTCTGAATCCATGTTGCGAGTCTTTAATTATATTATTTTCTTCTAGATAATTAACTATTTTATCTCTTATGATTTTTTCCATTAACTTGCACACTACTGATGTTAAGCTGATTGGTCTGTAATTTCCTGGGTGCGACTCATTTCCTTTTATGAAAATTGGTGTTACATTTGCTAGTTTCCATTCGCGTGGAACTTTCCCAGTACTTAATGATTTATTGAATAAGACAGAGAGTGGCAGCAGTAACTCATGTTTTGCTTCTTTGAGAATTCTCGGTGATATTTTATCGGGGCCAGGGGTTTTGTTTATGTCCGTACTATTTATGGCTGAAAGGATATCATTATTATCAATAGCATAGTTACTAAGGACTGTGCTATTTGCTTGGTTTGTGGGTAACAGTAGGTTTCTGGTGGTGTTTTCTACTGTAAAAACAGACGCAAAGTAATCGTTAAGAATTTTTGCCATTTCGACCTCATTTTCAGTGTGTCTGCCATTGTTTGTTTCTAGAGGACCTATTGATGTAGTCATAACCTTTTTCTTTCTAATGTAACTGTAAAATTCTTTAGGATTTGATTTGCACGTATTAGCAATGTGGATCTCCAGTGCTCTTTTGCTTTGTTTAATAAGTCTTTTCGATGTGCGGCGTAGATTATCGTATTGTAATTTATCATCATTATTTTGTGTAGCTTTATATTTATGGTATGCCTGTTTTTTGGCTATTAAGTTACTTTTTATTTCACTGGACCACCACTTTGGTTTACTATTTCCAGCTGGACGTCTGTTACGTAGTGGCACACATGACTTTACCACTTCATTAAATTTTTCGGTGAATATTTCCCATGCTTGGTTTATGTCATCGGTTTCAGACATTTGATTCCAATCTGCAGTTGCAAGTAGCGCTCTGAGCCTGTTGAAATTAGCTCTACGATAATCTGGGACCTTTTCTTTGCTCTCCGTTTCTTTTACTTTTTCAGTAGTAATATTAAACTGTATAGTTCGATGATCACTGGAACTAAACTCAGGTCCTATTTCAACGTTGTTGACTAGGTTATCATTTGTAGTCAAGATGATGTCTAGGATATTGTTTCCTCTCGTTGGGTATTCTACGTGTTGGGAAAGGGCGCTTTCCTGAAGATTCGTATAAAGCTCTTGTCCTGAGTGTGCCGTCAGTGGTTCACCCCACTTTGTTACCGGTAGATTAAAGTCTCCAAAAATTACGCTATCCTCTTGACAACAAATTTCCGCAATTTGATCATAAAGTTTTTCATCTGTCTCAGTTGACTGTGCTGGCGGACGATAGATGAGACATATATTTATTTTGTGTGAATTAATACTTAGCTGAACATAACTGGCATCTATGTTGGTAATACTGGGTTTGGATAGCACAAGGGGATGGAGACTAGTTTTCACATATAGTAAAACACCGCCACCAGCTCGATGTGGTCGCTCACAGCTGAAAATATTGTACCCTGTTAGTGAGTATTCCGCTAGAAAGTCACGGTCAGATGTGTTAATCCAGGACTCTGTGATGCCAATGATGTCATAATTTTCTAGGTAAATTAGAGATTCTAAATCCTCAAACTTGTTACGTAGACTACGTGCATTAGCATAGCAGACTCTAATTCCGTTCCGAACAGTTGGTGATCTGACTTTGTGGGTATTTACGTTAAGGTTACTGTTCCTGGACGTGCCGCGTTTTTGATCTGAAGAGGGCAACTTTATCGTGTAGAAGTCTACCTAGCCGTGCCGCTCCTACTGAGTTCAAATGGAGACCATCTTTCTGGAATAGAGTATGTTGCTCATAAAACTGGTCCCACAGATTGACAAAGTCGACTCCCTCTTGCGTGCAGAGAGATTTGAGCCGGTTATTTGTGCTGAAGGCCTTATCATAGAAACTATTTTCTGCCTTGATCCTTGGGAGTATACCAGATATTATCATATTAGTGGACTTAGTTTTGAATCGTTTGATCATTTCATGATACTTTGCTAGCAATTCCTCTGATCTACTGCGCTTCAGATCATTTGTACCAACATGGATAACGTATAGAGTTTGATCATTTGCGTCTTTTGTGACCTCATCGCAGGCTTCTGTGATATCACTTAGTCCACCTCCTGGAAAACAGTACCTCTTTCTGCTGATGGGGGCACGTCCACAAAATTCCTCCAGCTGACTGCGTACAATAGAGTCCCCAATAAGCCTTGTTTCTTCTGTCTCATTTACCGCTTCGGCAAGGATCTGGTAGCGATTATACGTAGTTATGGGAAGATGCTTCCTCGAATCTTTTCCGGGTTTTGCGCCATTTCTTACCATAGTAAAGGGGACTTCGCTTGGCGAGGAACGTACTGAATCGCTGGGTGAGGAAGATACTGATACACTATTATTTGTGACTGCCTGATGGGCGGGGGCTTGTACGAGCTCAGTTTGTACGCTTCTTCCTTCTCGAGTGCTGTTGCTGACTCCTACATTTGCCACTACAAACTCTTTCAGTGTCTCAAACTCTGCCTTGAGTTCCCTGTAATTTCTCTGCGATTCAGCTAAACCATTTTCTAGATCTTTTCTCAAGATGCATAGTTTGCACACAGGCGTCGAAAAGTAATTTGAAAAATACTGAGCCGCAAAGCGACCAGTACACTCCTGGCAGGCCTTTAGGGTAGATGGCATTTTGCAGCAATATTTCCACAATCCCACACAAATAAAAAATAGTATACAACTGGTTAATGGATGTTGTTACAAATGGTCAATTTACTCTATATATGAGATATTGAATTTCTAGGGAGGTTCACTTACTTTTTATATATTATCTTCCTTTACCAGTATAAAAAGAATAGAAAATCTACCTGCTATGGCACAATCCAACCTACATGGATTCTTTTACCAGTGTAAAAGGAACAGTAAAATCTGCTTGCTATGGTACAACCTACCTTAACATGAACTGTGTAAAATGAAAAGGGAATCTACTTGCTAGGGTATGATCTAGCTTAGGAGGAGGAGAAGGAGGTGCAGGAGGAGGAGAAGGTGCAGGAGGAGGAGGAGGCTCGTCTGAAATGTATATAGGGAACAGCAGGCCTAAGTACCCTTTCTGCTGTCCACCATCCTCCTTTTGAGGGACAAAGGAGCGCTAAGGAAAGCACACAGCAACAGACCTAGAGGACCTTTTAAGGCTGTTATGGAGACGGCAATGACTGATACTGGTATCTAATTTATGAGCTGAAGGATAACAAAGCAGGAAGACAAAATAAGTGAAAACAGATATTTGTGTATCCAGGCAGCTTCACTATCAAGACATATCGGTGCCATCACGTGAAGGCATCCCTCTCCAGAGTTTTTTGAATTCGAAAAATCTCTTCAAAAAGTCTATTCAAAGCTAAATAAAATCTTACATATTACTCCATTCACTTTAACTTGGCGCAAAATTTCCATCTCTCCCTCTTAAATGTTTAGCTGTGACCACAGAAGAACACGAGAATATGTTGGTAAATATTATCACAAACGACATAGTATTTTTTTTTAATGTGTCCGACTCAGGGCATAGGCTCCACAGCCTGCTCTCAAGGCCCAGTAGTCCTCCTACATACCATACTCCTCTCTACATGTCACCACTTCGGCACTAACACCCACCGTCCATATTGAATACATGCTAGGGCTGTCTCATACAGGACTGGTGTATTGGTATTAGCGGGGGTACTTTTATGACATGTCGGCGGGTCATCTGGTAGATCAGGAAAGTGTGCTTTCATGAAATTCAAATCCTTAAACTGTTCCCTGCCCCAGCCGGGATTCGAACCTGGGTCCATCAGGACTGCAAGCCGCCTCTCTACCGATTCAGCCACCGCCTCCCCAGCAGTATACCAGCAGTAGCAGTAATTATCAATGATTATCAATATTCTCTCTCTCTCTCTCTCTCTCTCTCTCACACACACACACACACACACACACACACACACACACCACTACCAAATTACAACTAAAACAATAATTCTCTCTCTCTCTCTCTCTCTCTCTCTCTCTCTCTCTCTCTCTCTCAAACGAACGACCCCCAGAAATCTGTTTCCAAAATCTCCCTCTCCAAAAATCTCTCCATTACTTAGTAAAATCGTCTGGAAGGTGTATAGAAAAAATAATCAGACTGAAGGGGTTAATGGAGGCCACATCTAACCCTCCCCCTGTTCGAAAAATCTCCCCTAGGCTGAGAGAGAGAGAGAGAGAGAGAGAGAGAGAGAATGTAGAATGTGAAAAATTACTCGCTGAGAAGGACGAGTTAGGAAGCATACACGAAGTCTCACTTACCCTCATTATGTTGCTTTGAAGCACCGCTTCCTTTGCCATTTATTTTGCATTTCACACTATCACACTGACATAGCCGGTATTAGTAACAGACATACGGATACTGGGAAGCAATGCATAAAATAATTCGCAAAGGAAGTGGTGTTGCGTACGAGGCCTCCCATTATAACGCATGGGTTTATACTTGCTACCTACATGCCGATACTAAGGTACAATATATGGGATAATTCGCATAGGAAGAGGTGTTACGTACGAGGCCTCCCTTCCCAATATAAAGCATGGTTTTGTTCCTGCTACCTACATGTGGATTCTAAGGTGCAATATATGGAATAATTCTCGAAGAAAGACGTGTTACGTGCGAAGCCCATTCTCGTAAAAATTATACTGCAGCTCTACACTACATTCTTTCTACAGCACCTCTTCGTGACTAGTACTATATATTCTAGTGTTAGTGTCTTAGCTAAGTATGCAAAATCGGTGGCAATTTTAGGCCAAGTTAGAATAGTATGGCAATGAAGGGGTTAATAAGAGCTATAGTTCGTATTCTCCTACCATCTCTTCCTTAACGATTTATTTTCCAAGCTACTCATTAACATCCCTTGGTTTGTTTCTTATGTCTTCAATACCGACCTACATGGCATGAATAATTCATATGAATGCAGTAACCTGTCGGTGCAGAATAAGAAATAAATCGGTAAGGAAGAGGTGTTAGTTGGTAAGGAGGCTCCCCAACACCTCTCCCTTAACGACTTATTTTCCAAACTATTCACTGATATCCCCTGGTTTGCTTCTGTCTTTTCAGTACTAACATAGATGGCATGAAAAACACACAAGAATATACTGTAGTAACGGTGCTGAACCAGGAATAAATCGGTAAGGAAGAGGTGTTAACAAGCTTCCTCAATAACACGCAAGAATACAGTAACGAGGCAGAATCAGAAGTAAATTTGTAATGAAGAGGTGTTAGTATGCTTCCTGAATAACACACAAGAATACCGTAACGAAGCAGGCTCAGAAATAAATCGGTAATGAAGAGGTGTCAGTAAGCTTCCTGAATTACACACAAAAAAACAGTAACGAAGCAGAATCAGGAATAAATCAATAAAGAAGAGGTGTTGGTAAGCTTGCTGAATAATACAAAAGAATGTACCAGTAGTAACGGAGTAGAACAGGAATAAATCGGTAAGGAAGAGGTGTTAGAAAGCTTCGTAACCGTAATAGAGTACCACCCCAAGTCAATCCTAAGCAGAATAAAATCGTCAGTACACCATACATGTCTGTGTACGTATGTGTGAGTATATAGACAGACAGACAGACAGCTAGACAGACAGATAACTCAGGTGGAATTACAAGTCCCTAAAATTTATTACTAAATTCCTTTTTATTGGAATTCTGACAAAAAATTATTAAAGATGTTTACTAAATATATTCTGATAAATAACACTACTCATTTCTTATAAGTAATTAATAGTCTGACGAAGATATAGGGGGCGCACCACGACCCCACCTCAAAAAAAAAAAAAAAAAAAAAAAAAAAATCCGTAACTATATCTCCTCAATCCCCTCAAAATAAAAATGTAAATCAAATACAAAATACACACACACACACACACACACACACACACACACACACACACAAGCTGTCGTCTAGATACCATGAATATAATGAAAAATACCTCACCGGGCTGAAGGGGCTCCAAAATCTATCCTAACAAAAAAATCGTCTGAGGGTATTTAGAAAAAAAAATATGGTCTAGTTATCTTTTTCACCAATCGCTCTTCATCCATTTTATATGCCCAAACCACCACATAACTCCAGTTCTCCTTCGCACTTCATCATCTCTCACTCAATTCAAACGCGTCACTCCATACATACTCTTCAGACACTTCACCTCCATTACATTCAAACTTTTCCTCTCTGCTACACCCATATTCCATGTTTCAGCCACTGGTTTGTACCCCCCTCCCCCTCCCACCCATCCCCCGTCCTGCATCTCCCGAGTCTTCGCTGAGACCGCCATTCACCCAATCTTTGATCCGCCCACCACTACCAGCCCAGGACGCTGAGATACAAATTTATTCAGTTCTTGTTAAGGCTGTGATTTTCTGAATAGGTAAGATAGGAGAAGGAGAGTATGATTTGTTATTGCAGGAACGATGAGAGAAGGAGAGTTGGGAATGTGTTGTTTTTTCTAGGAAAGATGTGTTAAATAGGGTGCAGAATCTCCCTAAGCAAAACTCTGGTTAATTGCCTATCATAACTGTGACTTATAACTGTTAGAAGTACAAGGAAAGCAGCGTGCAGTATCATCAAAAACATAGTTCTGACGTTCCTGTCGTTACTGTGATTTGTAACTGCAGGAAACATATGGAAAGGAGAGTGCGGGATCTCTCTATATATCCTGCTGTTCCTGTAGATGCTTAATATCAATTTTTTGCGGAAGCTATTACTGTATTTCTCTTTTGAAGAAGGGACGTGGAAAGGAAGCTGCAGAATCTTTCTGCGCCCTTCAAAAATAAATCTTATTTAGGAGAGGGAATCAAGTATTTGTTCGTCGTAATCAAAATATGTTTAGCAAGGACAAGAAAGAGAATGTGCAGACTCTTTATCCCCCGCAAAAACATCCCCCAGCTACAAAAATCTTACAATCAAGAAGAAATTTGTAGAATCTTGAGATGTCTTCCCGCAAAACTAATTCTTAGCCGTTAGGAAATCTTATTAATGACCTGGAAGTGATCAAAGGTTAGTTTGTGATAAATGACGACTGTACAATCCTTCCCACGTTCTAGGTCGGACAGTCATATTTACAGTATGAGAGGAAGTTGATGGCAGCTTTGTCGCCATTACAGTATTTTCAGGGAGGACAAAGAAAGACTAATGCAAAATCCTTCCACGTCTTCCTGTAAGAACACATTTACTTTTTTTTTTTCTTGCTACTCTTCATTATCCTCTTTCTCCTGCTACTCTAACTTAACCTTCTTTTTCTCTTATTACTATTTTTATCCTCTTCTTTTGCTGATCTTACTTAGCCTTCCTCTTCTTGTGCAGATCTTAGTTTACCTTCCTTTTCTCTTGCTGCTATTATTTCTTTTTCTACTGTTCTTAATCTTCTTCCTCTTCACTAGCTATTCCTGCATACCTTAGTCACCTCTTGCTACTCATTTCTTTTCCTCTTACCAGTCCTGTCTATCCTTTTACTCATATTCCTCTTCCCTTTCTCTTGCTGTTCCTACTCATCCCTTTTCTGTTGCTACTCCTAACTTCTATTTTCCTCTAACTAAGTCTCATTTCCCATACTACTCTTACACTTTACGATAATATTACGAGCACAGAATTGATCGTATGTGTTTGTGAACCTGAGGCCTGGCAAGGAACCAAGGGCAGAGACGCCAGGGTTGGGTTGGGAGCCCCACGGACCATAGCTGCCTTGGTACACATACACACGCACGCACGCACACCCACACGCACACACATGCGCACACACACATTCAGACACCTACATTTGCTCACTGACACACGACCGCCCACTAGTACACATCAGATTACAAACGCGCGCGCACACACACACACACACACACACACACACACACACACACACACACACACACACACACACACACACACACACACACACACACACACACACACACACACACACACACACACAGAACGTCCTATGCCCAGATTCGGACACAAAAACAAGTTCACCCCCACATGCATACATATGAACACACACGGACACCCACATTCACACACACGCAGGAGGACACTCAGCTTCACCCACACACACCCCATCCCTTACACACACGCACACCGAAACTCACACACACGCGTTCTTGCACTCAACCTCACCAACACGCACCCCCTCCCCCTCCCACACACACAACCTCCGGTCATCACCTTCTCCCTCCTACTAACTAATGAAACTGGCCTTGTCTGTTCCTCTCTCCAGTCTTACTGGATTTCG
Source organism: Coenobita brevimanus (assembly GCF_032717465.1). NCBI lineage: Eukaryota > Metazoa > Arthropoda > Malacostraca > Decapoda > Coenobitidae > Coenobita > Coenobita brevimanus. The sequence goes on from NC_137027.1 coordinate 14,689,123, forward strand.
TGACACCTCTTCGCAAGCGATTTATTCAAAAGGTTGCTCTTCAGATCCTCTTGTTAGTTACTAATACGATCTATATCTATTCTTAAATTATAAAAATGGTGTACAGGAGAATGCGAAGGTGTAATAAGCAAAATAAATCGCTAAGGAAGAGGCTCTACCAAAGCTCTTATGCCGCCTAGAATACATAGAGATTTCTTATCACCCCTTCCATAGCGACTTTACAATATTACACCTCAAAATCAAAGGATAAAAAGAGTATACAAGAGAATGCTTCTGTCTCATGGAAAATAAGTCGCTAAAGGAGAAGTGCTAAGAACTCTCCTAAATCACCTAGAATACGATACAATAACACAGTCTCTTCTCAGTAGCACACCAAGCACCTGACTGTGGCTATCCTTGTGAATCCCGTGGTGTCTTTGTATCATAGGCCCGTGTATACTAGCACCTCTACCTTAGCGATTTATTTTTGGATATGTCTGGTTAAAATCCATTTGTATCTTATCTGTGCAAAGTATGGCGATGTTGGAAGGATTTATATAGCACATACTAGAGCAGAAAGGTGCAGTAAGCAAATTAAATCACATATGAAAAGGTGTTAGGGAGCTTTCTTAGCCGATGAGAATACGGATCATAGTCTTGCCATCCACCATACGATTATATTTTTCCAAGGTGAGACTTTTTGAACAGACAGGGTTAAATACAGCCTTCATTGCTCTTTTGCAGAACGTTATTTTCATAAACTAATTTGATTTACTGGCAGCACCTATAATAAATTACAGCAAGACGTCATTCTTTCCAAGGGGGTTAATATTTCTGTACCGTGACATCTTTTGGAAGAAAGATGCCTACATTTTTTTTTTTTTTTTACGGAAGATGAACAGAGGATGGAAAAACAAATTAAGTATAAAAAATAACAATCCATACACCACATTACAGGTGTCGTCCATTTATCCTGAAGACTCCTAGGCTTAACGAGGGTCTTATCGAACGCCTACATTTCCAAAAAAATCCCTCCTGAGCTGAATAAAATAGTCTGAGGATATCAGGAATAGTATCGGATATGCGTCATCGAACTGGAGTGGTTTAATGAAGCTTTAAATCCCCCCCCCAACCCACCCTTACACACGACACCCACCTACGTATGTTGGCACTGTCTGCTCCCTTCCACCCCTGGCTCTCACCCACGTAAACTGATGGCCATTTCTCTTCGTGTCTTGCGGATACTATTTTACCTCCGTGGCTTGAGCGATGAGTTGATGTGCGTAGGTGTGACTTTCCATTTTCGTTCGGTATTTCGATTATAGTTATCCTATATTGCGTTTTTGTTTACTTTTTTTTTTTTAACTCATTCTCTCTCTTCTCTTTTAGGGACTGATTACAGTGAAGAGAATAAGAAATAATGTGATTCGTGAAAGATGGGGGTTGAAGAAAGTAGAGAGACGATGACTGAAAATGGACGAAGCTAACGAAATATTAAACTGCGGTAAATAGGGTTAGGATGCTGTTGCTGATGCAGTTGTTGATGATGATGGTGTGGTGGTGGTGGTGATGGTGGTGGTGGTGATGACGACGATGATGATGATGATGATGATGATGATGATGATGAACTCGACTGGTATGATGTGACGATTTATATCTACCCCAGGAATGCTATCATATTTTTTTCTGCTTGCTCTCGCACGATTTTCCTCAGCTTAGGTTAAACGGCTGATCAGTATATCGTTATGGTTTCTGAAGGATAGCCGAATGGAAGTGGGAGACTGACAAGAAGAGTGAAGCGAGTGAGATGTTTGGAAGGAGAGTGAGACTGAGGACGTTGTAGAGTTGGTCCAGCGATACTGGGTGAATGAAGAGGGAGAAACTAACTAGGAGAGTGCATGGAAATGAGGTGGTTGAAAGAGATACCGAGGACAAATAGAGTTTGTCTGTCGATACAGACTGAATGGAAACTAAGAGACTGACTACGAGAGTGTATGAAAATTAGGAGGTTGGAGGAAGCAGAGGTGCTCTTGATCCGGCCATATGGAGCCAATAGAAATGAGAGACTGACTAGGAGAGTGAAGTAGTTGTAGAGAGAGAGAGAGAGAGAGAGAGAACAAGATGGAGATGTCTAGGTACGAGAGTGTGTAAGGAAGGGTGGTGTGGGAGAGAATCATTACTGAGTAGAAACTAAAATACTTTTTTCTTTCGGGGGGGGTAGGGGGGTAGGGAAGGAGGGAGGTCGAAGCTACCCCTTACAAGATGCGGCGTCAGACAAAAGATAGAAAGATTAGATTCAGATTTCCTTGCATGTGGATAAGCACCTTGATATCCATCTTGTGTTGGGTTGATAACATGTGTCTTTACAATTACCATATCAGTGTATCTCTGTGCCGTAACACTAGACCTTTGTGCCTTAATTCAGCATCGAGGAAGAGTCCCCCTTGGCTGAACGTCTTGCGCTAGTCAGAATTTAATATCTAAGTGATTTCTAATGAAGATTAATGCTTTCCTTGTGCTTTTAGTCAGTTCCTGTGTGCGTTGATAGTGTTCCTGTGTGCCCTTATTCTTTCCTTTTAGCCCTTGTGTCTTTATGTTGTTTCGTTGTACCATTATGTTGTTCCGTCTTTTTTACATTGTTTGTGCCTTTATGTCATTTTTTCTCTTTATGCTGTTCCTTGCCTTCATAATGTTTGTTAATGATTTTCCTTGCCTTTACACTGCTTCTTTATGCAGCTCTTGTGTTGCTGTTCCTTTATGCCTTTACATTTTTCCTGTGTTTCCTCCATTATGCCTAACGTTTCATGGGTTTCTGTATATTGTTCCTTTGCCTTTATGCTGTACCCTGTGTTCCTTGATACTGTTTCTTTATGCTTTTATGTTGTAGCTGTTGCTTTATGCCGTTCCTTTCTGCTGTTCATTTATACCATCTTGCTATGCCTCACCTTAACGCTTTCATGCATTTCCCGTGTTCCTTTATGATTTTATGCTGTCCCCTTGCTCTCACGCTGTTCCTGTACCTCTGTGTTCCCCCTGTTGAAGCCCTATGCGTTGGAGTGAGGGTGGGCTTGTGAGACGCTCTGCTTTGCTCTCGCCAAATGAGAAAGGGGTGCCATTGTCTGAAGGGAGGGGAGAGAAGGGGAGCAGAGATGTTAGGGTGAGGGTGAGACTGAGGAGGGGGGGAGGAATGAAGAGAGGTAACAGAATGGGGACAAGGTGGATAGTAGGAAAGAAGAAGGGATGAGGAAGGAAAATGGGTGAAATGGATGAAAAGTGAGGAAGACAGGAAAGCAGGAGGAAGGACGGAGCGAAGCAAGATGGCGCGGAGGCAGAGGAGATTTGATGGAGGGAAGAAGGGACAGAAATAGGATGGAAGGAAGAGAGACGGGATAGAAAAGGGGAGATGAGAGAGGGAGGGGGACTGAAGGAAGAGAAAGAGAAGAAGGAGAAGAGAATGGAGGGAAAGGGACGCCAATGTATGAAGGGAAGGGGAGACAGAGGAACCAGAGACGTTAGGGTAAGGATGAGACGGAGGAAGGAGTGAGGAAAGGGGAGAGAAGGAGGTAAGCAGGATGGAAGGGGAAGGAGCGGGAAAAGGAGAGAGGAGTAGAACAGGATGGAGGGAAGAGAACAGGTGGAATACGAGCGGGAAAGCATGATAGAGGGAAGAGGAGTAGAGGATGGAAGAAGAATGGAAGCAGAAAAGGAAGAGGAGGGAATCATGACTGAGAAGAGGTAGAAGAGAGACGCCAGAGAGTAGTGGGTAGGATGGAAGGAGGAGAGAGGAAGGGAACAGAATGGAAGTGAGGGAGGTAGGAAAGAGAGATAGAATGGAGGTGAGGGAGGGAGAATAGATTGGTGGGAGAGGAAACAGACGAGAAAACTAGGATGGAGAGAAAACGATCCCTTTGAAGAGAGGGGAGAGGTGATGCAGCATGGAGGAAGTGAGAGAGGAGGCACAATGAAGGCAGGGTGGAGCGTAGGAAAGGAAGAGGGATGAGAAGAAAAACTGATTAAATAAGTGGGAAAAAGTGAAGGGGATAGGATGGAAGGGATGAGAGAGGAAGGAACAAGATGAGGCGGAAGAGGAAGAGGAGGTTTGATGGAGGGAAGAGGAGGGCAGATATAAGATGGACGGAAGGAAGAGATGATAGGAAAGGGCAGACGGGAGGCTGAGGAGGCTGGAGGGAAGAGAAAGACAAGAGAGTAATGCGGAGGGAAAGGGACGCTGTTTCTCTTATTGGAGAGGGAGAGAGGGGGGGATGACCAAATATGTTAGGGTGAGGGCGGTTCGGAGGCAGAAGGGAAGAAAGGAGAGAGGAGGAGAGACAGGATGGAAGGGAGGGCGGAACACGAGAGAAGACGGGAGAACAAGAGTGAGGACTGAAACAGGGAGAGGAGGAGTACAAAGGGAGTACAAAGGAAAGCAGAGAGCCTTTTTTAGGCTGTTATATAACTACCGCAAGTAGTCTCTGAATCAACGCCGAGGAGAGGAGAGGAGAGGAGAGGAGAGATAGAGAGAGAGAGAGAGAGAGAGAGAGAGACAGACAGACAGACAGACAGACGGACGGACGGACGGACGGACGGACGGACGGACAGACAGACAGACAGACAGAGGCATGATGTTAAGAGTGAGGCAGGATGGAAGAAGGAGAGGTGGAGAGGAGAGAGGGAGAGCGGAGGGAAGGAGGGAAGCAGGGTGGAGGGAAGGGAGAGGTGGGCAAAAGAGGGGGGGAAGTAAGATGTAAAGAAAGGGACGCCATTGTCTGATGACCGGGGAGAGAGGGAGACGCTCGATGTAAAAGTGAGGGTAAGGGTGAGGCAGGATGCAGGAGGGGAGAGAATAGGGAAGGAAGTAAAGGGAAAGGGGAGCAGAATGGGGAGAAGGGACGCCACTGTCTGACAGGAAGGGAGAATGGGGGGTGCGAGATGTTTGGATGATGGCAAGGGTGAGGTAGGATGGTGGAGGAAAGGAGAGAGCAGGAAATTGAGGCAGGGAACAGGATGGAGGAAGGAGGGAGGCTTCCTGGAGAGAAGAAAGAGTAGGGAGGCAGGATGGAGGTGGGAGGGAGACAAGGGAGAAAGTCAGGGTAAGGTGGCGAGAGAAGGGAAACCAAATGGAAAGGAGAGGAGGATATAAGTGGAGGGACTGGAGAAAGAGGAGATAAGCAGGATGGTACAGGGAAGCAGGGGAGAGAGGGTGAAGGAGGGGAAGGAGGGTGAGGAAAGCATGTTGGAGTAAGGGTGAAGCAAGTTGGAGAGCGGAAGGAGGGAGAGAGGACGGGAGAACGGCGGGGACAGAAGGGAGAAAGCAGAGGAAGGCAAGACTGAGAGAGGGAGAGAGTAACCACGTGAAGAAGTAATTCCACACGCTCTTCAGGGGATCATCCTAATGGTGTTGTTTATTGTTTCACCTTCCTTCTTGGACGATCAGCAGGCACTGTAGGGGGCTTATACGAGAGAGAGAGAGAGAGAGAGAGAGAGAGAGAGAGAGAGAGAGAGAGAGAGAGAGAAACGTGGAGGAAGTCCATGAGTCTGGCTGCCATCTTTATTTTATGAGGACTGGAACCCACTCCCTGGCTGAATAAGATCACGTAGCAGTAGCAAAAATGAAATAGTTATGACTGCTTATATCCTAACAGGGTTTCTGGAGACGGTTTTAACCCTTATGATCTCAGGTAACCAGTTCTAACCTGAGTAAAATCGCACTGTTACTAGTATAAATAAATGGTGACGAATTTCTGAACCCTCCTCTTGCGACCAATGGGCAGGACTTTCCTCTCCCTTGTCTGTCCCTTTCCTAGAACTGAATACAGGAACCCAGATCTGTAAATCCATGGAAGCTTGTCCAAGTCTGGGAGGGTGATTGGGTGCTTTCTCTGAAGTTACGCTGTAGATGGATAGATGGATGTATTGATAGACTGACTGATTAACTGACTGATAGACAGACAGACAGACAAACAAACAGATAGGTAAATACAGACAGATAACAGACAAAGCTGACAGAAGAGTTCAAGTGCGAGAAAAGGGAGGGAGGGAAATTGCAAGGCTCAAGCGGAGATAAGATAAAAATAACACAATAATACAGTAGAAAAAATATCTACACGTAAATATTGAGAGCTGAGAGGGAGGGAGGAAAAGAAGAAAAGAAGTTGCATTGTTGAAGTAGATAGGAAGACAAGGATAAATGTGACTCCGGGTATAAATCACCAGGAAAATCTACGTGTTAAACCTAAGTGTAAATGTGCCGTGAATAACTCAAAGGCGAGAATCATACCTAAAAACTGAAATTATGCTTTACAACGCAGATACAGCAGGTGAAGTTAGGATTCCTGGGGCTTGAATTGTGAGTTGAATGAGTCTGGTCCATTGAGCTGCTCACACATTTGGTTGGTTTCATCTTCTCTCATGAGTTTTTCTTGCTATCTGGACCCTACCTCATCCCATCCTTGAGTGGAAAAAAGAGGTCTGGATGATGATGATGATGACGATGATGATGACGATGATAATGATGCAACTACAGTTTCAGTATATGGATACATCTCTTGTACGTGAAAATACAGTGTAGTAAGGAGAAACGGAGGGAGGGAAGGGGGAAGAGGGAGCGAGTTGGAGGGAAGCAGCGACAAAGAGAGAGGCAGAGGTCCACGGTAGAGCTTCTTTGTTCCTCTTCCCTAACCCGCCTTTCTCTCCTCCTCTCTCTCCCCCTCTCCCTCCCTCCCTCTCGTTAGCTCGCGTGCTCTGGGAACGTGAAGGCTTAGGTCGTCTGTGTCTGGGGTCTTAGTAGGTCCAAAAAAAGTGAGATGCAAAACCATCTATCCGTCTATCTAATTATCTACTTGTATGCCTCTGCCTCTCTTGTGTCTGTCTGTCTGTCTGTATGTATGTATGTCTGTCTCCGGATTCCTTAAATCTCGGAAGGGGTGGTTACAAGCAAATCGCGTCCATACCGCCCTGTACTCCACCATGACTGTGTGGTGCCCTCTCTCCAACCCCAGCCCGTGTCCCAGTTTAACTGGGACGAATATCCCCCCAAAAAAAAAAATCTCCAACCCACACTCCCCTCTCTTAGTATAACTCTTTAGCCCATCCCCCCATTTCATCCTCGGTCTCCTCCTCCCCCTCCTCCCTCCACTTCACTCACATATACTCTTCCAGTCAGTCTGTCATTCTCCACTCCACATAGCCAAACACAGGCAGTGAATTAAGCTCATCCTTTCTCTAACGTTTCGGACTAGACACCAGCATTAGAGATACTTCGATTTTGTTCAGCTCTGAGTCATTGGAGCCTGCGATAGGTTTCCTCTACGCTGAATTAAATCGTCCAGCGCCAACAAGAAAGGGAGGCCATCTTCCTCAAGAGATTAACATTCCACTTCATTAACACTTTGATCTCGGTTAAGTTCACTGGGATGAATGAAATCGTCTGGCGTTAGTTGGGAGGGAGATGTAGAGTTATTACCGGCTAAAACACGAATCAGGATTTTTTTTAACCTTTTCAGGCTCTTACAATTCACTCCCAGTTAAATAAAACCGTCTGGTGTTAGAAGAAATGGAATACTATATACGTCCCGACAATGAGAGGGTTAATGGTGACTACACTCTTAGGACTCACTCTCAGTTGCATAAAGCCGTCTGGCGATAATTGCAGTACTAGAGTTACGTAGAGTTGTAACGACAGATTAGCACTTAATACGAGGGTAGTCAAAAAGTAGTGCTATGGAAAGGATGTAGAGCCGTGGTATATTTCCCCCCCCTTGAACTACGTGAAACAAGCTGCAAAAAAAGTCTGGAATCTTCGGACAAAATGCTAAAAATGACTTCTATTCACAGCGAATGTTCAGTGTGTTCACCATAGAGGATGTCCCAAAAGAATCATGGGACAAAATACTGAAAATGACTACTCACGGGAGGGTTCCCGTTTGTCCACCATTATGATACATACGAATACAACGGAGTACAAAGGAAGACAAACAGCATCAGATCTTGCGGCCTTTTCGAGGCTGTTTGTTATAGGGTAGGCTATGACTAAGTAACTATAGTCGTTTTACCCTAACCTGGTCTTTTTGCAGCTTATTTCACGTAGCTCAGTGAAGGAAAAAGACAGTGCATACACTCACATCCTTCCGATTGCATTTTTTCATGACCTGCATCATATCCCTGTGTTAATCTCTTATTACAATTCAGTATTCAAGATGAACAGTTGGTAGCTTCAGGCCAAATTAGAGTAAATGGAGTATAGTCTATGAGCATGAAGCCAGTGGTATCAACATTAATAGTGTTAAATATGTTTATGCTACTTGCATGTTCAGCTCAATATTTTCTCAGTGCAGACTAAAGCCTTCAGGTGACCCCAGAGATATTGTCCTCATTGTAATTGCTGATCGGATATCTCGTCAGCATTTGTGTATCTGTCGTTGGGTAGACAGAGAGAGAGAGAGAGAGAGAGAGAGAGAGAGAGAGAGAATTTTCATAATATTACCTTACGATTCCAAACTTACCATATTAATCCATCCATCCATCCGTGTTGCACCATCAGCGGCGTTGGAGCCCGGGCCGCGGTTAAGCAGGGCGAGAGGTTTTAACTGCCGCATTGAAAGGTATTGCAAAGATAATGCAATACCTTTTATTGACAGCTGGGACCGGTTTTATGGACGGAGTTCCATGTATAGTTGGGATGGGACTCATCTCAGTAGGCAGGGAGTTATGTTTTAGCTGGAATGATAGACAGAGAGTTAAAGTTTTTTTTTTTCGAGGTTGAGAATTAGCTGTACAGGAAGCTGCAGCAACTACACTCAGAAATCAAGCAACTACACTCAAAAATCATTATCATCAGGTTTGGGTACACGCATCAAGACATGCAAAAGTAAGAACAACAGCTTAACCATCAGTGTAGAAACATCCACTCAGGCACCTCAAAATGAGCGGGCGATGATAGAGGACAGAACAAGCGATGACAGAGGGGCGACAAGTGATAGTACAAAAATTTTTTATATTAGTAAAGTAATGAGTTTCCCAGTTATTAACAAAATTTAAAAAAGTAAGTCCCAAGGCAGAGGTATAGCAACTCGTAATAATCTGAAAGTGTACTACACAAACAGCAGGAGTTTACGAAATAAAATGGATGAACTGAGGGCTTTAATTTGTGCAGAGAAAATAGACATTGCCATTATTAGTGAGACTTGGATGAATACAGACAATCGAGAATTTTTAGCAGAATATAAGGCTATAATATTTTTGTGTCAAATTGTCTGGGAAGAAAGGGGGGCGGGGTAGCTTGTTTATGTAAAGGATTCATTAAACTGTTACAATAATGGAGACATTAAAGCAAATAGGGACACCGAAAGTGTCTGGGTTGAAATCAATAACAACAGGGAGAAATTTGTCTTAGGAGCTATTTACAGATCGCCAAAGTTAAGTCGAGCAGATGGTAAATACCTTTGGCAGGAAATTAGGAATGCGTCTCAGTCCAGCTTAGTAATAATTGTAAGGGATCTTAATCTGCCAAGGATTGATTGGCGAAATCAGACGGGGGATGAAGAGTCAGAGGAATTTCTATAGATAGTACAGGACAATTTCCTTTATCAGTATACCAGGGAGCCCACCAGAGGTAATAATATACTAGATTTGGTTTTAGCTAATAAAAAAATGTCATTAGTGATATACAGGCTGGTGGACGACTTGGTAATAGTGATCATGAGGAAATTAAGTTCAAATTTATCTAGGATGTCTGTTCCACCGATAATACCTCCACCATTCCTAATTTTCGTCTGGGAGATTTTGGTGGATTAATAGCTTATTTTAGAACTGTATTCCATAGGAAAGATAGCTACTTTAGGGAGAGCCAGGTCAGTGGGGAACCCCAGGTCATAGGTGAGGAGCAGGAAACGGGTGGGAATATGCTCCAGGTCTCAGAGGAAGGTGAGGTCATAAGTGGGAGTGTAGTACAGGTGACGAGGATTATCTCAGGTCCAGTACCATGCAGACGTTCGGCCAGTGAGAAATATAACGTGTTAGTAAATATAATACATGGAGGCCATGATAGATGTATCCCTTCAAAACCGTTTAGAACGAATAATTCAGAACCAAGATGGTTAAACAACTGATTAAAATCCGTCATAGGCCAAAGGAAAGAAATATATAGAAAAGTAAAACGTGGAGTGGAACACTTACGTAACCGGTACGCGATTTTAAAAAGAGAAGTAAAGAGGGAGATACGGAAAGCAAAGAGAAGTTATGAATTTAAGGTTGCTAGTGAATCGAGAGAAAACCCCAAGCGTTTTTATCAAATGTACCGTACGAAAAATAAATACAGCATAGGACCACTCAAAAAAGAATCAGGTGACATTACCAGTGAAGATAAAGAAATGTCTGTGGCCACACCTTACGTCACCATGTCTTCTGCTCCATCCTAAATAATTATTTCATATCAGTATTCACCAAGGAAAATCTAGACCTGGTCCCTCAAGCCGCAAATATTTACGATGATAATACGGAAAATATTCTTAGTAAAGTAACCATTAGTAAGAGGACGTATTGAAAGAAATTAATGTCCATCCTCCTCCTTTTAGATGATAGGAAGGGAGCTGAGAAGCGTTGGTATAACCAGGCAGCTGAACCACCTAGTTATATCAGTACCACCATATCAAGGCGTCGCCCTACAGTCAAAGTTTGTCTATCTGTATATCTATTGCCAGACGCCTGAATCTCGTAAGGTGTGGCCACAGACAAATCGCCTCTACGTCACCATGTCTTCTGCTACCCGACTGCCCTTCCTCCAATTCACTCCCCCCCCCCTCTCATGTATCTCCACATCAACCCTCCATCTCATGCTTGGTCTCTCCCACTTCCTCTCCCCAACCACATCACTCCCATGCACTCTTCTAGTCAGTCTCTCATTCTCAGAGAAATGGAATTAAATGCCTTGCCCTGTTGTATGGTGGTGGCGCTGTACTAACATATACGTGAGGGGGATTCGAGTCTCTTGAGTTTGTTATGCAGAGGAAGTGCCGACCCCCTCCGACCCCCCCCCCCCGCCTGCCCCTCCCTTCCTGCCTTCGATGCTGCGGCCCGACAGGTTACCACGCACACACACACACACACACACACACACACACACACACACACACACACACACACACACATGCTGGATAAATATAGACATGAAGACAGAAAAACATCACCTAGGCTCAGATCATGAATATTAAAACTGGGTATAAGCAAGTAGGTACATCTCTCTCTCTCTCTCTCTCTCTCTCTCTCTCTCTCTCTCTCCATAGGACCACTTCCTTGGGTATTATTACGCATATTACGTCATATATAGTTTTCATATCGACATAATTTGCATCAATAACGCAGAAGTGGACACTGAGATACGTGCAAAATATATCGCCAAGGAAGATGTGCTACGAAGCCCCCTATGTTACTGAGACAACGGCTCTGAGACTTTCCAGATACCCTGTTGCCCGTGCTCTAGGCAATAGCAAACACGGCCTTAGTAATGAGACGGCAAATTCTGCGAGTGACTTGCTGCGAATTAGTGCCTTGTCATGTATTAGCAGTTTACATAAAATGAGGTGCTACAAGGGGACGCTTTCACTTGGTGATATCAATTAAATGGGTGGCTCCTGTCTGATTATATAAACATCCTTTACTTCTTCCCTTTCCCCTGAAAAGAGGATAGAAGGCTGCAAGCGACGGGCAACTTCAGCCTGCAGTCCACTGAGTTCATGCTCCACATGAACCTAGGTCCTTCTTGTTCTGCTGTCCTCATCTTCAGCTATTATAGTAGAATATCATAGTCACAGTGTTCCCTATAACAAATGGTCATGAAAGAGCCACTATGACTGTTGTGGTTTGATTTCCTTTGTACTCCTTTGTATTCCTTTGTATACACCAACTACAGCAACAGAACAAAACAAAATTAGGGTCGCTTTTATGATCAACTACTCAGAATTTTTTTTTTTTTTTTTTTTTTTTTTTTTTTTAATGTGTCCGACTCTGGGCATAGGCTTTACAGCCTGCTCTCAAGGCCCAGTAGTCCTCCTACATATCATACACCTCTCTACATGTCACCACTTCGGCGCTAACACCCACCGTCCATATTGAATACATGCTAGGGCTGTCTCATACAGGACTGGTGTATTGGTATTAGCGGGGGTACTTTTACGACATGTCGGCGGGTCATCTGGTAGATCAGGAAAGTCTGCTTTTATGAAATTCAAATCCTTAAACTGTTCCCTGCCCCAGCCAGGATTCGAACCTGGGTCCATCAGGACACCATAACTGCCAACTACTCAGAATATACTATAATTGCCACCCTGCTATGTTTGTGTGTATATTATTATAGATGAATACTTTTTTTTTAACTACTGCTGAACTATGGTGTGGGTGTGTGTGGTGTGGCGGCGTGAGGTGTGATAGTGTGTAGTGTGGCATGTGACAAGGTGAGGTGTGCAGTATAAGGTGCGGAAGCATTGTGTGGTGTGGTGTGGTAGTGTGTGGTGTGGCAATGTGTAGTGTGGCAATATTTGATGTGGCAATGTGTGGTGGGTTAGTGTTTGGTGTGACTGAATAGTGGCAGTGAGGTGTGACAGAGTGAGATTTGATTGTGAAATGTGACTAATATGTAACAGCATGGTAGTGTGACGTGGGTGTGGCAGTGTGAGGCATAGAGATGAATCAGTGTTTGGTGTAGCAGTGTGGGATATTACCATGAGATGCGACTATGGAATTTAACAGTGTGGTAGCGGGACACCATACTACGGAACAGACATCATCCCGACTCACCGTATGACCCACAATGATGTCACCTCTACCAGTGTCGCCATATCCTTTTCATTCGCTCCTCCCTTAGGTCAGCTTAGGAGTGGTGCCACTTGAATGGTGTAAACTGACTGTCAAACCAAGGGGACTTTGCTAGCTTAAGTGAAATCGTCTGGCATCAGCATCATCACCATCATCAAGAATAATCTGTAATAAAGACTTCATTATACCGATGGAATGAACAGTCCTAGACTCCCATGACTCACTCTCAGATGAATAAAATCGTCTGGTGTTAGTTGCATTAGAATACTAAAATTGTTCCTAGCATGAAACGGTTAATGGTAATAATATTAATGTCACACACACACACACACACACACACACACACACACACACACACACACATACACACAAAAGAGAGACTGGTAGGTGCTGTGAACAATTATTATGGGTTATGCCCTGAGCTGAAATAAACCACTAAATGAAGTAGCGCGTTTTCGCTTAGGATATTATTAAAGCAACTGAATTATAAAGTGAAGATAATACGCAGCTGGAACTGGTTTAGATAATGGCCGAATCAAAATTAAATCACCAATGAATTTTGCAGTGTGATTGAAATAACATCGTACCGTAAAGCATCCTTATCTGTGTAGGACTTAAACCCATCTCGCCACTGCAGGTCAAAAAGGTGTGTGATCGTCACGTATCTATGATGTTTTTTCCTTCAGATCAACACACTCCGACCTACTGCTGTGCGGATAGTCGTTAATTTATATATAGTGAGAATGAGCTGGGTTTGCACTAGCGTAACAAAAATAATAATAATATATAAGAAAATTTTGCATGTCCGCACAAAAATCCTACTCTTTTTACTCTAGCTTGGTCTAAAATTGCCGGTTTTCCACCTTTAATGCTCAGTTGTGGTAACAGATTATCACTACAGTATGATGCTAGTCACGAAGATGTACTATGGAATTCACGTACAGCAGTAGAAAATTTTGCATGTCCGCACAAAAATCCTACTCTTTTTACTCTAGCTTGGTCTAAAATTGCCGGTTTTCCACCTTTAATGCTCAGTTGTGGTAACAGATTATCACTACAGTATGATGCTAGTCACGAAGATGTACTATGGAATTCACGTACAGCAGTAGCATTGTCTCTTTCTGCCACTGAGCTACGCAGAATAACCTTCAAAAGGACACAATCCTAGGCGGAGTTAGTACGAAAGTATTATAATCTCCAGCTGGTTTTAAAGCAGAATGGAATCACCAGGTTAGCAAGTGTGCCGTATGAAAGAGCTGAGGTTACAGCCACATCAAAAGTAAATCACTGAGGTTTAGCAAGTGTGGTGTATGTATCAGCAGATTTTATGACCAGAGTAAAAAAAACAAATCACTGAGATTTAGTTGCTGAGTAGTGGGTATTAGATAAAATTTTTAGCGACAGCAAAACGAATCGTAGATAAATTTACCGAGCGTACTGAATGAATTAATTAGCTTGGGTTATGGCCACATTAGAACCAAATCAATAGGTGCAGCTCTGTTAATATTGAGAGCAGTTTTTAAGACAATTTTTCGGCCTGTGATGATGGAACACTTTCTACCTTCCAGTATCTTTGCAGACTACACCGTCATGTGGGATACGGACTAATCACATCTAGCAAATACAGGTGTTCCATAAAATGGTGGTTAAAAATTAAGAACATAAGGAGAGAGTATAACTGCAATGGATCAGTTGGTCCATCTTGGGCAGCTTCGATAAGTGTGGTTAAACTACTAGAGTAAGACAAAGATAACAAAAAAGGTGTATTCACCATCACGCACTCAATTTTGATAATGCGTCCATGAGATTACCATGTCTAGTGTCTAAATGCACTCAAGTTATAGCCAAGGAAAAAACTGAATAACGGCAGAAGTACAGCAAGCAAGCAGTGCACTTTAGTTCAAAATAAAGAGAGAGCGAAGTGGATCTCGTAAATATTTAACAAGTATGCAGTGTAAATGAGCTCAGATTATAGTTGGATCAATAATTATTCACTCATACAATTTCACAGCAACGTATAATCAGCAACGAGCGGATTTTCATTTTGGCTTTCCTCGGATTTTCTGTGGAAGGAAAGATTTTGGCACTTTTTAGGCACGCTGTACAGGAAATGCCGTATGCCGTGACCGAAGGCCAGGTCAGATCCCCAGGTAAGGACATGTCATTTCCAGCTCACTCCCCCCCCCCTCTCTCTTTCTCTCTCTCTCTCTCCTCTTTGCCCTTTCTTCCTTCCTCTCTCCCCTCTTCTTTTCCCCTCCCCACCTCCTTCCCACTCCATTCTCCTCTCCCTTCCAACCTTCTTCCACCCCTCTCCCCTCCCCTCCCCTCATCTCTTCCTCCCTTCCCCTCCTTCCTTCCCCTCCCCTCATCCTTTCCATTTCCCTTCCCTCATCCTTTCCATTCCCCTCTCCTATACCTTTCCCCTCCCTCTCCCCTCCTCTATACTAACCCTCCTTTACCCCCTATCGCACCTAGCTCACTCTCGCCCCCCACCCCACCCTCCTTTTCAGCTCATGGACGCCATCTTTATTCTGCACTCTATATTTCATTCTATCTTTACAAACCTTATGATTTTATTCAGTTTATGAGACACTTTTCGAAATGGAGGAGTTAGATATAGCCTTCGTTAACCCTTTTTCTATTACAGGGCTCTCGTAGCTAAAGAAAATCCACCAGAGATAGAAAAAAAAAATGATAACTGACGCCCATGAGTGAAGAGATGGGTGTAGGGTGGGGAGGTGAAAGGATGAGGTATAAGCAATGACATTAAGCGTCCCCAGGTCATGTCCCAGGTGAATTCGGGTCATTTCCTCTACACCCTCTCCTTCCAGTCCCACCTTTTTGCTTTAGACCCTTCATTACGGTGGCATCTTTCTGTCTATTGTTTTTACTTAAAGAATCAAAATTAAGACTAATGGCGCCATTCAACTTAAAGGGTTCAGTGAATTAATATATTTGGTGGTCCGTAAATAGCCCGTCACTAGGAGCTCGCCTGACGTATCTTTTATGTGCTGCAGGGACGGCTTAAACTGCTGGTGTGGGCGTAGGTGTGGCAGTGGAAGAAGAAAATGAATAAATGAGGCAGGGTAGACAGTGATAACACCGACTAACTCATGCCCCACAACGTACGAAAAATCACCCGGTTGAATGGATAGGGGGACGTTATTGTGGACCGCTCTTTATAAACTTACTTGAAGGACAAATGGAATGGTGATGCGACTGTAATACGATAATAAAAACTAAGGATAACGGACGATGGCGATGGGTAAGTATGACAAGAGTGGAGAAATCGACCTCATGTGAGCAGGGATGTCGGTGCGGAGACAAGAAGAAGAAGAAGAAGAAAGAGGAGAAGTAGGCGGAGGATAAGTGTAAAAGAAGAAGAAAAGAGGAAAGAAGGTGAACTGAAGGAGAAGGAGGAGAAAAGGAAAGGAAAGGGGAAAAAATGGAGGAAAAGCAAGGACGAAATAAGGAGGAGGAGGTAGTGGAATAGGAAGCTAAGGAAAAGCAAGGACGAAATGAGAATCAGGGAAAGGAAGAAAGTAAGGAAGAGGAAAGGAAAAGAAAGAAGAAATGGAAAGGAAAGGAAGAAGGAAGGTTAAAGGAAATGGAAAGAAAAGAACGAAGGGAAAGGGAAAAATTAAAGATATAGACATACATACATAAAGATAGATAGGTAGATTATTTATATGGGAACAGGGAAGTTTTTCTGAACCTAAAGTTTGAAAGAAACCATCCGTACTGATTTCGAAAAACAATTTTGTTGCCGTGAATATAAAATTATGTGTGTAAATTGATATGTGGAAGAGCAGAACGAGTGTGCTTCTACTAATGAGTGAATAATAGTAAAAACAGCGAATGAAAGTGAATGAAAGAGCGTGGTGTTCGAGAAAAGAAGGGGAAAGGGAAGAGAGGAATGAAAGTCACTTGGGATAAGGAAGGACTTGACGTAAACTGGAGTGTATGCAGCGTTTTCAGGAGTTTGTGGGCATTTAACTGGAATATAAATTAACACTCTGCTTGTATTTCTTTTACCGGACTCCAGGCATAGATTTGTATGATCCAGCAATGAAAGGCAGAAAGGACACCCCATGCAGTTTGACCTAGCATCTTGAAATGAACCGACCTTAATTCTCTCTCTCTCTCTCTCTCTCTCTCTCTCTCTCTCTCTCGAATGAAGGAAAGAAAAAGAATAACTTTCCGCACGCCTCCAGCCTTGGTTCTAAGTTTTTGCATTAAAAGTTGATATCTTATGTAACTCCTTGATGCAAAGATACCTTGTTCGACGAGCGGTGTTTAAGTTTAATATACCGGTAATCGTCCTGCGTAGCAAGGCTGTGAGTGTTGTGTGTCTGGAAACCAGTTATGTATGTTTTACTTTGGCGGTATTATATAAAAGTTTCAAGTTCTACTTATTGTGGGAACCAATTTCTCACGTCCTGAGGCGGAGGGAAAAAGGGAAATGGCCGCAAATCTTGCCTGTCTGGGGGGTCAGTCTTTCACGTGCTTAGGCAGTAAAAAAAAAAAAAAAAAAAAAAAAAAAAACTGGCATGACAACAGTCGTACACGTGCTGTGGAGACAGAAAAAAAAAAGATGATTCATGTCGAAGAAAATAGGTAATATTTTAGGTAGAAGGGAAAAAAGGGGGGGGGGGGGCCCTTGAAAGTTGCCTGCATTGCGTACCAGTCATTCACGTGTTTCGGCAGTAAATATAAAACAGGTTGTAAGTTTCGCCTGGTGTACAAGCGAGACATCCACGTGCTTTGGAGGTGACATCATGAGATATTTGATAAGATACGAAACAGCCAAGACGTTCACGTGCCTTCCCTGCCAAAAAAGAGATCCCCTTGATTCTGGTTGACATCCTTTTTTAGTTTGCTCCTGCTGTTGTAGTGAACCCAGTGGAATGCAGGCTGAATTTAACCTTTTCCTGCAGTCTCCCATCCTCCTTATGGCCGACAGGGAGGGAAGTAAAGGACGTTTGTATAACCAGGCAGGGGAGTTGCCTGCCCAATCAGTGCCACCCAGCGGAGTCCCTCACCAGCACCTACTCCTGTTGCTAGCAGGCGATTTTATTCAACTTAGGAAAAGTCACGTACCCTGAAGGAGTTTATTGCCCTACAGAGGCTGGGGACATCTTAAAATTTTGTTCTTGCCATCTCCTGACGTTTTAATTCAGCTTGGAACAGACGTCTACAGACTGGAAGGGATAGATATGGCCTTAGTAAACCCATTCAGTGCAAAAGGCATCTCCAAAGTTTAATCAAATCGTTTGGTAGCAGCAAAGGCAAAAGGTGATACGCTGGATACCTTTTCCACAATATCCCACGTACAACAACCCTGTGATAAGATTATTTTTTTGTCCATAACTACTGATAATAGAAATTATACACTTCCATAAACACATGAACTGTTCTGCACAATACACACTGCCCTCTACCCTCTACGACCTACAGTCTACCCCCCCTCCTATTCAAGACCATGCACTACAAGACTAGATCGCTAGTGGTAGGAGCTGCGCAGGACCTTAGAGCGGGATGAAGGTCCGGCGGGAATATCATGCCTGGTCTGTGACGTCATGGAGGGCGTGTCGTCAGAGATGCTTGTCTGTCCCTGCCTCACCCTCACCGCCACCTCGTAAAGACGCTCATAGGCTCTAGTGACGCTGTGCCCATCCCCCTCTCCCTATCAATTTCAGACGATTCCAGTCAACTGAGGAAAGCCCATGATAACCAAAGGAATGAATAACCAGTCTATTCCAATTCCTGCGACAGAATGCCTCTCTCTCTCTCTCTCTCTCTCTCTCTCTCTCTCTCTCTCTCTCATGTTCAGACGATTTTATTCAGCGAAGGAAAGCCCACGATAATCAAAAGGATAAATAATTATGTTTATTATTACAACTCCTGTGACGCAGTTCCTTGCCCACCCCCCAGCAGGCTCAGACGGATTCATACAGCCGAGGAAAATCCATGACAATCGATGAGTTCAATTTATCTATCCTCGCAACTCCAATGATGTTCCTAACTTTTGCTGTCAGGTTCACACGATTTTATTCAGCCGAGGAAAGGTCAAGGTCATCCAGACTTCTACAGGATATTCTCTCTTTCAGCCCTGAATCTCGAGGGACGCCGCATGTATTTTATTCAGACAAAGGCCAATGTACAGCCTCAAAAGAAGTCTGAGCCGATACAATTATGCATCATAGTCATAGTCTTCTTTAACTGCCTCGAAAGGATAATTTAATCTGCTGCTCTTGCTCTCCCTTGCACTCCTTGGTATTTTGGAGCTTGAACAGGCATTACAGTTGAGGTACCGTACGCAAAATTTATGTACTTAGACCTACCCACCGGATCAGGCCGATTGTGTCCAATCATCATCATCATCATCATCAGCAGCAGCAGCAGCAGCAGCAGCAGCAGCTTTCGACCAGTTGTGTCCCAGTAAGATCATCATCATCATCAACATCATCATCATTATCATCGCCATCGTCGTCGATGTCGTTGTCGTCGTCTAGCCAATTATGTCCTCTTAATATTATCATCATCAGAGACACAAACCGCGAAGAATACCATCCAGCAAGATCATGAACAACACGGAGCATTCACAAAGCAACAATATCATTCCAGCAGGCTGTGTTGCTTTTGTGTGGCGCGTTCCTTTGTCTCGTGAGGAAGAATATGACGACAGTATAATTTATGAGGTCGTTTTATTAAGGTCCTATACAAGGTGTTCCATAAGTCTGTAGTCATAGGAAAAAATTATTGGTATATCTCCAGGTTCATCTGAAACGTGAATCCTTTTTGGACACACATACTAAGTTATACAGGTTGCACCACATGAAACTGTTCCTCTTCTACACCAATACGAAAAGAAAAAACACGAGTGTAAGAGTTATCAATACTATAGTGAATTTTAAAAGAGAATTAAAACGTTAAATAATAATTCGGCGCCGCAACAACTCGGTCATACGGAGTACCGTAGTGAAGGAAGAGGACACAATGAAATGGATCCCATACATCCATTCAAGCCTGCAGTTCTTGTCTCTAACCCAAAGGCAAAATCCTCACTGGGTTATATCAGTTTTATAAGACGAAAGAATATAAGGCATGTTGAGCTAGCAGTGTAATAACAGTAGGTAATCATCATCATCAGCAACAGCATCATAACTCAGTCTTCTGGTAGCATACGAGGTTAGCAGGATCGACAGAGAGAAAACCGAAAAACCCTAGAATAGATCATTATCTGAAGAGAACACAGTGACATGACCCATAAGTAGGCAAACCAATTACTCAGGTCTTCGAAACTCTTGGTACAACCACACAGACGAAACCATCTTCCTTATCTTACTCTTAGAGGAGCTGCGTAGTTAATGTCACCTGGCCTACTGTAGTTATCCTTTTTTATTTCTCATCTTATATTCTGTTCTTCCAGGCATTCTGGGATATACCAGCCAAAAGTAACTTTCTCATATTTACATTTCGAGTCACATCAAAGTTAAAGAAAGAAGGCATTATACGTTTGCAGTATAATAACAGTTAAACTCCAAAAATGTCGCCAAAGTCAAGAGTCGCCTTCGCCAATGGACCACGCTGAAAGCAAGTCTCCTTCACCTTAAGAGTTACTCCCACTCCGGTTTGAGGATCGTAATATATAAACCTTTGGAGATTTCGCAATGTTTTTTCCTAGGCGATTTATTCTGCACTACATCTCAATATCCTCGTGTGTTACTGATGCATACTATATCAATATTAAAACTACAGTATATAAGTAACAAGAGACTGGCAAAGTGTAATGTGCTAAATATATCGCTAAAGAGGGGATTCTGCGAAGCCTCCAGTGCCACCTTGAGTACGGAATGAGCTCTGTGTTTCGCCAGTGTGATGACATGACTCTGACACAAGTTTGGTGAAAGGCGCGGGGTTGGGCTGGAAAGTTTTGACCTGCAGCGGAAACAAAACGTCAACAGCATTGTGTACAAGCTGGTAAGCCGTGCCGGGTCGCCAAACGCCGCCAGAAAGGAAAAACTAATCTTATTTTCACCCATCCTTTCATAGAACACCATATTTTTTACCGATGTATGGATCTGCGAAGTTTGACTGACGTTTCTTAAATGGTGGAGGTGAAGGTGAAATGGGTGTTTGGAAAACGTTAACAGTGTGATGGTGCGGGTTGTGGTGCAAATAGGCAACGACCAAGGACCATAGTTATAAACCCTTTTACGCTAAAGTTGTATATATAACAGCTTATGTACATGTTTATCTTCACTCCTGTTGCTAGCGAACATTTCACAATCAAACCAGAGTGATGATACAAGTAAAACAAAAAAAAAAATACGGAAAACCAAACGGACTGTGATAAAAGTTGGAAGTTGGTTAAGATTATATATAAGTGGTTCTGGTGGTAGTGTGGCAAGGTGGTGGTGATGGTGGTGGTGGATGTGGTGTGTTTCCGAGGCAACCATCCAACAAGGGCGTGTCATGGTCGTCGCCAGGACACGTATATGCACACCCAGGGCAGGAGGGAACACCGCCAGAGGAAAGCTGAGATCGGCGAAAACAAGGTTTGGATGGGGAATACGAATGAGAGAGAGAGAGAGAGAGAATGCTGAGACATAAGACGATGTTAACTCTAAACCATGGTGCTGGTCACGAAAAAAAAGATATGGAAAGGATTCAAGACCGCTATTAAGGAATGAGAATTTGACTGCAAAAAGACAAAAATCTCCCCCAAGATTAAGAGGTACACACAAGTAGTATAGAAAGATTGGGCAGCTCTGAATGAAGCCTGACTCATTAGGTGCTTGTATAGAAAACGATGCTCGGGAGTGTTACGAGGGTGGTAAGAGGGCAATGCGAAGATTATTGGTCATACGATCATGGTATGGCGTGTAAAACTGAGAGATGCGTCACAGGTAAAAGGGAAGGAGTAATTAGAGTGAAAAACCAAAAGTGGAGAGCTGAAAAGCAAATCAGTGACATATGGATACATGAAAAGGCAATGGAGGAGTTAGAGTCAGTGAACTGGAAGCAAAAGGATTGGGCAAGCTTGTACAGTGCTTACAGGAAGTCTTTGGTCTTCCTTGCTAATGCTGTGTGTGAAGTCGGGAAGGCAGCAACTATAGTTGGTTTGTTTTCATCTGACGGAAGTTGATAAATACTGCAACGTTATGCAAAGTTATGGTTGCATGAAATTTGATGAAACTGGGCTATGAGATAGAAATGAGATTCCTTGGTTACTGGTCAAATTTATCCCGTATGAATACGCCTGGCCATCAACCAATCCTGAAAACGGTTAAAGATCTTTGTTAGGCAAAAACAAACCTACAAGATTAAGAAAGGTGGGATGTGGGATGTGGGATGTAGAGGGTGAGAGAGCAGTGAAGAGAATGAACAAGCTAAACTGGATGAAAGAAAGGGGTTCCTTTGAAAGGAGGGGGGGGGGAATATTCTGAAAATAAGTAACATGAGGGGGGAAAACAAAGTAATGAAGTTAATGAACATCTTGGAAGAAAAATGACTGGAAACTGCTCTGAAAATTAATATAAAAAAAAAGTGAGAAAATAAAGAACGAGGGAGGAATGTGAAAGTGTGAGTGATGAAAATGGACGTGAGGTAGGCAATAAAAGGAAAGAGTATTTTGAAAGGCTGATGCATGGGAGTAATGGGATCAGAGGAGGAGGAGGAGAAAGAAGACGACGAAGGGAAAAAAAAAAGTGGACAGCAAAGTAGGACGAAACGTGATAACTGGGTAGGGAAATAACAGAGCACGGTGGAGGGTTAGTAAAGAAGTAGGAAGGTGATAACTAGCAAGTGAGCTAGAAAGCAAGATGGGTATGTGGAAAATGAGATATGGAGAGGGTGGTTAGTTTGGGTTAGGCTAGTTTGGTATATATTCGGTCGCGTTAAATTACGTTGTTACTTTAAGTTTGACTTTCAGAAGAACAGAGAGAAATGTAATATGTGCAGACGCCAGCAAGAAGTCATCGTATAGAGGAATACATAAAATCAGACAGACAGACAGCTAGATATGTACAGACAGACAGATAGATAGATAGATAGAGACAGATATAGATAGACAGACAGACAGGCATAGTACACGCGTGAGCTTGCAAAATGGTATACGGTTACGTGGATAAATACACAGACTAATCGTATAATCATATACAGTACTGTATAAATACTAATTTGAGATAGATATATGTAGATGGACAGGTAAGTAGATAAGAAGAAACATTATCTTCCAAAATATCCTATGTTATTGAAGATAACTGCACTTTAACTTACACTATAATTATACTTAAAACGTTATTACCTATCATGTGTTGCCTTCAACGATTTACTGTAATGGTGCTTGTGCAGTATGATGGTACAGCCGTGAGCTAAAGTTGGCTGACACTTCTCTGCTTACATGGCAATGGAAGGTGTTACATGGAAAGGTTTTTATGTGATACGCTATGAAGCACAAAAGAAAAGAGTAGGAGAAGGAATGATATTCTGCCATTAGAAAAGGAAGGAGAAATATGGAAGGCAGGAAACAATGGTGCTATAAGACTGTCGGCGAACTTTTCCTCAAGGCTGTACATCCTTGTATCTCTGCAGAATAAAATACAACTTTACACTGAAGAACGAATTAGAATTTACGTTTGCATGTAGCCCTTGTGTTTCCTCAGTAAAAAAAAAAATGGATGACGTCTTTTTCAATAATCATCATCACCAGACGATTATATTCAGCTTTAGACTGACCCATCGGTGAGAAATCTGAAGTTCGTCCACCTTAACTCAACAGAGACTTTGAGAGAGAAAGAGAGTCACTCAAGGAAGTAGAGTTCGAGTATGATGCATGTGGCATCACAGAACAATGTATTCGTCCCCTGAAAAAGTGAGGGGACGCCGTTCCCTCCATGAAAATAGTGAGGGTACGCCGTACCCCCTAATACCCCCTCCACTACACCACTGGTTCTTTCCACAGTACTACTTGACTAGCACCGTAATCTAGTGTTAATATCTTGTCACAGCTTAGCCTTCAAAATGGAAAGAGGACAGTCTGTAGTGAGAGGACAGTCGGGAGTGAGATTATGCTATCTGTTGAAAGCTGTGGCTGTGAACAGGAGGTCTGGTTTCTGCAGAAGGGTGTGGCTCCCTGCAGAAGGGTGTAGCTGTCTGTAAGAATATTGGTGATGTCTTTCAGAAAGCTGTAGGTGTCTGTAAAAGGGTGTAGTTGTCTTTAAAAACGCTGTAGCTGTCTTCTGGAGGGTGTGGCTGTCTGTTGGAGGGTATGGCCGTCTACAGGAAGTCCTAATTTTCTGCTGAAGTGTGGCTGTTCTGTAGGAAGGTTGTAGCTATCTGCAGGAAGTCTTGATTTTCTGTGGAAGGGTGTGACTGTCTGTAGAAAGGTTGTGCCAGTATCGTGGAGGAAGTGGCTGTCTTAGATGTCTGTGGATGTGCTTAAATTGCTTGCAGAAGGGTGTGGCTGTCCGTCTGTGAGAGAGTGACGTGAGGTTAAGGGCGAGGGTGCGTCTGGCGTGGCTCCCGATGGTTACGTGGGACAACATTCTCGCCACCCTGACTCACCCACCCTCCCCCTATCACCCCCTTCCCCCCATCACAACCCACGCGTCTCCCTCAATCACCTCATCCTCCCCTCGCTTTCAAAGGCTGAGTAGTTGATGGCCTGGTTGGTTGTGGATTCTTAGGGTCTCTGTTGATCCCTCACAACAGTCTTGACTTCTTGCTTCTAATGTGATGTGAACATTCTTTGGCACTTTTTCCTTGCCTGTGTACCTAGGGAAATGTCCTGTGTTTTACTCATAGCAAAGTAAAATTGCCTGGCGTTAACTGGAACAGACGACTAGAGCTGTGCGAACTATGAGAGTTGATGGTGACTATTAACTCTGGCTGCTTTACTCGTTCTTAGCTTATTAAAATCGTCTGACGTTTGCTGGAGTGCATTACTAGCGAAGACATCATATTCTCGTGCAGTATATTTCTGTATATGGCGTGTCAAGACGTTAACACATTTATTAACTTCTCCTTACTACCACCAGACGTTATTATTCAACAAACAGATTTCTCCCACCCCTTGATCGCGGTTTTTTTTTTTTTTTTTTTTTTTGGTTAATCCAGCTGTGGAATAATCCCTCGTTGTAAAAGGATTCGAACTATCTCCATTAACATTTTTTTTTTCTGCACGTTATCTTTATTTACGTACGAGTATTTATATATTTTTAATCGCCAAAAGTGTATATTCAAATTAAGGGACACCTCTTAGAGTGAAAGGGTCGGTATTCTCGTGCATTTGACTCATGCATACCATGCGGATAAAACAAGATAAAAGAAAGAAAGTGCAATACGTAAAATAAATTGCTAAGGAAGAGGTGCTGAGGGTCTTTGTGTCCATAACAATACGGTTCCATGGTCTGAGTGCAGCTATACTGTTTTAATTCTAACTTGGCCTAAAATTAACATCCCTCCATCTTGAACGTTGAGTTGTGGTGCCAGTTACGAAAAGGTACTGTGGAAAGAATGCACCATCTTTGTATCGACTTGTTCTGCCACTGGGCTGCCGTTCGTGAAATAAACTGCAACAATGCGAGAATCTGGGCCAAGTTATTTTAAAAGAAATATAGTTGCATTTTACCTCATCAGCTCTCCAAAAAGTCCTCTCCTATATTATACCCTAAAAAAGCTCCCAACATCTATATTATGAATAGTTGCAATCATTTCACCATCAGGTATCCTAGTCGTCTCCTATATGATGCCTAAATAGCTTTTTACCACAACAGCTTTTTACTAATCCGCTCCTATATTATATGAAAATCGCTCTATACCTCAACATCTTCCCCAGAGCCCTCTCCTATACTGCACCCTATGGCAGTTTCACGAAGGGACGCTGCAGTGTTTCTCCAATTTCTGTGTAGCTTTGTACCCCAATGGCCCTCCACAGCCTCGCTTCCCATTGCTTCCCAGTTTGTCTTGCTTTCTTCACTGTTATCTATAGCTTTGTACTTGAGGCCTCTCTTAAATTCAATGCATTTTTTTTTCCTAGTCCCCTGGGGGTTAAGTCCTATGTTTCTCCATCAAAGTTCCGTCATGTGTTTCCTCAGTTTCTGTGTAGTTTTTTAATTGAGCAGCTCCATTAAAGCCTGTGCAGCTTCATTCCTAGTCCTCCATAGATCCTTTCCTATATTTCTTTGTTTGATGGATCAAAGTCCGATTCTTTGTTTCTCCAGTTTCTGTGCAACTTCTTACTTGAAAACCTGTTCTAAATTCTGTGCAGCTTTGTACCCGAGTCCTTCAAAGATCATGTTCCTTGTTCAAGTTCTGTAACTTCTACTTTTGTACCGCACTAGCTCTGTTAACCCCTTGAATCCGCTGACATATATTTAAGTTCTCTTGCTACTTCAATACAACTTTATTCAGCACAAGTGGCATTTTGTGTGTGTGTGTGTGTGTGTGTGTGTGTGTGTGTGTGTGTGTGTGTGTGTGTAATGAAGGAATAATATGTAGCCTTAATTAACTCCTTTATAACTAGGTATCCTTCATTAATTGTGTGAAAATAGTTTGTTGATGGCAAAAATAACCTAAAAATGCGTCATCTTAATGAAAGAGCCTGTTCAGTGAGATGACGTCGGTTATATATTTTTCCTCCCCTCGTTAAGACAACGTTGGTTTTATTATATTCCTCCCACATTCAGTAAGATAAGGTTGGTTTTATTACATTCTACCCCCTTTCAATAAGGTAATGTCGGTTTTATTATACTGTACCTCCTTCAGTAGCATGACGTTGGTTTTATTATATTCTTCCCTCCTTCAATAACATCGATTTTATTAAATTCTTGCAAAGTCCAAAGAGTTTTGTTTAGCATGAGAGGGACTTTTGGACGTGGAGACGTTAGCTGTAGCCTCCTTTAACCCCTTTAATCGCGAGGCTTTCTCCTAATCTGAGCAACACCGGCTGGTAGTAGCAAGATCAAAGCAAGACATCACAGAATTGTTGAAGTATGTGTCTGTGTATCTCCAGTTCTGTATAGCCCTGTACCCCAACGTGCCCTTCAAGGACTCGCCACATGCGTCCCCCCATTGTCTTTACAACTCTGTACCCCAGCGGCTCCACATAAGTCCCCATTCCTATGTTCTCGAGGTTATGAGCAGCTTCGTACTCCAGAAGGTTGTATTCGTCAACTACTTATGCTTGACCAAACAAGACGGAGTGTTAACATAAAAATAACTGACGATGCAAAACATCTTTCTGATTATATTTCGTCACCGTTTAGGGTAAAAATGAGTTGAGACTTTATATACACCTCTCCAGCTCTCCAAAGATCTGCTGCGTACCGGTATGTTTCTTCAACTTCTACTTTTTCATCACAGTCCTCCCAGTGTCCCTGTCTTTCTCTCTCACACTTCGCTGTCTCTATTCCCTTGCATCTACTAAACGTATACCGTTCTCACGAGGAACATCTCGACCTAAGAACTTTCCATAACCTGACCCGTTTTACATTTAATCTAACCTCACTTACGCTCAGAGTCTTCTTTTATTCTCTCTCTCTCTCTCTCTCTCTCTCTCTCTCTCTCTCTCTCTCTCTCTCTCTCTCTCTCTCTCTCTCTCTCTCTCTCTCTCTCTCTCTCTCTCTCATTCAGTTTTAGACCTAGCTCATAATTCGTTTTACTCTCAAGCTCATCTCACTCACACTCAGGCTTAATTTCAAGCTTCTGAGGTGGAGCAACATGGTCTAAATTATATTTGTCTTTGCACCATAGTTCATCTACTTTAACCTGGCTGTGATTTTCGTCCTTTTGCAGCTTATTTCCTGTAGCTTCGTGTCCGAATAGATAATACTGTGGTTCTGCATCCTTTTCCACAGCACATATTCGTGACTTGCACCATATTCCAGTGTTAATTTCTTGTTATAACTCAGTATGCAGGGTGGAGAGATAGTAATTTTCCGCCTAAGGAGGTGAACAAAGTATAGGTTAAGGAAAGTGAGATGTGCTAATATAGTAGCAGTGGTAATCGCAGCCCCAGGCTACTCCGAACAGAACCCAGTGGACTGCAGGTTCAAAATACCCCTCTCCTGATCTCCACCACCCTCATTCTGAAGAAGAGAGAAGTAGTTGAGGGGCTTTTGTATAGCCTGGCAGTTAAGCCGCCCAGTTACATCGACGCCACCATATGTAGGCGTCCCTGTCCAGCTCCTGTGCGTGTGCTGAGTGGGTGTGGTATTGACTGGTGGTGTGGCAAGGCAAGGCTGGCCACCACACCACCACCAACACCCTACTCATGTGCTGGTGGGATGTCTTCCCGGGGTGGCACCGATATAACCAGGCGGTGGAGTTATCTAGTGACACACATGCTTCAGCTCCTTCCCTATCCCTCAAAAGGATGATGGTGCATGGAAGGAGAGGCAAGTTCAACCTGCAGTCCACTAAGTTCACATTCAGATACTAATTTCGTCTGTGATAGTTGTACAATCTGTATCGATGCTAAAATGATGTATACAGTAACCATGAGAAAATTAATGTATGGCATAGAAAGTAGATCACTAATGATAAGGTGCTTGAGTCCTTTTACATTAACCTGCTCGTATTTTCGGTCTTTTGAAGAACATTTCATATGACTCAATGACAGAAAAAGACAGTGCTCAACATCTTCACCATAGCACCTCTTTATGACTGGCATCATATTCTATTGTTAATCTATACTAATACCTCGGCACTCAAGACAGATGTAGAAATTTCAGGCCAGGTTAAAGTAAAAAGGTATAGAAAGGTTCCGAACCCAACAAAAACGTAAAATTACACTGGAACGCTATTTTTGTCCGCACCTTTAAAATACGCAAAATGAGTGACCAAGTAAGGGGTGCCAGGGAATCTTCTAAGCCCACCATGACAACACGCTCTCCAGTCCCATGAATCGCACCTCTGTCACGGGGATTTTCCAGGGACGCGCAGTTGGTTTTCCAGGCACTAGAGAAAGAAACAGTCATGGGGTCTTAATCTAATGGACTTTCACTAACCCCTTGAATGCGGTCACGTAATTTTTTATCGTATTCTTGCTGTCTCCTGGTGACTTTGAACTGGGGATGTTACTAATAGCCTTCATTTATCCCTTCATTACTAGGTCACTCCTGAGATGAGTAAAATATCTGGTAGTAGTAGGAACGAAACAAGACGTCACCATACTTAAGGAGAGAACCCCTTAAGTCCGGTGGTGCATGGTTTATTCTTGCCACCCTCAGACGAGTTCATTCGGATCTGGAGATGCTTTTTGCACTGTACAGGTTTACTAAAGCCTTTATTAACTCATGGACTACTAGAAGTCTGTCTTAAGTTCAACAAAATCGTGTGGTGGCAGCGTGAATAAAGTAGAAAAAATGCTTAATCAGATGGGAAAAAATAAAGCTGAAAGCTCAAAGGTGTAGACAAGCAGCCAAATTTTTTACTTTTTTTTTCTCTGAAGCATGCGATGATAAAAAAAAAAATGTATCGGACAGTAAAGATCTTCCATACATTACCGTTAAAAAGAAAAAAAATAGTGGCTTCTTTACATCTCAGTGCACTCAGATTTGATCATTCTGGCTAACCTCAAGTGAATTTTTCAGTACCTTGGAGAGACACCTTGTGGTGAACGGATTGGGCCATCCATTTCACAGCTTCTGTGCGAAGGCGCCATTTTCACTGATTTTCGCTACCACTAGATGGTTTTACACAATATCGAAGTCGGTCGTAGTGAAAAAACAAAAGTGCACATGGAAATATACTTTAAATTCCCTCACTAGCAACACAAAAATCCATAGCATAAACTCTTGGCATGACCCTTAGCAAAAGCCTTCAGCAGAAACCCCTGGAAAGAGAGAGAGAATGCTTCGCGCCCTAAGTTCTGAAGCCTCGACTGGAGGCAGAGCCGATGGCTCCACAGTTGGCAACGAGGTGTTCAGGTTGTCGGTGTTCCAGGCTGACTGGTTAGCTTTCTTCTCTTCAGAAACTGCAACTACATCAAGATTTCAGCATTCTGAGGAAGGTAATGTGTATGCTAATTCATTTCTTCTATGAAGTAGGACGGATCAGCTTTCTTCCCTTCAGACAGACCCAACTACTTCATTATTTCAACGTAGGAAGGTGAAGTGTATGCTAGTCGTTTCGTGAATCACCTGCCACTCATCAGCTTACTCCTATTCACCAACAGCACCTTACCATTTTAGCTTAGTAAAGAAGACTTAGATCGTATTAGTTCGTTCCTTCAAATCACCCTAAGTCGACCAAAATTTATGATCTCATGACTCGCTTTAACTCTCCAGTTTACCAGGCAGGTCGTGGTAGGGTGTCCAGACGCCTGGCTTTAGCTGGAATAGTCCGTCTTTTGACGTTTTCTCCTCTATCTGTCACCATCACTTGCCGAACGCTTATTTCTCTTCCTTTTTTGGGTATGGTCTACAAAATATTTAGTTTTCTCCCGCGATGTTACGACTGCGCGTTATTGGCTTAAGGACGCATTATATACAGTATATATAAGCGTTATCACATTGGTTTAAGGAAAGGACTGATGTATCGCAAATATGTAATTAGCAATGGTGAATACTTGCTTTGGCCCTTAGTTTATTTAGCAGGTTTGGATGACTATCCAATTCAACTTGAATAATTAAGGGAGTAATGCATTTCCATTTTAGTGATTGATTTTTAAAATTTAAATTATATGTAATAAAAGAAACAGAATATCAGTACTTATTAAAGGATGTACTTTCTCTGATTTCTAGTAAATCCACTTGAAACGAGTGAACTGAAATGAAACTGATCGTATCACGTATTTAGTAGTAAAAAAAAATTGTTACGAAGAAAGTGTACGACACTAATGTGGTTGGGAGAAGGATAACGAGGTGGAGAGATTAGGTATGACAGTGTGTGTAGGGGACGGTGCTGTGTCGTGGACGACGGGTCAGAACAGACCCTAACGTCTGGAGGTCCTCTTTTTCGAAACCATTCCTCACACGATACGGAACCTTGTATGGACTTCACATTGGGTCCGGCGAATCACTGCCTTACTAAATGTTCATTTTAAGATTACAGACATGGCCACCCTAATCGTGGTATCTTAGTGCCTTGTTCTCGAGGATTATGGAAGTTCAGTTGCACCTGTTCCTGTGGGACGATATGTATCCTATTGCATGTTATTTCTACGTTTTAAATATGTGCACGTGTAATATACCTCTTCGCACTGGCTTACAAAGTGCTATACCGCGTTTGTTTTCACCTGGCGAATATCCCTAACCACTTTCAGTTCAGCTGATGGTCAAGTTAACCGGATTTGAGGGTCGAATTTATTATTAAAGAAAGAGACATCATTCTTAACGTATAACGTTGACTCGTCGAATTTCATGCAACCGCCATTTAGTATTCAAGTTATGGGAGTGGCCCACTGCCGTCAGGTGAAAGCACACACGCCATAGTGAACCCTTACAGCCCTCGAGAACTAGAACACGACCCTCTCAGCCGAAAGTTGTGGAAAATTCAGTTGGCCGAGCGTGTGATGACACAAACATTAATCCCTTCAATTCGAGTGACAATTTATCCAACTTTGGACAGACATCTATAACCTGTTCATCAGGTGGAAGAGATTAACACTAGGATAGGGGGCCAGTCACGATAAAGTCCTATGAGAAAGGATGCAGGGCTGTGATACCGTCTTATTCTGCCATTAAGCTAAGTGTAACACGCTGCAGAGGAATGAAAATCTGGACCTAGTTATAATGGATGAAGAGTTAGTGAAGACCAAATATACCTACGCTCTTTAGTACGAAAAAAAAAAAAAATCTCCAAATCTAAGTAGTCTTTTCTGGAAACAGCAAATGAATAAGTAAATTTAAAAATTAATAAATAAGCATCACCATACTAAAAAAACTAAGCACGACTGCGAATCTCTTGATTACCACAGAAAATGCCAAAGATAAAGGACTCAGTGTTTCATACTTCAGTCTCCCGTAGATTACCTGGGTATTTTTTCCTGGTTTAGTGTCGCTAAGTTCTGCAGTGTCGATGGGTTTATTAAAGGAGCATCGTTTACTGCTGATACGGAACAGGATCTGCTTAGTGTATTTATTTAGGAAATTGTGTGTGGGAGTGAGGGGGTGTGATGGAATGTGGAAGGGTGTTGAAGGGTGGGAGGGTGTGGAAGGACTGACGGAAGGTGTGAGAGTGTTGTGTGTGTGAGAGAACGGGAAGTGTATGAGTGTTGAGGGGTTTACTGTGGGAAGGGTGTAGAAGAATAGCATGAGGGTGTGGGTGCTTCATATGCGTTAGGAAGTGTGGGAGAGTGAAGGAATATTACTGCGTTAGGGTGTAGAAGCACAAGGGAGGATGTAGAAGTACTGGGATTGTGTGGGAGTACAGAGTGAGGGAGTGTGGCAGAGAGATTGAGCGTCACTGTAGGAGGATGTGGAAGAATGGGGGACAGTATGGAAGTACTGGGTGTGTGTGGGAGTGAGAAGTGTGGGAATGAGTGTTGAACGGTTAATGTGGGAGGGTGTGGAACCGCAGTAAGGATCTGTGGGGGTGTTGCCTGATAGTCCATGAGGCTGTGGTGGAAAGTTCAGCTATCTGGCGTGCAGTGTGGTACAGCCAATAGGTCAGAGTGGTGGGAGATGGTGGGCGATGAGGGACTAAGCCTACACCACACCACTGTCTACTTCAACTGTCTTCTGCTTCGCCGTCTGTGTCTTGTAGTTTATGACTTTACTTCTGGCCTACAGTGAGCACGGCAGCATTACAAGTGGCTTTGTAGAAGACGTAATACATTTTCCTTAGTTCGTGTGTAGTTAATGGGTACTACACTTTGATCTTAGCCAAAAGGCCGAGAAGCGATTAGTTAGTGGGTAATATTTTAACGTTCCCTTGTTTATTAAATCGTTTAACATCGACAGTCAATAGTTAGCATCAGCACAATACAAGATGATCTGAAGTGTAATCTTCAGAATAAATCGCAGACGAAGGGGTGTTACGAAACCTCCAGAGCCACTTAGAATACGAATCTCTGTGAACGTCTGACAGTCCCTGGGATTGTGGTGGAAGTTCAGTTATCTGGTTCGCAGTATGACACAGGCAAGAGGTCAGAGTGGAGAGAGAGGACAGAGGTCTTTGACGTGGCAGGGGAGATTCGGGGTATATTCTAAATAGCTTTGGATATGACGTAACACCTCAACAATAGTGATTTAGTATTTTGCATATTACATCTTTACATTCTCTTGAGTTATTTATATCGTTCAGTATCGATATCATGTGCACTGATATCATACAAGAGGATACTGATGAGTGACGTGCAAAATAAATCGCTAGAAATTAGATATTACGAAGTCTCCAAAGACCTGTTCGACCTGGGGTGGAGGGAGGTGACAGGCCTTCGTCCGGTACTACGGTGTAAAGCGCAGAATAAATCGATTAGAGTGAGGTGTTAATTAACTCTCGCAAGCACTTTACTTATTCTGAGTTGAAAATGGTCGTTCTACATTAGCTGGAGTAAACTGCTAGAACTGTCCCAATCATGACACCTAATTATTGCAGTATTTACACAGTGAGGCTCCTGCAACTCAGAGTAAAATCGTCTGACGTTAGCTGGAATAGAATACTAGTGCTGTCGGATCGTAAAAGAGTTCAGCCATCCATAGTCGAATATCCGCCACATCTTTTCGTAACATCCTGTTTATGAAGAGGTTTCCGGAATACATTGGAGTCTTAAGATTGGCTAACACAAGGATAAAGAACAAGCGTGAAGATACTCGTTATGTCCACTCTTTTTCTGAAATATTTTGAGTACCTGCATCGGCTAACACAAGGATATAGAGCAAAGGCAAGAGTACATGATGTGTGCATTCAGATTCCATAATTTTGTCCATTGCCCCTACCTGTA
This sequence comes from Coenobita brevimanus, assembly GCF_032717465.1. NCBI lineage: Eukaryota > Metazoa > Arthropoda > Malacostraca > Decapoda > Coenobitidae > Coenobita > Coenobita brevimanus. The sequence goes on from NC_137027.1 coordinate 14,722,805, forward strand.
AAATATTTCTGGACTATTAAAGAGTTTCAGTATTGGCTAGCATAAGGATAAAAGGTCATTGTGCATTCCGTTGACTTTTTTCTTTTTTTAATGGCACCTAAATTATTTAACTCTCTCTCTCTCTCTCTCTCTCTCTCTGGGGGGAATTTATGTTGGATGCTGCAAGAATATAAAAGCCACTGCAAGAGTACCCAAAACACATGGTAAACCAAACGTCCCAGTTGCGGTGAAATACGAGGGTGGCGTGACGAAATTCCTTTATGCAGCCAACTACGAAGAATGCAATCATTGGCCGCATTGCAATGAACTTTCCCGCTGTTACATTGCTTTAGGTTTTGCTTTTACCTTATCTCTTACAAATACCAAACACTTGTCAGCCAAACGACAGCGAAGTATAAAGCGAAAAAATACAGTATGACAAAAAACTAAATGATTCCAAATGATAACTAGAGAGCACTCAGAGAGCGCATACCTCCGCCATGCCAGTGCCATTAAAAAGGATCCGAATCCCAATCCGTGGAGATACTGTGTGGAATACATAGGACCCGGATCCGCCCCCAAATTTAATCAGCTGTTCCTTTACCCATTGCCCACTCTTACACAAATTTTTTATCGAAATTCATTGAGAGCTTTTGGAGATATTGGGCAGGATACACAGGATCCGGATCCACCCCAAAACTTTATCAAAGCTTTCTTGGCCCATTGCCCACCCTTCCACAAAATTTCATTGAAATTCACTGAGAACTTTTCCAGTTATCGTGTTGATGAACAAGCAAACAGACAAACATAGGTGAATACATAACCTCCTCCAACTTCGTTGGCGGAGGTAACTAACGCTGCGTAAAACTGACTCAGGTCCTTCATGAATATCGCGTTAGTTTTCTTGGAACGTACCCCATGACAGTGATGGGCCACGTAGGGAGAACTGCGTACTTTTTTTTTTTTTATTCCCCAAGTTGGCAGTGATGGCTTTTTCCTGAGCGTAGTGTTGGCCATTGCCTGAAGGCGGTATTAGCTGCTTCCTGAAAGTGTGGTTTGCGGTTTCCTGAATGTGACGTTGGCATTTTTCTGAACGTGGTGTTGGCAGTTTCTCAACCTATCAGGAATTTCCTGAACCGGTGTTGACAGTCCTTGAGCGTGGTGTTGGCTATTTTCTGAACAAGGTGGTGGCAGTGTCCTGAACGAGGCGTTGGCAATTCCTGAACGTCAGTACTCAATCTGTGTCTGCTAATACAGTCATAGTAACGGAGTCATTGAAGCCAGTTCTAATATTATACTCTTCTCACTTTAACCTGGCCTATATTTTCGTCCATCTTCGGCGTATCTTACGTAACTCTGGAAATAAAAAATGACATGTGGCTCTACCTCCATTCCATAGTTCTTTCTCGTAACTGGCATCATATTTAAATGTTAATTTACTGCTCAGCATTCAAGCTGGCAAGATAGCAATTTTAGGCCAGGTTTGAGCAAAATGAGTATACTGAGCCCCTGAAGAGTGTACAGTAGTGTTATGATCATGAAAATGCTTTTACGTTGCATCCTTGACACTTAGCGATGCCTGACGTCAAGACCTTGGGCTATATTACGACAGACATGGGAAATAAGCAATGCCTTGACGTGGAAAAGAAATTTGTGTCTCACTGATCAGTGGAGCTATTCTAAGCAGGTGCAACCATACTAGGCAGGTTCACTGCTGGGGATCCAGAGAAAAGTGTTCCCCTCGCAACCTTCCTAACCTTGTCTTTGACTCATAGAATACTTGCGGTAGTAATATGCGACCCATTAACAAACAACCTCGATAGATTAGATGTTGTTTGCTTTCGTTTGTACTCCCATGTTAAATGTCAGAGTCAGCCAAGCGAGGTACCGACACAACCGTCTCTTAGACCACTGTGACAAGCTACTTCCTGTACACCTTGACGGATCATTTACAACACAAAATTAATCGAGCATTATGCTGATAGATGACTTAGGGCACAAAATGTTTATAATGCCTGCCACCTAATTTCTTCAGTGCTCAGCTGTACCCACCATGAAAACAGTGCATCAGGTGCCTCCCTAATGCCGCTTAGACAAAAGGCTCCAGGAAACAGCCCATCACCACACCCCACACACTGGCACTTCCTCCCTCCTTCCCACCACATCGTTCTCGGGATGGAAGGCTTCGTTGCACCTCTGCCTTGGTGAATTAATTTACATATAATACCTTAACACTGTCTTAAATGTTAATTGTATCTTTTTAAATTATCAACATAATTCATATCCGTAACATACAAAAGGATGTTGAGGTGTTATGTGGAGAATAATTCGCTAGGGAAGCGGTACTACGAAATCTACAGAGCCAGTTAGAAATATGGCTCCCTTATCTTCCTGTCCTCCTCATTCATTGCTGCACTGCGCAACTCATAAGAAGTGTCCTAGAACTGGTGAATGTGATGATTTTACGAGGAAATATCTGTAGACGGAAAAGAGCCTAAAATTAGATGTACAGACGGTCCTCTGTCAGCGTTGTCTTGCCTTCCATATTTCCCATCCCCAATCGACATAGTATTCTTTCTTCGCATACTCTTTTATTGTGTGACTCATACTGCTATAACAAAAAAAAAAAAAAAAAAGTTCATGAAAGACCTTTCATTGCTACAGACGGTCAAGAAATGTTGGCGAACTTTTGTTCATGGCTCCTGTTGCGTTTACTATACTCGTTTTATTCCAACTTGACCCAAAATTCCCATATCTTCATCTTGAAAGTTGAGCTGGAAAAACAGAGTGGCACTAGGTTATGTTGCTAGTCACAAATATACGCCATGGAATGTATGTAGAAAGGATTGCAGTGTCTATTTATGCTATGGAGCTACGTGAAAGAACCTGCAAAAGGACGATAATCTGGGCCAAGTTAGAGAACAAATAGTATAAACCAGTTACACATCTGTGGTTACGAATTAGTAACACGAGATTATGATGACCTAAATATTGCATTTACTTCAGCTAGATCTCCGTGAATTTTGATATAGATACGAGACAATGTAAATGATCTATTGACGGCAACTGTACGGTGTAGGCCTAAATTGTGACATACTTCGTGACACATGTGCCAGGTGCATCTGCTACACCGTAATACACCATTTGTTGTACCATTACTAAACCATAATGTTACAGCATCTGTTGTACCACAATGCAATACATGCTGATGATTGAAATGTCTGCTACCGTCAGTACGATGGCGATTTTCTTTTTTTTTTTTTACGCTTTTTGCCCTTTCCAGATTATTTTATTTAGCTTTGGAGAGATATTTCGAGGTGAAGGAGTTAAATACATAAGTCCTTTCTGAAGAATATAACTGGCGGAAGGTAACCTAAGTAAAACGAATTACGTTCTCGTAGTGAAGAAGTTAACTCTGACTGGATACAAAAATTATATCAAACACTTCAGCACGTTAAGACCTCTTTGTTATACTTTTGTGCCACTTATCACCAGACGATTTTATTCAGCTTGGATGTATCTCTCTTGGTGAAGGGGTTAGAAACTATCCCCATTAACTTACTCAGAACTATGGTGTCATTTTCTATCCCTCAGGCTGATTTTTCTGGCTGGGGGGCTGGGGAACTATTGAGGGCATTAAGCACTTTTCCAGTTGCTTAGCTTCTTAAATCACGTATTTTTCATTTTATTTTTAGTTTATTCAGGATACCTCCAGAGGAAGTTGCATAGACTACAGCCCTCATAGATCTTTCACAAGTTAAATCGTCTGTAGGTAGTTCACACACAGACTCCACAGGACTGAAGGGAATAATGAATGGTGGTCCTAGTATCATACTCATTTAACGTATGCTTCTCGCTTAATATCTGTACTCACTGACCCTTCTGAAAATTGATGCTCCATCATCATCGCCTTCATCTCCACTTCCATCTCCATATCAATCACCACTTCCCTCTCCACCTGTATATCTCACTCTGGCTCCATCATCAACATACTCATCATAAAAACAAAGGAAGGAGGATAACTGCAGTACGCTGGATGGCTCCAATCCAATTCCTACCCAAGAGACAGGATCCATAAAAAAAAAAAAAAAAAGCAACTCAAATGCATCTCCAGTGAAAGAGGTCATCGTGTCAGTCTTGCGTCATCCCAGCTTTTGTAATCTTGGCTCCACCTCACAAACTAAATCACCTGCACAATTTTTTTTTTTTACTTTTCTCTATAGATGAACCTCATATACATGTGTAGGATACTCTTTCCGTCGATTAATACAACTCTGCCCCATTTAGAACCATGACGTCTTTTTCATACAATTATACTGTCCCCATCCGATTTTTTTTTTGGATCAGAAGACTTTTCTAACTGGAGGGAGTTAAATGTAGCTTACAATGACCCCTCCACTGCTAGAAGGTTCTGCTAAACTTAAAAAAAAAAAAATGATGTCGAAGGGCAATGATGGGGGGATATGACACACCGAAAGATATGTAGCTATGGTGTTTTCTTCATCAAATGTGCTATCTCCAAATGATTTTATTAAAGTAAGGAGAGACTTTCAAACCTCTCCTCAGCTACAGGCCCCTCCTAAATTTAAAGAAAATAATCGAGTAAGAAGAGAAAGTATAAATAATGCTCTCGAATCGAAGGTGTTTAGAACTTGATGCCGTTTCTGGTGACGTCTGAAAGACTGCGGTACGAACTTTTTCCCTGACGTGTGTATGTGTGCCTCAGTTCCGAGTGATTTAATGGATATATATATATAACTCTTTCTGCCATAACTGGATCCATGACATACGTTCATGAGACTCGGCAGCTCGTGGTAGTTTCCTATTTCTTTTCTTTTCTTTTTTTTCTTTTTGCTTACAACAGTACGTATCGCAAAAATCATTCATCATCTTCATCATCATCATCATCATCACCTCTAACCTGAGGATGGGTTCGGTAGGATTCAGAAAGCAAAGGTATTACACACACACACACACACACACACACACACGACACGAGAAGCAGTAACCAAACGCATGCCCAGCGAAACAGCAGAAATGTGAGAAATGACTGATGCCTGTAATATTAAGCAACCACGACTTTTCAGCCTGTTTTTAAGGCCAACACATTCCAAACACGTGAAGAAGGCAAAGTTGTGTCTGCGTCAGATTCTTTTTAAATGCTTCTGAGGCCATAATATCGAAAGTCAGAGCACCAAAATATGGATAAGCACCTGATTTTTTACAATAATTTCTCAAGCATGTGATGATGATGATGATGATGATGATGATAGAGCATGTCTGACCATTCTGTATCGTTGCTGACTACAGTGTGTAATGTGGAATGCACGTTAGCCACATCTAACGATTACAAGCGTTCCATAAATGACGTCTAATATTAGGGGATTGTTAACACCATCGATCACTTAGTTTTAAACGTCTATAAGAGCTGAGGTGCAAGATATAGAAAGGATGTTACAGACTGCTCAGGGTAGGGGGAAGGGAGAGAGGGTAGGGAAGAAACAACCTCAGAGTGTCTCAAGTGTTGACATCCGTCCAGTAGTTGGAAAAGAGGAGCACAGGAAGTAGCTGACTGTTACGAAAGGACTAACTGAAATGGCTAAAAGCAATAATACGTAGGACGAACTTACACACCTGAAGGGATTAAGGCAGAGGGCGAACTGAAATAGATTAAGGGAATATTGTAAACTACGAACTGAAGTAGTTGTAGAGGATATCATTACCTCGAGGAGGAGCAAGAGAGAGGATAAGAAAAAAAAAATAACTGCATTTCCTCTCTGCAGCGGTGTCAAACTGTGGGGACAAGAAGAAATTGATCTGCAAAGAGACGAAGCGCAATGGCCAAATGGGAAACCACACTGCTGCAGCTAGTTTGCTTTCGTCTGAGGAAACTGGACCAGTCCTATAAACTTAATGGGAAAGAGAGAGAGAGGGGGGGGGGGATAAGAAAATACATCTCCTCGCGACATTCATGTGAAAGTGCTGGGAACAAGAAGTAACTGACTAGCGAAAAATAAAAAGCGCAGTAGCCGAAAGAAAAAACAATACACAAATGATTTTTCATATAAGAGACTTGGGCCACTCTCACAACTTCAAAATGTCGATTAGCTTTTTATTTTTTATGGTGTAAGAATGAGTCTCCTTGGGCACTAGTCAACTTCACGATCCAGCCCGACTACATCTGCTCATCAGTCGATCTGGACAGGGTTAGGAATCTTTGTAAGCTTAACATAAACGCGCTAAATATAGTAAAGGAAGAGGAGAGATAAGATTATAAACACACACGTCTCGGAGCAGCGTGGTGTACATTAGGGTAATATCCGTCTAGTGGTGTAAAAGTGTAGGTGTTAAGAATGCAGACATTACGATGACATTAAGATGAGAACTCAAGGGGGTGGGCAAAGGAACATAACATCTCGGAACAGGGTGGCCTACGCTGGGATAATATCCTTCTGGTGGTGTAAAGGTGTGAGCAGAGGAACAAAAATTATGAGACATAGCAAAGTACCTAAAGAGAATATTATAAGCTCAAGGTAAGAACTAAAGCGGAAAACAAAAGAACATAGCAACTCGAAGCAGCGTGGGTTATTTTAGGGTAATATCCGTCTGACGTTGTGAAGGTGTGTGGGGGAAGAAGAAAAATGGCCCCAGGCTCACTAATGCTGAACGTGCCACAACGGGGGAGAGGGATCAATGTCGGACAAGAGCAACGCTGCTGGTGACGTGATCTTGTAGGATGGCAGACTGAATGAGGCCACTCCTCACCCCATCCCCCACCCCACATACTGTACGCACCTCTTCTCACTCTGCACATCTCTTTCTCCTTCCTTCTTTCCTAATCCTGCGATCTCTCTCTCTCTCTCTCTCTCTCTCTCTCTCTCTCTCTCTCTCTCTCTCTCCCCCAGATACCCATCATTCCAACCCTTGTCTCCTTCCATTTCCTTCAATTATCACCACTCATTTTTTCTCTTTTACTCCTTTTTGTCCCATAAACCTCTCTTTCTCAACTTGTACATCTTTCCTTCTCACTCCCACAGACCCCTCTCTCCTTCTCACCTCACACACTCATTCTTTATCTCACCACAAACACCACCCTCTTCTGATCCGTTCACACCTCCCTATGTTCTCATCCCACATGCCTTTCTCTCTACGCCACTTAACGTTTCCACGCTAACAGCCAACTCCCTCCATTTCTGTGTGTGTGAAGAGGGTTAACACCAACAGTAACTAGATGGAATTTTGTCTTACTCAACTATATGCCACGAGACCGTAGTGTAGAGAGAAGTTAACGATTATCTTGTCCTAGATTTCTGATTGCGTCTACATTCTCCTTGTTCCTGAGTAAACACGTTTCTCTGATCTTTCTCCTCTGTTCTTTAGCTCACGGTCTAGCCTTCCTCTCGACTCCTCTGTCTTTCCTCTTCTTTAGTTCTCGCTATATCCTTTCTTCTCAGTCTTCTGTTCTTTAGTTCTCGCATATCTCTCTCTCCAGTCCTTGATTTATTCTCGCTCTGTCAAGGTTTTCTTGCCCTCTGGACCCTACCATACCATATCCTTGGATGGAAAAATAGATCGCGACGACCACGGCGACGACGGCGATGATGATGATGATGATGATGACGATGATGATGATGATTTGAATACTCAGATGGCAAGAGAAATGCTGCTGACGTGGAAAGGTCTGAAAAGGGTTAAGTCCGAGTCCGAGGGAAGTTAGAAAGAGGGTAGATCAGATACAAGACACAGACAGTGAAACAGAAGGCAGTGATATTAGACAGTGGCACGGTGTTAGGTTTGGTTTCCTTGTTGCGTTGAAATTGTGAAATCTGAGCATCCACCCCACAAGCTTTGTAGCGATCGGTGGGGCTCGTACCCACCAATCGAAAGGCTGTATTCTGTGGCATACGAGGCTCCGTAGCACCTGTTTCTCGGATATTTATTTTGCATGCTACATCTTATTCTTTTCAAGTTGCCTTAACATAGACATAGTTTACATCAGCGACATACAAAAGTATACTAAGATTCACTAGGCAACATAAATCGCTATGGAAGAGGTGATGCGAAGCCTACAGTGCTGCCAGAAATACGGTTCTAGAGCTCCCTCCTACTGCAAAGTCAGCACAAACCGACCAAGCCACCAAGCTTCCTGAAAGATCTGAATGAAGTCACTTTAACCCCCTCCACCCCACCGTCAAATCCCGCCACCTCTCTCTCTCTCTCTCTCTCTCTCTCTCTCTCTCTCTCTCTCTCCGCGCGCGCGCTTCACGTTAGCTGCTGCTACTCTGTCTCAACGAGTATGAGAGACCTTGTAACGGCAGTAACTTTATCTCCGCTAGTTCGGCCACAATGAGATGCCATAATTTTGACGCGATGTCTAATTATGTAGAGCCGTATTCTAGCTAGCATATGAGACTTCGTGGCACCTTTTCCTTAGCGATTTATTTTACGTAGTACAACGTCACCATCACCCCACCTTTTTACTCCCACTTCTACCTCACCACAACTTGCCCTCTACCTCTCTCTTTTATCCTTCTCACACCTCCACTCTGCTACTCTCCTTCTCTCCCCCCACGTATAAGAGGCCTTGTAGCGGCGGTAACTTGATGGAACTCTATCTCCCTCGGCTCGGCCAAACCATGATACCGAAATGGGAAGGGAAGTAAATGATTATATATATACTGCAGTCAACCCACAGAACGCGAGACGTCCTTCTTCATTTTCTTCTTGTCATTTCTGGACGATTTTTAAAGCACTGGCCAGGCTTTTCGAAACTGAGGAGGTTAAATATAGTAGCAGTTTAATACTCCCCGTCGGTCCTAAGATGAATAAAATCGTCTGGTAGCAGCAAGAATACTCCTAAACTAAATAAAAATCACCCAGATTCAAGAGGTTAAAATCCTTTCTAAGGGATAAATTCTGGTCTTGGTGAGGGTTCTCCCTGCATTTCCTAAAGAATAATATATCCTGATGGCAAGAGTAAAACTACTGACGTGGCAAGAGCAACACCGCTGACATGGCAAGAGTAACACTGCTGACAAGGGAGGAGTAATACTTTTGATATGGGAGGAATACAACTGCTGACAAGGCAAGAGTAGTACTGCTATGGGATGATTAACACTTCTGAATGGCAAGAGTAATACTGCAGACACGTTCTTGTTGGGTGACAGTCTGAATGACGTCACATCCCCCTCCACCTCACCACAACCCCTCTACCTATCCCCGCCACCTCTCACCTCAGTCCCCCACGCTGCTGCTCTCTCCCTGTGCCTGTACAGTAACTTGATGGAAATTAACTCCATCTTCTCGGCTACCGCACGATACTCCAGTGTATAAAGGGCAGTGACTGTTGTCTTAAATCCCTTGTGATATGATTCTGAGAGACTGTTTTCTCCCTATACCTGAAGGCAAGAGTAACCCCGCTAACGTCATCTTTTAGGGCAATAGCATGGTCTGAATAAAGCCTCCTCTCCCCTCCTCCCCCACCCCATCCCCCTCCCCCACCCCACGTCTCCCTCCTCACTCCGCACGCTACCTTCCCCCTCCCCTGTCTCTCCCTCTCACCCTACCCCTACCCCCCATCTCTCTCTCTTCCTTCCTCCATACTCCTTACTCTGCTGCCTCTCCTCTCCCCTCCCCTGTATTTTTCTCCTTGTGTGTGAGACCTTGTAGTGGTAGTAACTCGATGGAACTTATCTGGCAACTCGGCCACACACCATCTATACGGTACCATAATACCAAGAGTAGTGATGCTTTTATTGTCATTAACCCTCGATATACTTACTCTCGGCTGAAAAAAAAAAAAAAAAAAGCGTTCATGTATTAGCGTAATTATAACACTTCTTTCTTCTCTTCCTCACTACAGCTTCAACAATCTTTTCTCTTTTCCTACTCAATATCCTATTCCATGCTGCTGCTACTTCTTTATCCGTGTGAGAGAAATCTTGTTGGAACAGTAACTTAATGGACCTTTAGCCCGTACTCTAGATGGCAAAGGAAGCTTCGTAGCACCTCTTCCTTGGCGATTTATTTTTGCACTTTACGCTTCAGCATCTTCTTGCGTGTTGCTGATGCTATGTCGATATTAAATATGACAACTATATAGATAGTAGACAGGAGAAGGTTAAGGTGAAATATGCAAAATAAATCGCTATGGAAGGGGTGTTTACGAAATTTCCAAGACACTCAAAATACAACCCTTAATCTCCGCTAGCTCGGACACACAATAAGACTGAAATTTGAAGTAGTCAGTAATTTTGCATTCGTTAATACCTCTTTATGTTATGGCTGACACTAATGGTATGTGTCTCAATGACCGTCCTTTAACGAATGCACGGTGTCCTGTGCAACGTGTGTCTAACTTCAGAAGGCTATTCTTGGATTATTTTTGATTAAGAAATGTATCATCATGGGACTAATGGTCAACCGTAACAGAGCTATAACAACTCTTGGCCTTATGAGGAAAATGGTATCCAAAATTATTCGCCCAGAAGGTCATCAATAAATTATATCTCCTTAACGGTGGAGGACTGGACCAGTGATGATAAAACATTATTCACTCAAAATAAACTCCAAAATTACCTCCTGAAGTTGGCACACGTTTCGCTGGCCACCCTATATAGCCTGATGGCAAAAGTAACGCCACTACAGTGATCTTGTGGTGTGGCAATCTCAATGAGGCCATCCTCCCCCTTGATCCTCCCTACCCCACCACCCGGCCACCTACCCGTTACTGGTCGGTTCGTTTTCATCAGTGGGCCACTCTCACAGCTAGAAAATTACTTGTCGTAGTCGCATGAGTTTCGATAAGCACTGATTATAGTTAAACGGTAGAACTGAATCTTCTTGGTTATTAAGTACAGCATATCAACCCTAGCCGACTATATGTGGCCATCAACCTAGCTGAATGGGATTATTAATGTTTGTAAAGTTAGAGTAAATATACTTTAGGCAACGGTATCTCTTAACTTGATGACAAGAGTAACGCCGCTAACGTGATGTTGTGGGCTGGCAGTATCTAAGACGCGATCCCCCAACCCACCATCCCATGGCCTACCCCACACTCCTACCCTTTCCTTGTGGAAACTCTCTCTCTCTCTCTCTCTCTCTCTCTCTCTCTCTCTCTCTCTCTCTCTCTCTCTCTCTCTCTCTCTCTCTCTCTCCTCCGTATGTAAGAAATCTTGTAACAGTAGTAGTAACTTGATAAAACACTGGGTCTTATTCTGGGCGGCATAGGTGGCTTCGCAACATCCCTTCCTTAGCGATATAATTTTCATTTTACAACTTATAATCCTGTGTGTTATTGACACTGTTTTTATCGACAGTGTACACATCAGTTATGTACAGGAGAACATTGACGTGTAGTGTGCAAAAGAAATCGTTAAGGAAGATGAGCTACGAAGCCTCTTAAGCCTTCTACAATACTGCCCGATACGTACTAATTACGAGCTTTGCATCTCTCCAGACTATTCATTTCGCCCACGAAAACTTGAAGCCGGACTCCACCAGAGGATTAGATTCAACTTAGGCCTTAATTATCAAGCGCTGTTTTGTTTGGATAGTTTGGGCTGTGATGTAAAGCCAAGAATTTCGAGGACTTCAATAAGTGCATGGATGTGCGGACCACTTCACTATATGACTCTGCTCGATAGTCCTCCGACTTCTCTGTTTTCTGGTGTCAGTTTCTGGAGCCCTCCCATCCCTTTAATTAGTGAAAAAGACGGTTAGGATTATGATATCGAAAGCGAAGACGACGATGATGATGATGATGACGGCAATAGTGATAATAATAAGGAAAGAACTGCAGCAGTGAATGGGGTAGATGAAGACTGTATTTAACCCTTCTGCTTCGACATATCCTCTCAAAACTAATTAAAATCGCTTGATGGTAACAAGAATTTTAAAAAATTCAAAATACGTCACAGCATTAAAGAATTTAAGAGCAGTGGCTGCCATGAGACAGCCTCCCGCGAGAGCTCCTGGGGACGACCTATTTTGGGCACCGGTGGGAGGGAGAGAGGGAGGGATGGAGGAAGGAGGGAGAGAGAGATGGGAGACAAGACAGGCTGGGGCAAGGCCTTGGCTGGGGTCACCAACCGGACCGTGGTGGGGGCGCAGGTTTGGGGAGGGGGAGAGGTTTAGGCTGGTTGGGTTCAAACTGGAGGGGTATTCAGATTAGTTGGATTAGTTCAAGCTGGAAGGAGTCTTCAGACTGGTTGGGTTCAAACGAGGGGATGTTCACTCTGGCTGGGTTCATACGAGGGGATGTTCACACTGGCTGGGTTCACACGAGGGGGCGTTTAGACTGGTTAGGTTCAAACTGGAGGGGACGTTCGGACTGGATGTGTTCAAAATGGATGGGGTGTTGAGAATGGCTGGTTTAAACTGGGGGGGGGGGGATGTTCAGCCTGGTTTGGTTCAAACTGGAAGGGATGTTCAGTCTGGTTGGTTTCAGACTGGAGGGAGTAGCAAGGCTGGTTATGTTTAAACTGGAACGGTTGAATTGCAGGGGTCTGATTTGATTCAGGTGAAGGATAACTGAAATGCAGAGTCTTTTAGTTTATATGGGACTGTGATGGGGTTGGACAGACCATGGTGAGGTTCAAGAGTTTAGCTGGACTATGGAGGAAGTGGGTTGACGGTCAAGCGGCTAAAGTTCACCTCTTCCTTACCAATTTATTCTGGGCAATGTACACAGGATCCTCTGCTATGTTACTGATGAAAACGATACCAATTAGTGAAGACGTACTAGGCATACGCAAAATTAATTAATAAGAAAGAGGTGCTACGAAGTCTCCTCAGCCACTTAGAACATATCGCGCCCCTGGGATCCGATGGCCAGCAGTATGATCAGATTCCTCAGACACAAATGGATCAGTTAGCCACTTCACTATGGTGACGCATTTTTTATATGACTAGCTATCACCAGACGATTTTCTTCTGCTTACGAAAAATCTATCACAGTGAACGATTTGGGGATTTATTTACAGTGGTCTAGGAAGTTTCGTAGCACCTCTTTCGTAGCTATTTGGTTTGCATAAGACGCCCTAACATTCGCTTGCATACTGTTTTTACGGCTTTCATACTGACGTAGTTTGCTTCCATGACGTAACGAGTGAAAACTGGGCTGTAATATGGAGAATGAATCGCTAAGCGAGGGTTGCTACCAACAATCACTTATAATACTACTCATCTAAGCTGAATTAAATCATTTATCGGTAGCATGGCGTACACAGGCTGAAAGGATTATGTTGGTGCAGTCATTAGGAAAAGTTGGTCTACGCTCCTCTTCCAGCATTATGTCTACCTTCCTCATTCCTCATTCCTCTAAAAGCGACAGTGAGGCCCGTCTTCTTGTCGGGTACGGAGGCTCCCTAACACCTCTTCCCTAGCGATTTATTTTTGGATATGGCTGGTCAGTACTTTTTTGTACGTAATTTATGCAGAGTCTGGCGATATTGGAGAGATTTATATAACACAGAACCGGACAGTAAGATGCAATAAACAAAATAAATCGTTTAGGAAAAGGTATTAGGGAGCCTCGATAACCAACGAGAATACGGGTCAGAGTGTCCCTCCTTCCCATGTACTTATGTTGTGTGCTTCATATGCTGTCACATACAAATACTTCATGTATTACCCTCTACTGCCGCAGCCAGCAGAGAAATGTCGGATAATTTTTGTTCATGCCTGTAACTTAGACTACATAACATCCTGTATATGCCATTTTATGTTATTCATGTACTTGGAGATCTCTTAACGCCTTTTCTCCAGCGATTTATTTCGAACATCACAAATGAATAATCTTCATGGATCTTACTGACGCAGTGTCGATATTAAGCAGATATACATGTATACCATACAGGATAAAATATGGCGTAAAATGAAGAATAAATCGGTAAGAAAAATGCACCACAAAGTCTCTTATGACAGCCAGAATATGGTTGTATGTTTCAGAATCTAGGGACACCTACACACTGCTGAGTAAACCGCACCTAAGAACGACCTCACATGCATTATGTACCTCATAGCTGAATAATAATAATAATAATAATAATAATAATAATAATAATAATAAAAAGGAAACATTATTATTATTATTATTATTATTATTATTATTATTATTATGATTATGATTATTCAAAAAACCATGGATATCTAAAAGATCTGGTATAAGTTTATACAGTAACACGATAATCTTGTCACTAACATTTGCTATTGCAGGAAGCGTCATCTCTCTTGCTCCCGCTGCAAATGGAAAAACTAGTTGTGGGAGGAAAATATGGTATGGGAGGCTGTAAACCTTTTCTCCCTAAAATACGTACATTTCATGTACATTATATTTTTTATCCTCGAAGATTAAACCTCCTCTCGGCTGTTAAACCTTTTCTAAACCCTCCATTTCTCGCAGTCTAAATTAGGCCACATAAAAAAAAAAAAAAAAACATTACTTGTTTAGCGTCCCCGCCAGACCGTGAAAATGATCCCGACCTTCATTTTTTTTAATGCTTAAAAATACGGCAAAATGTTTTCAAACAAAGGATTCAACAAGATGTTCATGTTCTCGTCTCTTCTTAGCTTCATACACGATTTCTGTGGCCTTTTATACATCTACCATGCCACATGGCTATGATTGTACACCATGCCTTTCGCTTATCCTGCTATACTAATTAAAAAAATAAATAATATAAACAAAAAGTCCGCCCGACCGTGAAAAAATGAAGTGGCCGGATGCTAAAGTATTTTTTTAAATGTGGCCTTAGTTTGCTTGTACCTTATTATATATTTCTTATACTTTATATATCAAACCTTAATGGTAAATCCATTCTTAGCTATTAAATCCCTCCGAACCCCCATTTTTAACCTTGTAAATTGATATGATGATCTTTAACCTTTAACTGCCCGATTCCTACGCCTCAGTTCCATCACTAGGACTAGACCACTCTAAAATATCTCTAGAAAATTTTGTTCATCCTCTGGCAAAAACATGATTTTATAACTTAACTGCGAGAAGAGCATAATCGTAAAGGATTTTGCTCATCTTTATCCTTTGCCTGACCAAATCCTTCATCCACACCTCAATTCCGTCACTAGAGACTAAGCACTCCAATAATATATCGTCTCCAAGAATTTATGTTCATCGCATACTCCTCCACCAGATCAAACTCTTACACATCTCTTCAGTTATTTTGCTAATCTTTGTCCTTAATTTCTCGATTCCTCCTACGTCTCAATCTCAAATGAGACTCGGCCATTCTAGTACCGTCTCCAGGAACCTCTGTCCATCACGCCCCCCTCCTCCAAACCAAACTCCCCCTCACGTCGTAAATAATTTTGTTCAACTTTGTTCTTCTTCACCCGCCTCTTACTACGTCTCAATTCCATCTCAAGGGATCGACCACTCGAATGTACCGCCTCGCATATCGTCCCTCGCCATATCTCCATTATGTCTTCCTCCACTACATGATTCAAACTCTCTTGCATCTCATGCAGCATCTATCTCCATCACGTCCTCCTCAACCGGACCAAACTCTCATATCTCGTTCCACACTATCTCTCCACCAAGTCTTTCTCCATTACATCAAATTTCATCGCATCTCGTTCTACATACCATGTCTATTTCGTCTTCTTCCACCAAACAACCCTCTTCATGTGACTTACAACATTTTTCCATCACATCTCCCACCAAACAAATCTCCCTCCTAACTCATTCCACACCAACTCTCCATCACGCCTTCTTTCTCCAAGCTACCCTCTCTTATATCTCTCTCCACGTCATCTCTCCATCACGTCTTCCTACACCAGACAAAGCTCCCCCTTGACTCGCTTTACGGCATCCCTCCTTCATCACGTCTTCTTCCACTAAACCAAGTTCCCTATCTCGTTCCATACAATTTTTATGCACATTTTTCTTCTCTGCATCAAATGTTCCTACACTAAATCAAGCTTCCTTGTTTCTCATTTCACCCTATCTCCCCATCTAAATCTCTCTCTTCTCTTCACCATGTCTTCCTTCACCAAACCACGCCATCTCTCCAGAGTCTCTCTCTCCTCTCTCCATCACGTCTTCCTCCACCATACCAAGCTCTCTCCATCACGCCATCCCCCACCATACCAGGCCCTCTCCATCACGTCTTCCTGCACCATACCAAGCTCTCTTCATCACGTCTTTCTCCACCATACCAAGCTCTCTCCAACGCGTCTTCCTCCACCATACCAAGCTCTCTCCATCACGTCTTTTTCCACCATTCCAAGCTCCTTTCATATCACTCCACACTATCTCTCTTGGCTTGCATCTCTCTCTGTTCTGTCCATCTCGTTTTCCCCCACCAAGCCAACCTTCCTTTTATTTCGTTCCACGCCGTCTCTCCCAATGAATCTGTTACACTCCAGAGACCTTCTTCCCATCACTGGTTCCCCCCATGCAATCATAAAGGGCTCCTCATCTTCCTTTCTCATTACCTGCCTGACTGACCTGCAAACGAGGGCTATGTCGCGAAAATATCAGCCTGTATGGTGTTACTGGGTCAGAGGGTCGAAATCTAGATGGCACCTTTGGCTTCATGGCACGCATTTTTTTTTTTTTTTTTTTTTTTTTTTTTTTTTGCGGGGAGCAATTTATTACACTTTTGATGTTAATTATTTGCTACCGACATCGACGAAGTTTGCCTCTGGAACTTACAAATAGATGATAAAAAAGTGTAATATGCAAAATGAGCATTGCATGTGTTGTAATGACTATTTTCCTCATGAGTCAGTCTGTACTGTATGCTATCGCTATGAAATGACAGGTTGCCAACATTATGCAAACATATGAAGTGGCGTAATATCCATGGAACCCATTTTATATGTCCGTCGCGGCTTAGATTTCATACCTTAAACTCTGAGCACTCAAAACCGTAATGCTAACTGGCTTTCGGGATTTCCTGGCATGTGTTCCTTTGTGATTTATTCTACTCATTGTACTGTAGTAATCCATTGTGTTATACTGATGTAACTTCGGCAATATTAAAGCCATAGAAATAATGTGCGTAAGACTATCAAGATATAATACTCTAAATAAATCGCTAAGAAAAAGATGCTACGAAGCCCCCTATGCCACCAAGATGTTCTAACTCCATCATGACGATAAACTATTATATTATTTTCTGTTACCACCAGATAAGTTTTTTTTTTTTTTCATATGAGAGAACTCATATAATGAAGGGATTAATCAAGACCACATCTCATTTTTTTCAGTTAGGAAAGTCTCTCATAAATCTTCCTGCTCACACTCATGTACTCAGTTATACCTCCACTACATTCTCGCTCTACCTCTTCCTCAAATCACCCGACTCATTTACACCACTACCTAGTCCCTCAGCCTTATTATCGGTCTGCTTTCCTTCATATTCCAGCCACACGAACCTCATAAACCCTCCTGCACAAATGTAAATATCCTCCACTTTTTTTTTTTTTTTTTTTTTTTTACTTTAGATTCTCTACCAACATCTCTCAGCCATCCTGCCCTCATATGTGCCACTAATTTGTCCCTGCACCTGATTCACGGCCTAATTTCTCTTCTTCTCCCAGCCTCCTCACTCACATTAACTCTTCGTTAGCGTATTTCCTCTAACCTAACAAAAATTCCAAATCACTTTCAGCCCAACTGATGCCCAAGTGTGGCCAGACTAGAGTGTAGATATGACTGACAACCAAAGTGATTCATTCCTACCTCATATAATAAATCCCATCGAATTTCAGCACGAAGTGGTTTTCAGATTGTGAAGAAAGGTCCTTCAGGTGAAAACAAGCCGACTATAATTAATCTCTCACTCTCTTCGACCTACTTCCTCTCTTCCCATCCACACCCCTTTCTCATATACTTCATTATCTTGTCCCTACCTGCATTTCTTCATTATCTTGTCCCTCCACCTGCCTCTCTGTCGATACTAACATGAATACATAACACAAACGAGAAAGTAAGTTGTAAAATAAAGTGCTTAGGAAGAGGCACTGCAAAGCCTCGTATCCCACCAAGAATGCGGACGTAAGAGGTTAAATGATGATGGGATGGCAATGCATAGAGGAGGAGGTGGGCCGAGAATGTAATGGAAGGATTATGTTATGAAGTATATGAGCCGCGTCCTCGCCTGCTTTGGAACTCTCGCAACACCTCTTCCTACGCAGTTTATTTTGCTGTTACACCTCGTTATTCTCAGGTGTGTTACTGGTTCAAACTGTGACGATATTAGAAAAATAAAAGAGATATTTATGTGCAATTTGCAAAATAATTAGCTAAGAGAGGAGTGCTATCGTTTCTCATCCCAGCATGAATGTGAACCTTTATGATCGACGGTGAAGTGGCTGGGAGAAAAACAGAATGGCCGAGAATCAGCTGGAAAGAGTATAAGGAAACGTTTATGGGAAAAGGAGTGGTAGGACGACTGGGGGAGAACCAACTGGAAATAATATAAGGAAATGTGGTGTGGATGGGAGCTGGGAGGAAGGATGGGGTGGATGAGATACCCAGAGAACCAGGAGCGGTGGGATGAATGGAAGAAGAGGTAGGCAGAGAGCCAAGTAGAGGGAGTATATGAAGGAAGCTATGGGGGATAGAGGGAAGAAGGATAAGGAGAAGCAGGGTGCATGGAAGAAGAAGAAGAAGTGGACCGAGAACCAGATGAAACGAGTATATGGAACAGTGGAGTGGATGGGAGAACCAGATGGCAGGAGCATAAGGTGGTGTGGATGGCAGACGAGAAGGTAGGCAGAGAAATAAACAAGAGTAAATGAAGAAGAGTGGTGTGGATGTGAGAAGAAGGGGTAGAAGAGAACCAGGCGGAAGGAGTAGATACAGGGAAGCGAGGTGGATGCGAGCAGAAAGGGAAACCAAGAGCCACGCAAAGGGAGTATATGAATGAAAGTTGGGGAGTGGGAGAAGAGACATAAGATTTAGGTGGAGAAGTGCAAGAAAAGTTCGATAAGAGAAAAAGAGGTAGGCAGAGAACCAGGTTGAAGGACTAAGTGGTGGAGTATTATGAGAGACATCGAAACGTAGTGGATGGAGAGAGGGATCATTGTTGGGTAGTAACGTTAATGTTTGAGGGTTCTTTCAGTATTTGTTTTCTTCGTCACCCCCACACACTAGGCAAATGGATGATATCCCTCGTTCTCCCAGCATATTCTTGCAATCAGTTCTCTGTCGTAACTATGATTTTTTTATTCTTTTCAGGAAGGCCAAGGAGAAGAGACTGTAGAAGATTCCCTTGCTTCTTGTTCTTCCTCTCGAAAAAATGAACTTTTTTTTTTTTCCAGGAAGGACGATGAGAGGAATGTAGAATCGTCCCATGCCTCTTGTTCTTTTGTTCTTACATCACAAACTTGTGATTCATTTCTTACACGTCCTTTTTTTTTTTTTTTTTTTTTTAAGGAAGGGCGACACGTGGATAATGCACTATCTTTCTCACGATGAGGTCTCAAGCTTATTTATTTATTTTTCTTTTCATTTTTTTTTGAGGAAGGACAAGGAGAGTGCAGAATCTTAGTATATCTCAAGCAAAACTTACAATCGCCTCCCTGTCGTACCTGTGACCTGTGCTTTGCTGAAAAGGCAATGAGGACGACGTTGAATCCTTGTGTTCTAACAAAAACTTACAGTTCTCTCTTTTTTTTTTTGGGGGGGAGGGGGCCAGACTAGGGGAGTACTGGATCCCCCCCCTCAACATCTTTTATGTGTGCCCTGGGAAAACAATCTTAGGTACTACAGAGAACAGATCGTAAATATATGAATCTCACAGACTTGTTTTCTTGACTCCTCTTCCATAGGGTCATATTTTAGGTGGCATAGGAGGCGTCGCAGCACTTTTTTTTTTTTTTTGGGGGGGGGCTACTTATTCATATCTTCATTTCTACATCTTATACATTTTGTACATCTTACAGTAAGTGTGTTTGTAAATTCGAGGTCCCTGTTCTCTTGACTCTTCTTACACAGGGCCTTAACACATAATCCTTAGCGGTTGCGATTTATTTAGCTGATGACATCTTAGCAAACTCGTATGCTATTTATATCGTTTTAATATTGACACAGGTTGCGTCAATAACAGAAACGATGATGTCTCTGTGTAACGTGCAGAATAAATCGCCATGGAAGAGGTGTTACGAAATTTCTATGGCAACTTGGAATACTACCCACAGAGGCGTCTATGGACCGTGTTTTCGTTGGCTTGGAGGATTTCTTAACACCTCTTCTGGGCGATTTATTTTGCACATTACATTTTGATATCCTCCCGCAAGTTCTTAATGGAAATTATGTATATAAAAACCCATTTACGTAAAGGCAAACCTGAACTATATTCATTTGACTAACTTAGCTCAAAATTACCATCTTTCCATCTTCACTGTCCAGTTATAACAACAGATGAACACCATATTCACGAAAAAGTGCTATGGAGATGTACAGCCGGAGTAGTCTTTTGCCATTGAGCTGCGTGAAAAAAAGCAGCAAAAGGACGAAAATCTGAGCCATTAATGTAAATGAACTATAGTAAATTCTGCTACCGCTATAAGTTTTTATTCCCCTAAGGAGGGGCTTGTTGTCGTCTATAGGTTAAAACGCCTCCACAAACAATAATGGCCACAGACTTCTTTAACTGTTGTTGGTTTGATTTCAAGTGACGGAACTGGGTCTCTCTCCACTCAAATATTAAGTCGTGGCTGCATGGAATTCGACGAGCCTTAGTTATGAAATATGAATGAGTCTTCTACACGTCAATTATATCCTTCAATCTGACTACAATTAGCCATCAGCTATGCTGAAAATGGGTTACGGACCTGTGTCAGATGAGAACAAATGCTCTGTTTTTTCTACCATAGTCCTTTGTTGCATCATCATGAGCGTAGGAATCCGGGATTAAGCTACTCAGTTCTGACATTGCAAGCAAGAAAGCAGTCCCTTTCCTGAACGGCATTATGTCAGGATTAAGTACCAACCTCTTGGATGTAAACCCTCAAGGTCTACATCCGGTTGGAGCACCTTAACCCACTAAATCAGCACACGTCCATTTGATTATATGGTTACCATCCGACACAGTTATATTTCGTGAGCTAAAAAAAAAAAAAAAAAAAAAAAAAAAGGCTTATCACTCGGTGTAACCACCTGAAAGTTGCACTGTCAAGAATGAATGGTGGACTCCCCCACCTACCCCACAGCCCAGGTACCACCTAGCTTACTATATGATATACAGGAAAATTGAGTACGCTATGCAAAACTAACGCCTTGAAAAGTGTTGTCCTTGATGACACTGAGAATACTGCTGTTTCTGTTAATGTTTTTCACATAAGCAGAGAGCGGTAAAGTTTGCATTGTCTAAATTACATCATCAGACGGCTTTAGACTTTTAATTAATACCGTCAGGACGATGTCTTATTTTATTCTTATTACCGTCCCATTATTTTCTTTTTTAAACTTTCGGGAGACCAGAAGTAGCGATGGTTTAAAAAGTAGTGTTCACAAATGACCTTCACGTTACCTTTTGATATGCACGAATCTCATGTGGTGCTCTTGCCGTCAAACACCTTCAGTAACAACACCTACTTTTATAGTTTAAGACTAACGTCGGACGATTTTATGGAACTCAGGTAAGACCCTTCGGGAGAAAAGGGTTGAACCATTTCTTTCTTACGACGATGTTCATATTCTGTCCTAGTTAATCCGTTGACCAACACCAAACGTTTTAGTTTTATTTATGGTACTTAAATGACAGCGCCTAAACCGTGAAAAAAAGAAGAGCAAATTAAGTTACTAGAGAGAGAGAGAGAGAGAGAGCCCGTGTAAGTATTACGGTCCAGCATTGTATCATCTCCACATCATTTCACACTACTTTTCAAACATAATGAGACCTTAGACCAATGCTTAGCTAACATGTACTTTAAAAAATGGAATCATTGGAGGTGTAGAGGTAAATGGCATTGAGATATCTCATGTGACAGGACACTTGGCGACTGGGACTACGGCTTTTGATAAAACCACCGGAGCACCGACAGATAAGGTTGATCGGGAGGTGATAACTTACATGAACCAGCAAGAGTGAGACAGGGATAGAGAGAAAGAGAGCCGACGAGAGCACTGAGAACGGAGGGAAAGGGGAAGGGGATGGGGTGGGGATGGGGGTACCGGGAGCAGACACTGAGTCGCCCTCCTGCTCCGTTACACTGCCTCCTGCCCTGCCGCACTGCACTTGCACCGTAATGTCACTGCACTCGGCACTAAGTGACTAACCTTACTTCACTGAGTGCCCTAACAGTACGACTAGAAAGCAAAAGAATGCATTTGGGGGCTTGCCTTTGTTCCTACGGAAGTTATGATCAAGAATATCCCTCCACAAGCTGGTATCACGACTGTAACATTAGAAACTAGGTAACAGCAGATTGTACACAAAATTCAGATCATGATACCTACTGTTGCACATCTCTGCCTACTATACATATATAATTATTTTCGATGTGTCTTAATCGCATAGGTAGCTTATATCCCAATGTAGCCTTAATAACTTCCAGCATACAAGGCGAAGCAACAAAATATACGTTCCGTGTGATGTAGGTGGGTGAGCGCGGCCTGCTGGCTGTCTGCTGGTTGGCTGGCTGGCAGCACCCGAGAGCTGTGGCGGGGTTGCGTAAGCTCATGATGTGACACCAGAGGCGGATGAAGCACCAGCGTCAATAGCCAGTGCATTAATAAATTTTCCAGCCTTACTTTGTACTCGGTCATGATATAGAGAGTGTAGGTTTGCACTGAGGTCTAAGACATCTATCACTGTACTGTGGAAGTCGATGCACGGCCGCGCACCACCGGAGCTTGCTTTTTTTTTTTTTTTTTTTTTTTTTGTAAATGCCTGAAGAATGATACTCAGATTACTGAATTTCGAAATACAGCCCATTTCTGTAAAAAAAAAAAAAAAAAATCAACCTATACACCATTGACAAAGAATCAAGTTGGCCAGCATCTTGAAACCCCAGCTTTGCTAAGAGCATCCTTTACGGTGGTCTTAAGCCATGGTTTGCAGTCCCCAGCCTTCCACTTGGAGGGAGCTTCGTAAAGGCATATTTTGGGTGAAGAACGTTGGTAGTGGCAGGCTGTGGTGGTGGTAGTGGTGGTGGCGCGGCTGCGGAGGAGGAGCTCTGCTGTTCTTGCGCTGGTTGAGTCAGCAGCCACCAGGGGGCAGGAAGGCTCATTGCTAGCCCAGACCTCATACAAGTCGCTCCGGCCAGGATCAACCATCAGTTATATTGCGAATGTGCGTAAATGGAGTAAAGTGTAACGTTGATTCTTCTTGGAAAGAGCGTAAGTAACTGCAAGGTTTCATTTGAGCTTTACCTTTTTGGTCAGAATCACTTTATTGGTGCAGAAATCAAAGACTTTTTATGATGAACCTTCGGTGAACCTGAGAGACTACCCAGCCAAGGCAGGCGGCGGTGGGTGATTGTTCAGTTATTTCTCTCTTTCTACGTATATATTTTCGTAGTGTTGGTTATTTTGGTGGATGTTTATGTTAGATGTGCATGATATTTGCTGTTGTAGAGTGTTGATAACGAAATAATATGTATTTTCGATATTCTGGATGTTGTTTACGTGGCGGAGCTGTGGTCGTACGTCTGGCAGGCAGACCTTCGGGTGGGGGTCTGGCGGTGGGTTGTTGGGGGGGGGGGGAGATTGGGGGAGACAGCTGGTCGTCCACAGTAACAAAGTTTGGACTCTCACTTAGTGAATCATTTGACATATTACACCGCTATGCCCATGAAATTTACGCGCTTTCTTCGTAGTCTTTTGTAACAGGTGGTGATGAGTTTCAGCAGTAACACGCAATGAATTATGCTTTGACCTGAATGAGATCGTGTGGGGGGAGGGGCTTGTGGGGTGAAGAGGATATTGTAGTACGGGTGTTGTTTCTGCAGGAAGTTGCCATTTCTTGGGCAGTGTATGAATCACGGTTGCTGATTTACAGATGTCAGGTTTATAATATTGATACTTGTGATTATTTTGTACATGGCACTGATTGGAGAGGAATGAGAGGTTATTGCTTATTTTATTGAGAAAGTATTATTATATGAACGAATCTATCAGTAGGTATGGACAGGCTAATACAACAACAAACTTCGATATCATATCGCACCATCGTAAATAAGTTCGCCGACGATTAAAGCGACACAAGCGCAAGTCACGTGTAGTATTGTTTGTAAACAAACGACGGACATTTAATTGATAGCAATATTTATGTTAGTCACGTGTAGCATTTTTGTAAACAAACGACGGACATTTAATTTATTGCAGTATTTATATTAGTCCTCACAGTAGTTTATGTGGTAGAAATATAGAGTACTCTACACACACACACACACACACACACACACATTATATATATATATATATATATATATATATATATATATATATATATATATAAACTTGTTTAGGGACAATGTACAGCTGTGCAATGAACATTTAATACTGTATATATGACGAATAACTGCAAGTGGGGTTGGTGGAGGATTAGTGCCCCTCCCTGTAAAACAATTAACTCTAAGCTCTTGGCCACCCCGTGTGGGATACATGGCGTCTGGCAATGAATGAAGAACTGTACAGTATACAGTAATTAATACCATGTAACCTTAGTAATTGACAGTATTGCTGTTTTGTACTTATGTTTATAGGCCTAAGTAGCTGTGTTACATAAGAATGCTGTAAAAGATAATCCACAGAGCCATGACATGTATGGTGTTCAAGCTAGCCAAATCACTTTTTGTACTAGGTAGTTTAAAATGGCACAAAAAACAACTATATTAGTGCAGTAATTGCTTTGTTGGAATGGTCAAGGGTGTGATTATAATAATTCACATAGTACTTCAGTTGTTAACTTGAATGCAAACATTGTATTCTACATAAATGTTGAAATCTGTTTTGAAGCAATGGTTATGAAATAAGTAATTGACCTTTTTGTGATTACTTAGTCTCTGTTGTATGGTTCAGTGTATTAATTTTCCAAGTCAAGTATAATACTCATGTCTTTAAAAAAAATGCCCTTAATTGACATCAGTTATATGGCACATTTCTTGGCTGTTTGGTAGCAGTGATGTAGTGACTAATTTCTCCACAGTTAGTGGTACCATACTGTGTTCTAGGTGCATTGTGGTCAGCAGAAAAGATCATAAACTTTCCCTGGATTTGTCACTCAGGGCCGTACTGTATTCTGAGTACAGAAGCTTTGGATACTGCATAACACCTCTTCCTTAGCAATTTATTCCACACATTACACATTGTTATCCTCTTGTATGGTACTAATGTAAAGTCTGATTATATGAAAACAAAACAAATAACATACAAGGGAGTGTTAATACTGTAGTAGTATGTAAAATAAATAACTGAGGAAGAGGTTCCACTTGGAACATGGTCCTCACACCAAGACCTTGATTTATGGTGATTGCTGTGCTTCGGGTGTCTTTGGCTGTATGGTAATCATCCTATATACAGCATTGCACAGTTAAACAAAACTACCTAATTTATGTTTTAGATAAGATGAAGTAGTAACAAAAGTACAGTTCTGATAATTCGATAATTCACTTTCGCACCAAAACTACCTGTTTATTGTTTTTGGCAAGGTGAAATAGATGCTTCAGTAATGATGACTTGCCTCAGTGATTTTGGAAAGAGTTGTGAAATCTAGACCAGGAATGTTTCATTTTTTGGGAGATGATCGAAGGTGACTGTAAGCAGTTAGTGTGGTGTCATAGAAAGTACAAGATTTCTCACAGCAAAATATATGCACAATGTTGCTGCCATATTCCTGCACAAGTATAAAGAAGTCTGTTTAATTTTTCATTATCCAAGTTCCATTTAGTTATCTGTTACAACTCAATCATGTACTTGAATATTCTGAGCTATGGTGGCCAGAATGTGGGTAATATTTGCAGTTAGTTTATTTGTCGTTGTGGTCCCATGTTCATCTGGACTTGAATCTAGTATATCTGCAGGCAGAAGCTGCCCTTTTTCTACAATCCATAATTCTCCTTTCAGAGAACAGGGAGGGAACTGAGAGACATTCATATAACCAGGCAGCCAAATCACCGTTTTATTTTAGTGCCTCATGAAGGCATCCCTCTCCAGCAACTAGTGTTTACTTACAATCAGTTAATACTTTAGCAGCTGTATTGACTGATATCTCATTCTGTCTGCCTCTTTGTTGCCAGATGCCTTAACCCCTTAAGGGGTACCCACAAACAAATCACCTCCATATCACCCTGTCCCCTGCCATTTTGCTGCCCTACCCCCAGGTCACACCACCCTCCCTATTATACCTCTCTACTCCATCCCTCCACATCATCCTCAGCCTCCCCATCTCCACCTCACTCACATACACTCTCTTCAGTAGTCTCTTGCTCTCCATCCTCTCCACATGGCCGAACCACCTCACTGTATTTCTCCTGACGCTTTCTATCACATGCACACCACAGTGCTCCTTCACTTCTGCTTTTGTCAGTCTGTCTTTCTGTGTAACCCCACATGCCCCTCCCAAATAACTCATTTCCACAGCTCTCATTCTTGACTTGTGTCCTTCCAGCAAGGTCCAAGCTTCACTTCCATACATTATAGGTGGTATCACAATACCATCATGCAGCAACTTTTTTTTTACTTCCATGCTCATTTCCCTGTTTCTTATCACCACTCTCAAAGAACTAGCAACCTGTCTTCCCCATGGTACCCTTTCAAGCACTTCATCCTCCAAACTTCCATCCTTACTCATCACACTACCTGAGTACTTAAATGCACTCACATTTTCCATTTCCTCATCATCTCATTCCACATTCTCATATAATATTTTGGTTACTAATTCACCACAGCTTGTTTATCAGTATCCTGAGCCATATATTTCAGTCTTTTTTAAATTTTTCTCCCAGTGAAGAAGCTGGTAAATGCTATAAAGGGAATATAGTACTTTAGTTTATGCAAATGAAAGTTTAAATACTGTATTGTGTGTGGCAGTTTAGTCTCCCTGCTTGGCTTAATTAAGTTAGTCTGTATGTTAAGTAGGCTACACACAAGTCACAATATGATTTACTGCACTGCTGACAGTCTCTTAGAATTTTATCTGATAAATTTATATTAGCATCTTGTTGCATGCATGTATATGTTCCAATATATATTTATGGCTCATTGTCATGGTTAATCACTAAATTTTATGTTTTCAGCACTGGTTTTTTTTGTTTGTGTATAGCCTAGATTCGGAATGATTAATTTTGAAAATTAAATTTGCAGGAAATATATGCCTGGTTTGGTCTGGTAGCTGCAGATATATACCATGGCAAATGGAGTTTCCCCAGTGTGAGATGGTAATATTTACAGTGAAGTTAGAATGTACTGTAGCCTTCCTTCTGTATCCTTTCCAAATTACTTCTTCCAAGTTATGGATATGCATGCAGTGGCTCTCTGCAACCTTTATAAGCTGAATTCTTGATCAGCAACACATACTGTACCGTACTGTAGACTTTCTTTCTTCATTAGTAGTACACAGTAGATAAGTATCATTACAGTACTTCAGTTGAAAGTATTGAATAGCTCTTAAAGAACTAGATTGTTTTCTTCAAGCAGCATGTATCTGCATTGCAATACACAGTACCCATTATAGTAAAAATTAATGGAAATACGAGTACAGCTACTGGATAGGTGTAGCATAGTTATGTAGTATCATTGGGAAAGGATACAAGATAATTTGCTTTAACAAACTTTAACACAATGACGTATAGCTACTGTAATATACGTACAGTATTTTGTTCTTGCTACCTGTGGATAGTTAAGCTTTGGAGAGACCATTTGTTGTGACTGGGATAAAAACACTCATTTAAGTGCTTCATAACTAGATGTGTCTCCTTAACTTAAAAGAAAATAATATGAAGGTAGTGGGAATAAAATAGAGAATATATCATTTGATTAAAGATGTTTAGATATCAGAGACAGCAATGCATTGAAGTTTCCAGTCATAGAACCTCCCCGGTAAGTGTGATATTTAATCCCTTCAGTCAGGTGATGTATATTTATTATTTATTCTTGCTACCTTCAGACTATTAATGTACTGTATATTCAGTTTGAAGGAATCTTTTATGGTGATGGAATGGTCGTGGTTGTTTTGGCCCCAGACTCACCTGAACATGAACCTGGTGGACTGAAGGCTGAAACTGCCTCTCTACAGTCCATATGAGAGTCCACCATTTTCCTTTTGAGGAACAAGGAGTTGAGAGGCATTTGTATAACAGGCAGCATAGCTGCCCACTTAAATCAGTGCCACCTCATGACTGTATCCTTCTCCAGTACCAGTGAAGGTGAAAATGAAGGCTCTATCTGACCTCTCCAGTTTACAGATCCTCTCACACTGAATAATATTGTGTTGTGGTAGCAAAAATAACAGTAAAAGTACATCACCAGATTGAGGGAATGAATATTCATTGAACTGTTTTGAGTGGAAGTCTACACATACCACTTTATGAAAGGGATGGATCATAATTGCATGGATGTCTCCTCTTTTGGTGGTAAATAATTTGGAGGGGCTTATTTGACTTACATGAGAATTTCCGTATAATCACTGTAGTACAGTTTTACCAGAATGTCAGTACTTAAAAAATTACATTTGTCAGCCTAGTGAGCATTACTCTCAAAGAAGCTGACCTGCATATTTGTTTCACGAACTGCATCAATCCAGTGACTTTTTTCCTTGCTACCTCCAGATGATTTTATTCAACATAAGGAAGACTGCTTGATCAGATGGGGTTAATTAAAGGTATAGCTGACTCTGCAGTAGTCTTTTCTAGGTGGATGAGTTCATCTGGAGATAGGAAGGATAAAATGAAAAATACAACACTGGAATGAAGATGGTAAGACGGATTTTAGAATTACAGCAAGTGAAGGTATGTAGACAAAGATAAAGATTTACTTTACCTCATAGTGCTAGTACAATAGGCCATCCATATGCACAAGTTCACTGTCCAACAGATGTGAAATTATGCACTTGAATAACAGTCTTGTGTTATTTCATTAACCATAAAATATATCTTATTTAAAACTAATTCAGCTTACATCATGCTTTTTTCTACTTGTTAAATGGAAAAAAAAAATTGAACATTGCCTAAGTTGTTGTGCATGTTGCCCCTAAAGTTTTCCCAGAATTTACAGTGTGTGGTAAAAGTTCTCTATATACTCATGGAAATGCTCTTTTAAGTTGTGGGTACAAGAGTTAGGGTAATTGTAGTGGGTTGAGGCTCATCTGGACACAAACCCAATGGCCTGCAAACTGAAGTTGCCCCCCTCCTTTTGAGAGTCCATCTATCTATCTATAGCCCTATGCCCTAATCCCGCAAAGGATGGCCGCAGACAAAACACCTCCAAGTCGCTCTGTCACCCACCATTTGACTACCCTCCCCCCAACTCACTCCCCCTTCCCTCATATACCTCTCAACTCCATCCCTCCACCTCATCCTCGGTCTGCCCCTCCCTCTCCCTCCCTCCACCTCACCTACATACACCCTCTCAGTCAGTCTTTCATTCTCCATTCTCTCCACATGTCCAAACCACCTCAATGTATTTCTCCTAATCTTCTCAACCACATCCACATCCACCCCACAACGTTCCTTCACTTCATTTGTCAACCTGTCCCTCCATGTCACTCGACGTGCTCCTCTCAAGTAACTCATTTCCACTGCTCTCACTCTTGACTTGTTCCCGTCTTGCAAGGTCCATGCCTCGCTTCCATACATCAGGGTAGGGATCACAATACTGTCATGCAGTGACTTCATAACTTCCATACTCACCTCCCTATTTCTCATCACTGCTTTCAGTGAACCAACAACCTTCCTTCCCTGCTGTACCCTTTCATGCACTTCATCCCCAAAAGTTCCATCTTTACTCATCACACTACCCAAGTACTTGAATGCATTCACATTCTCCATATCCTCACCATCCAACCTCACTGTACATTCTGTGACTTCATTCCTCTGAAACACCATAACTTTACTGTTGTTTACATTAACACTCAGCTTCCTCCTCCTACACACTGTCCCAAACTTATTCACCAAACCTTGCAACTCCCATTCATCTTCACACAATACTGTATCATCAGCAAACAGCAACATTGGAATCTTCCAAATCTCACCCTCATTCATTAGAGCCACCCTCACATCCACTGCCCTACCTTGCACCTCCTTTACAACCCAACCCATGTATATATTAAACAGCCATGAAGACATCACACAACCCTGTTTCAGTCCCACATTGAGATCAAAGCACTCACTCAGCTCACCATCCAATCGCACCGTAGCCCTAGCTCCTTCATACATACTGTTCACAGCACACAACAATTTCCCCTCCACTCCATATATTCTTAATACCTACCACATACCTTGCCTATCTATTCTGTCATAAGCTTTCTCCAAGTCCATGAAGGCAGCATACACTTTCTTTCCCTTCTCTAGATACTTCTTCACTAAACTTCTTAGAACAAATATCTGATCTACACACCCTTTTCCCTTCCTAAATCCCCCTTGTTCTTCTCCAACTAGCTCCTCTGTCACATGCCTAACCCTATCAATGAGTATTCTACCATATATTTTACCAGTCACACTAAGAAGGCAAATACCCCTATGGTTACCACATACTTCTCTCTCTCCTTTTCCTTTGTGTAAAGGAACAATTATACCTGATTTCCAGTCCTCTGGAACCCTTCCCTCTTCCCAAGCCAATCTACACAACTTCAATATCCACTCCACAGCAATCTCACCCCCATACCTCAGCATCTCACCACACACTCCATTAATTCCTGGGGCCTTTCCCAATTTGATCTTCTTCATTGCTTCCACTACTTCCACCATGCTGATCTCTTCCTCCCTCCTCACATCTCTTCTTCTCCCAGCCATTCCCCAACCACTTATACTCGCACTGCTCTCACTCTCTACATTCAACAAATCCTCAAAGTGCTCCTTCCTTCTCCTCAGTTTCTCTCTTCTCCACCAACACCTTTTGAGAGACAGAGAAGAAAATGAGGAACATTTGTATAACCAGGCAGATCAGTGCCCAGTTATATCAGTGCCACCACGTGATGACATCCCTGTCTAGCACACTGAGTTAGGGTCGAGAGGAGATACACAAGAGAACAGTGATACAATGGTAGTTACTTTTTCATCTCCATCATTAGCTTCAAAATTTTTTATTCTAATATGTATACTGTAGTTTTTGTTATACCCTCCTTTTAAACCAGTTATGATTGACCGTATGTAAGGTACTGTTATCTTTCAAGATGGATGAAGTGTTCTATTTAAATGTAACTGCCATTCATGGTAGTTAGTCTGTGCTGACATTGTTGGATGGGTCTTAAAAAATGATGTCAGAGATATGGACATGGGACAATAGGGAAAGATCTTTGAGACCACTCATATTACCTTGTGAAGTCTATAGCTCTGTTCTCAAAAATTTAGCATTCACTCTGACGTCAACACAAGATATCCTTGTGAATATGGGGGTCTACTGTACCAATTTTATTTTTATTCTTATGCCATTATTCTATCTCAGTACAGTACAGTACACTGATGAAGGATTATATGACTGATTGGCTTACAGTGCAATAAGTATTTCTTAATCTGTCATTTCCCAAAGTCTAGAGCCTGTGAAGTAAATACAGTGCATCATTAATGCATCTCAAGGAGATAGAACCAGCCAACTGTTAACTTTATCAACACAGAGAGCTGTCAAATGTGGACTTGTTTTTTAAAGATATCCTTTCCCCTTTATTATGTTACTTGCCTTTAAGTTCATCATAATCTCCACATTTATCATTCTTAATTATCTGCACAGGAGAATGCCGGAAGAGGATGACAAACCTAAGAGAGGATCTGGTGATGAAGAAGAAGAACCTTGTATAGCTACAGAGGAGACCATCATCCAAGCAGAGAGTCAGGAGAGTCAAGGTGAAGACCAGGAGGGCCAGGACAGAGGAGGTAAAGAAGTGGACACACAGGACAGGGAAAGCACAGCAGGGGAGCCTGTTGCAGATGCTGGTCATTGTGAAGTAGGAGCCACAGCCGAGATTGATTCTAAACAGGAGGAGAGTTGTTTAGATTCTCCAGTTCCAGTTGTGAGTGGCTGTGCAGAGAACCCAGATAAGGATGGTAGTGTGGCTGACGCAGAAGTGGAGGAAGAGGGATCACAGATAGAGAGTGAATGTAAGGTTAGAAGGGTAAGTGTCAGTGCTGTAAATTGGGCTGTAGAAACAGATCATCTATACAGCAAACCACTGCTTGAAGAAGTTACAGCGAAAAACATTCCAAAGGAAAGTAAAGACGTAGTTGATCAAGAGGAAGATCAAGACTTAGACGATCAAGTGAAAGACAAGGACTTCACTGATCAAGAGGAAGATCAATACCTGCTTGAGCAAGAGCAAGACAAAAACCTAATTGATAAAGAGGAAGGTAAAGACCTTGTTGATCAAAAGGAAGACAACTTACGCTTGATTGATCAAGAGGAAGACAAAGATTTAATTGATCAGGAGGAAGATAAAGACTTGGTTATTCAAGAGGAAGACACAGACTTGGTTAATCAGGAAGTAGACAAAGACTTAGTTGAAAAAAAGGAAGCTAAAGACTCAGTTAGTCAGGAGGAAGACAAAGCCTTGGTTTATCAAGAAGAAGGCAAAGACTTGATTTATCAAGAGGAAGACAAAGGCTCAGTTAATCAAGGGGAAGAGAAAGACTTGGCTAATCAAGAGGGCAAAGACTTAGTTCATCAAGAAGAAGTGAAAGATTTTGCTAATCAAGAGAGCAAAGACTTAGTTCATCAAGAAGAAGAGAAAGAATTGGCTAACCAAGAGGGCAAAGACTTGGTTCGTCAAGAAGAAGAGAAAGTCTTGGCTAATCAAGAGGGCAAAGATTTCCCAGTTCATCAAGAGGAGGAGAAAGACTTGGCTAAGCAAGAGGGCAAAGATTTCCCAGTTCATCAAAAGGAGGAGAAAGACTTGGCTAAGCAAGAGGGCAAAGACTCAGTTCATCAAAAGGAAAAAAAAGAATTGGCCAACCAACAGAGCAAAGACATAGTTGATCAAGTGGAAGAGAAAGACTTGACCAATCAGGAGGGTCAAGAATTGTTTGATCAAGAAAAATACAAAAGATTGATCGGGCAAAAGGAAGTCAAAGAATTGGTTGATCAAGAGGAAGACAAAAAACTGGTTGATCAGGAGGAAGACAAAGAACTGGTTAAGCATGATATAGACAAAGAATTCGCTGATCAAGAGGACAAAGAATTTGTAGATCAAAAGGAAGACAAAGACTTAACAGACCAAAAAAATAAAGAATTGGAAGATCAAAAGAACAGGGAATTGGTACATCAAAAGGAAGAATTGGTTGAGCAGGGAGAAGACAAAGAATTGATTGATCAAGGGGGAAACAAAGACTTGGTTGGTCAAGGGGAAGACAATGAATTGAATGATCAAAGGGAAAAAAATGAATTTACTAGTGATAAAGTAAATGTGTCATCCAGTCAGATTGCTGAAGATGTCATGGCTGAGAAGACAGAGATGATGGAGAAGGAAGTTGTTGATGCAGTAAATGAGTACGTGGAGCCGCATACTCCCTCACAAGACACACAAGTTCAGGATAGTGATGAATGCCTTGAAGTAGCACAGACCATAAGTACTGCCATGGCACCTCCTGAGACTTGCACAGATATAGGCAGTCAGGAGCCTGAGACTTGCACAGATATAGGCAGTCAGGAAAATGGCAAGTTTTCATATAAAGACGCTGATGCTGGTGCACTGCATGTGAAAGGATATGGAGTCTTTGTAGATAGTAAAACTATAGGTACTGATGTCAATAATGAAATTAATACTGAAGCAAAACCTGGTGAACGTGATGTAGCAGAAGAAGAAGGAGTAGACAGTGATGAAAAATCCAATCTAATCATTGATACTGACACCACTAAAGGAGAGGAAACTGCAGATGAGCACCAGCAGGAAGTGGAAAAAGAGTGTGAAAAGGTAGAGCAAGGAGATACTGTTCATACAGATGGTGTTGCTGATGGAGAGGGGAATGAGCATGTACAATCTGAAAAATCTCTTTTATTAACAGAACAGATGGATGCTGGAGGTGCCAGGGAACCAGATGCTGTAAATTATAATGTAGAAAGTAAGGACCTAAATGGTCCAGATGTGACTGAAGGAAAACCTGAAGAACAAGTTGAGGAAGAATTTGATATAAATAGCAGCATCTCAGATAGTGCAAATCTTCCTCAGTGCCGACTAAAGCGCAACTACTGCTGTATGCACTGTGGTATTAATACACAGAACCCTCGTGAGTATTTGTATCATTTACGTGATGATCATGGTGAGAAAATGAAGGTTTTTGAGTGTCCACGGTGCATTTATGCCTCCAAGAATCATCAGAAATTGATTCGTCATGCAAGGATGGTTCACAAGCTGAAAATAAAGCGCTTAGAGGCTAGCACAACTAGCCCTTACAAAAGTCAGATCAAGTCTCCAGTCTCAAACTTCTCATCATTGAAGTCTACTAGAGCTAGTGTGTCTCCCAGTAAGTCAACAAGAAGCAGTCCTGGCAGATCCCCTCGACACACAGAATATCCACCAGATGCATGGGAGGAAATGGAAGATGAAGATGCACAACTAGACCAGGAAGAGTCTCAAGTGAAGGGAGATGATAAGAAGGTTCTCTACTGTGAGCACTGTGAATACTCCTGTACAAGTCGCAAACTCCTGAATAGGCATGAGACATCGTACCATCTTAAGCGAAGGTTTTTCCGATGCTTGAAGTGCAATTATGTGACGCACTTAAAAGGGCGCTATACCAAGCACATGAAATACCACCAGCTTCCAATTTTGAAGTGTGATTACTGTGACTTCCGAACTCCTTATAGATGGAACTTGGATCGGCATTTAAAGAACCACACAGAGGACTGTGGGGAGTACAAATGCCATTTGTGTAACTTCACAGCACAAATCAAGCAAAGCCTAACAGTCCACGTATCAAACCACCATCTGACACCTGAACAGATTCGGGAGAAGGAGTTGCGGCGTACCATTGGGATCAGTGACCCTGCAGACTGCACTTCAGATGACCAAGAACTTGAGATGTTGCGGCTGGAGAGGGATGAACACCCAGATGCACTACTACTCCCTGGATTCAGTGCCCCAAGCTCTCCCACCTCAACAGATACCTCACAGAGTCAGGTGAATGGTAGCAATAGTTTCCGAGTCTCAAACATAGACGTGGGCAATCAGGATGATTCCCAGATGTGTGCAGAGGATGAAGGGGATGAAGATGGAGAACCAAAAAAGAAGAAGCCAAAGATTAAGATAACACTGACTAAAATGAAAACTTCCAAACCAAAAGATACCTTTTTCCAAGAGCTTAATGAAAGGCACAACTTTGAAGAGGATTTCATTCATCCTGATGATGTAGTTCACAGACACGGTAATGTGTATATTAAAACATTTAAATGTAGATTTTGTCCTTTTAAAGCAGCGTTTAAAAATGAAGTTTCTCGTCATGAAAAAAAGATCCATTCCATTCCCCTGCCAAAGCCAGAGAATATATCCAGAAAAGCTAAGAAAACAGTAAAATCCAAGTTAGCTAGGCACTCATTCAGTACAGCCAGTGATGATGTGATTAGTCAGATTTTGCAATATCCTCGCACTGATGGTTACATTGCACCCTCTGAGTCCAGTGTCTTAGATGTAGAGGGTGAGCCAAGTGGTAAGTTAAACCCTAAAGTTGAAGTAAGTAATGAAGAAACTTATGATGATAATGCCCAGGATGATAGCAACTTCACTATTGATCATGATGCATCTCCTGAATCTCTTCACCAATGTGCAACCACAAAAGAATCTTCTCCATCAAAAGACACCTGTAAAAAGAAAAATCCATCTTTTTTTGACAAGCTCCAAGAAAAGATGCCAACCTCCAATGTACAGAACTTGGTGTGTCAATTCTGTGGACATGAATCTAAATGTCTGTCTGAATCAGTACGACATCAGAAGTTGCACTTAAGTGCAAAGAATATTTATGCCTCTGCATCTCTGTCTACAAGGTGCCAGTTTTGCCGCCACAGGTGCAAGACAACAGATGACCTAATGCACCACCTCAAGCTATGCCCAGAAGCTCGTAAGAACCAAATCACTGATTCTGGCAGAAGGCCAAGTGGCACCAGAACTGACGAGAATGAGGACTCCATGTCCAGTGGCAGGGGAGATAATATGGATGAGGAGGAGGAAGAAAATGATGATAATGATTCTAAAGGGGATTGCAGAGATGAGACTGCCATAGAAGATAGCACTCCCATACTAGAAGGTGAAGCACATCCAATGGAAAATAGAGTTTTTGTTTGGAACAACTTTGAGAAAGAACAAGATGATGATCAAAATTCATTGGATAAGAAGGACCGGAATGAGGTGGATGAAAAGGGAGCTGTAGGCAAGTGGCAGAGGAGAGACTCCACTGATAGTCTCAAGAAATCTTCAGGCAGGAGTGACAGTAAAAGCCCAGTCTCCTTTGAGGGGCAGCTGGACTACATAGAAAGCCCCGTTCCTCAGGGTCAACATTACTACAGCAAAAGGGTTTACCGATGTCCGCAGTGCAGTTTCTGGGCCACCACAGCCTCCAGGTTCCATGTGCATATTGTTGGCCACTTCAACAGGAAGCCATACAATTGCTCAGAATGTGGTTACAAGTCAAACTGGCGGTGGGACATAACTAAGCATATCAAGTTAAAGACATCACGTGACAGTAGCCATGCAAATGCTCAGGTGATAATTACTGATGAAACAGGAGAAAAGAATTATGAAAAATATGACTGCTATCTTTCCATAATTCAGCTTGATGAAACCAATGCCCATCGAACAGAAGGAGGGATCCCAACTCGTAAAGGGCGACCAAAGCGAACTCCAGAGAAGGAGGAGGGAGGTGTAGAGGAAACAACCCCAACTGCCTCCCCCATACGCAAACCTCCAATGGTGGCCATACCAGTCATGCCACGCCTTCAGAATTTGCCCCGCTTGACAAGGGCCCCAGCACGCTTGCCTACCTCACAACCTGGACCCATGCCATTTGGTCCTATCCTACGGGGGCCTCAGATGATGGTCCAGTTTGCTGGAAGTAGGGCAGCAGTATCAGCAGTGTCAACATCAGCATCACCTTCACCATCACCATCACCATCACTGTCAGCAGCAGCTGCAGCAGGAAACATAATAAACACCCGCCCACCACCTCCGCTAACCCTTCGAGGTGCTCCAAGGGTAGGAACCTCCCCAGCCACCAGCAAGGTGGAGACGGAGAGTGAAAGTTCATCTGTTCCACCAGGACAGTACGAGATCATCACCTCACAGGTCAGTCCTTATGCCATTTATCTGTAAGTGTCCTGTTGAGTTTTTTTTTTTTTTTTTTTTTTTATGTACAAGAAGTCCTCATTATATATTAGTGATGTGTTTCAGTATATCACAACCTTTTGAAACATTTGGCAAATTAGGGAAAACAGGCAAATTAGCTTTCTTGGTAGTAATGGAGCATAAGCAAGCAATTTTTTAAGTAAATTACTGTGGCCTTAATAGGAAAAACTAAGTGCAAACAACATGACATAATGAGGACTTTGTGTGTGGATAGTTTTAGTATTGATGTTTTTTATCGTATTCATGGCTTCAGCAGTATACAAGTACAGTAGTACTGTAGTAATCTTCCTCTCTAAGTAATGAAATACAGAACAGTGACAACCTTCAGTCATAACAGGTTATTAATTGAATCTTTTTATTCCAAATTTAAGTGCATTACAGTTTTTCACAAGATCATTTAACTGTGTCTGGCAATAGTCCTGTATGCCACCACCACCACCACCACCATCATCATCATCATCATCATCATCATCATCATCATCATCATATCATCATCATCATCATCATCATCATCATCATCATCTTGATGTCTTGCTCCCTTATGGGAAGCCCTCAACAGGGATTGGTTGTGACAGAACTGCTCCCGGGCTGCTTCGTACATTTATCCTTTTCCGACTTTTGTTTACTCTTCATATCCAGTAGTATTCTTTCATGACACAATATTCACAATTTTGTTAATGGCATATTGAGACAACCACTCTGTTGAGAGAGTCAAGGTAAAGTGTGTTCAGGATATACAATAGTGTACTTGTAGTTTAATAATAAATGTATCAAAATTTTATTTTTCATAGCAAAATTAGGAAAGCTGGATATGTCTTACCCCTTGTTCTCATGTACTGTAGCTAATATGGTACAGCAGCTTCCCTGGTTTTCATAAATATACAGTATCGGTATATATATATATACAGCAGCATCCCTTGTAGAGTATTCCTAACTGTTCAGATTGTATACTGCATGTTGTAATATACAGCTTTACAATCCCCTTTCCCTGTCATTCCATTTTAGAGACCTTGTGAAAACTTGCTGGTTTTAAAATCCCTGGTGGTGAAGCAGTGCAGTGATCGTATGGTCTTGCAGGGGTCCGTCAATACTAGCTTGGAGACCCTTCAGCTACTGGCATCTGGCTCTACCAACTTGTCTAAACTTAAGAAGCAGCCCAAAGGTTCACTAGCGGATGCCCAGGATAAAGACAGTCAGGCACCAGTTTCTCATCAGGTGAGCCAGGATGAAGTAAAGGAAATTTGCATACAGGCTCCTGAAGTCTTATGGAGTCCTTAAAAGAGGTTATGGGCTATGGAAAATGATGTTATTCATTGTGGCTGCATCTAAATTGCTAAAGCTTGTAGTGCATCAATAACATTGCCTGTTGACTAACCCAGCTAACCACCAACCCTTCTACCAATGAATTAGTTTTAGGGTAATTCTTAACCTCCGTTTCCTTTAAAACTGACAATGTCCCTTCTTTATACTACCCACACAGCTTTTCACTCAAGTGCTGTATGTGAAGCCTTTCACAACAGTTGAAAATTAAATCTTTATTTCAGTTTGTCCATATCAGGATAGTTTCATGACTAAAAACATTCTAGGAGTTTCCTTTGCTGGCTACATTGTTCTGACAGTCCTGGATTATAATCCTAAGTGCACTGATTGCCTTGGAAAGTGTTACAGTAAATGAGTCATCTTAGATGAAATCAGCAAGAAATTGTTGTGTAAAATAGATTAACACAGCAGTATATGAGTCTGACATAATACAGGTACTGTTGTTTAAAGCAGTAATTTGATATTTGCTAAAATACTGAAATGGATAATGAAGCATGCACACCATAACTGGTTCAGCCAACTTTGTCATCAGCTAGATACATTATGCATTTGTATTATACATCATTCAGTACTGGACTCTTTTTGAAGTTTCTTTGCAACAGTATATTGCTCAGGTAACAAAATTGATCATCATTATCTGAAGTGAATTTGTTAACACTTACCCTCTGTGAATCACTCATAACCGAAATGAATATCTCATATTAGCTGTAATAGAATACTTGAGTTGTCCTGATGCCACAGTGGCTGAATGGTTAAAGTAGCTAGCTACAAAGCTCCTGGCTTGTTGGCATCGAAATTTGAACTCTGTTGTGGACACCACTCACCTCGGGTGTCCATCAACCCTTTATGGGTTGGTAGATAAAATAAGTTCCTTGGAGAACACCTAAGGGTTGTAACTATGGGAACCTGGATGATAGTGGACGTATAATCTGCAACAGGTACAAAGGCCTAAATTACAGAGATGGGCACTGTCACCAAGTGCCTCAAAGCATCTGCCCTCTACCTTCACCTTTACCTGACCATGAAATGGTTGATGGTACCAACATTAACACTCAGCCTTCCATGGCTCACTTTCAGCTGAATAAAATCATCTGGTATTAGCTGGAATAGAATACAAGAGTTCTGACAAAGAGACTGTTTATCCATGTCTAAGAGGTGGTGATACTGTGTTGAAAAATAACAAGCTGTGAGTGATAATAAGAAACTGGTGGTCAGTGATCTGTCTGTCAGTCTGTCTGTCTTGCCAACATCTTGCTTCATGCCAGGGACATACAGAGGATTCCGTGGACAGAAAAGTCTCGGAAGCTGCTTTGCCCATGCACATTTCTCTCTCTCATTCTTCTTCCATCATCAACTGTCACCTATGAACGGTTCAGCTTTTTATTTATTTATTTTTTTTTTCCCCTCACACGTAGCTGGAGGTCAGTGGTAATACAGGTATCTGTAATATTCGGCAAGCATGTACAGTGCACCAGAATTGTGATGATAAGCAGAGTACTGTAGTTACTTTCATAAGGCTTTAAAGTCTGGTATTTTTGTAATTCAGATTCCATTAGTAATTCTTAGAACAGCACTGATGCTATCTTAAAGAAGGTTGTCACTGCAAGAAAAGATAAACTAGCAATACTGTGTAATTAAATTATGAGTCTTGATGATGAATTTGTGAGATTGCATATCTATTGTCTATACAGCATATCTGAAATAAACAACAGATATTTCTAGGAGCTGTTATGATTACATATGAAGATTGCAGAATATGGTTGCTATTTAATTTCTTGAATAGGGTTTGCAAGGCCTGTTGAGAAATGGAAAACAGTTTGGGTTAATGACAAACCTAAATTTGACTGTACTAACTGTTGTGATAATGTAGAAGTTAGAATAGTCAAGTTGGGTGTCTTTCCATATCAGAAGTTGCCCTTGGGACTAGATCATGTTCTTTACAAGTACTACATATTCCATTCTTCCTTAACCATTGAACTGGTGGTAGATGGTGGTGACTATCATCGCAGTCCTGCCTACCTCTTATCTCTCTCCTTACTTCTTCCTTACCTTCCTGTAACCTTTTATTACCCTTCTATCCACTGAGGTGTCTCTACTGTGAATGATGAGCATAATGGTTTCCTGCAACCCAGGAAACCATTTACAATGCTGGGTGATAACTATATATCCAAATTACGTGATGAAGTGGAGCCTGTTATGGTACCATTGTTTGCTGAGTGGAAATGCAAGTGCATCAGTTCATCCAAGAATCAAATCTCCACACTATTCCCCGCACCTCACAGTGGTGAGGCACTGTCAACTGCAAGACAGCATCGGTTCACTGTACAGGACAACCCTGCAGGGGCAGTTGCTTGCCTGTGATTGATGGGTCTGCTTAGCCAGATAGACTGGGGTTAATCAGCAACAATAACAAGAACAACAGCAATGAATTAAATTGTCATTTGGTGCTTGGTATTTCCTGATTTTCAAATTCACCTTAGTAGAGCCCCTGGTTGTAAAGGGGTTAGTGATGGCTGTCTCTAACCCCTCTGTTCAAAATTATAGCCAAAGGGGATTAAAATAGTCTGGATATAGAAAGCATAAAAACAGATAAGATGCTTCTTGAATTAATTAACAGAGCAGCATTACATTTAGCTGTAGATCCTTTCCTGAGTTTAACCTTCAGCTTCCTCTCAGACTGTTTTGTTTTCCTTTTGTGTAGAGCAAAATAACAATCTTGTAAAGCGTTTTCTTGCATGATTACCTTTTTTTTTTTTTTTTTTTTTTTTTTTTTTAAGACAGTAATGTGGAAAGTATATCTTAGCATGCTGCCTACATTATTTTAAAGGTAGAGTTGTATTTAGATTAGTGGAGTCAGTGTGTAGGAAGGAATGATGATGAATGATGATGTATTTGGCATGAGAGTGGTTAGAGATCTTGAATTAATTCCCTGAGCCTGTTGATGTATTTTTCATTTTATTCTTGCAATCTCCAGATGGTTTTATTTAACATAAAGGAGGCCTTTCAAACTGAAAGAGTTACACCTCTTTGCAACTGTAAATTTTCCCAGAGTTGGATAAAATGATATGATGGTAGCTTGATTATAATGAAAAATGTCATGTTGAAGGGGTTAACTGCCAAAGTAATATGTACATTTACACTGTGTATGAGAGGCAGTGAATGCAGGAAAGGGATGCCTTCATGTATTGGCACCAGTATGCCTGGGCAGCTGTACTACCAGGTTATACAACTGCATCCGCCATGGGAAGGACCTTGGTCCAACCTGAGTGAGGCAGTCTACCACATGGGAAGGCCTGGTCCTTACATGATGTATGTACTGTACTGTACCTGTAGGACAGTATCACAGAAGCAGTGTTTATCTGTGGTCATTGGGTCTGCTTAGCTAGACAGACCAGGGTTAAGCATTAACAACAAGCATCCCTCAAATTGCCCTCCTCTGGACTGGAGAGCAGGAGGAAGGCAGATTCAGCCTGGAGTCCAATTGATTCTATTCAGATGAGTCTGGGGCCACAACAACAAAAACAGCATGAAAGGTAGTGAATGCTCCCTCACTGACTTGAGCATGGTAGACTTTATTGCGGTGGTGATGCATCAAATTGCTGTTATAACAAAATGCCTTATTGATATTCTGAGGGTGCCTACAATATTCCATACCACCTTGTGTCAGCTTGTGCACAGGTGAATATTGTAACCTGAGGACAAGAATGAACTCTCCTTTTTGTTTCTTTTTGCGTAACCAGATGAGGTTACTAGCGTGGCTCAACCTCCTGGCGGGAGAAGCAGAGGAAAAGGTAACAAGATTTAATGCTGTTCCTTCAGATTAATATGCCTTTGTTTGCTGCTGCTACTGCCTGTTTGCCCTTGCACACAGCTTTCCCTCACTAATCCTAATGTCTCTTTATGTGCTGTCTGAGTGTGATGGTAGATAGTGGGGTTTACTTTGAACATAAAGTAGAGCTGCACATCCATGTCAAGTGTGTAAGCCAGTTTCTACTGAGTGTACATGTATAGCTTACAGGGATCATCTGAAAGTATTGTATATTTTAGCTTTAAAATTATGTGATGCTGTACAGTTAAACACTTATTTGAAAAATGCTGCATACAAAGCCAACTAACATAGTGTAATATACTGTACCAAGAAATATGTAAATTGATGGGGAGAAATTGTCATTCTTCATTTTTTAACAAGCAAGACCCATCTCTAGTCCCTTATGTAAAGTTTAGGCTCAGGAGAAACGTAGTACAGACTTTATAGTTTATGAATTTGTATGCATTGCAGAATTTCAGTATCATTTATGTAGTGGAAAATTTCTACTGGGTCAGTAGTTTCCAATAATTTTATCATTTCTGGTAGGTTAACCCTTGCACTGTGATGATGACTTTTTATTTTATTCTTGGTGCTGCCAGGTAATTACTGTATATTCAACTAAGAGAATGCCTCTTGTAGTGAAGAAGTTGAAGACTGTATCTAACCTCGCCGATTCAATAGTCTCTCGTAAAGTCACCTGGTGGCTGCAGGTAAAAAATGTAAGTCATTATACTGAAAAGATGAAAAGTAACCTGTAAGGATTTCCCCATACCAAGTAGAACTACCCGACAGTAGCCAAAATATAATCCACAATGTGTCCATTGCTTGGGAAAATGTTAGTTTACCCCAGACATACTTTTTATTTTAATTATGCTCTCTTCACATAATTTTATTTGTCTGAAGACAGACTTTTTAAACTGGAGGAGTTAGTCACGACCCTCATTAACCCTTTCAGTACAAGAGGTCTTCTTCCAGTGTATTAAAATTGCCTGCATATGGCAAGAATGAACTACAGTATATTGGTAGGCAATATAACCAAGTTTATCCATTGCCTGGGAAGATGTTACTAAGACAGCATTTATACACAAGTTTATATGATGCACATTATTGTATTTAGTTGTTGCAATAAAATTTTAAGTGTTATCTTGTTGAGACATACTGATAACATCAGCATGAACAGTATATAATTAAAGTTAGGTAACTTATTAGCACATTACAGTCTTTTATTCACAACACCTGCAAAATTCACAGAGCTTTACAATTCATCACATTATGTGCTGTTGTATCTCAGATCACACATGTCTGATCTTGATAACAATGCTAGAGGAAATAAACCTTTCAAAATTTTAACATGATTTATTAAGTACTCTGTAAATAATCCCAAGTCTACTGGAGTTAGTTTACATGAGGTCTTAGTTATCTTGAAGTAAAATAATTATGCCATAAGAACCTATTCACATTGCAGTACAAGAATTGTGTGTTTATATACTGCTTTAGAGTTCAGTATTATATATTATTAACTTTCTTTTCCTTAATTGTGAAATAATTTAAAACATGGGTTGCTCTGGGTACATGTTTGCTTGGGGCTTGTGTGACCTAGGATATCCATTATTGAGTTGGATTATGGTGATGATACTGTGATTTTACATTTGCATATTGTTCATAAATGTTA
The DNA here is from genome assembly GCF_032717465.1 of Coenobita brevimanus. Classification (NCBI taxonomy): domain Eukaryota; kingdom Metazoa; phylum Arthropoda; class Malacostraca; order Decapoda; family Coenobitidae; genus Coenobita; species Coenobita brevimanus. The sequence continues at coordinate 14,767,038 of NC_137027.1, forward strand.
CAGAATGTCAAGTAACTTTTGATACTTGGTTGACTTTGGTTACCTAATGCTATTGAATGTTATATGTTCAAAATTTTTATTGAGGGAACTTCTGCTTTCCTACAGGTGTCAGTATCATCAACAGGGGAGGATGGGAAGGAAGTGGCCAGAATGGTGCTTGATCATGAGGGCAATCCAGAATGGAAATGCAATTCTTGTGATTTCAGGTTTGTTAATGTTTTGTTTTAGCACACTCGGAGTGCTGGTGATAGTTCTTCCTCTATTATGCTTTCTGTTTCTATATTTTCTGGATGCTACCTTATCCTGATCTGTAAGTGGAAAAAAAAAAAAAAAAGTCAAGATGATCATGGTGGCACTGTTATGCTTTACTGGGCTTGATGTTGAGAGTCCTCCCTCTTTGTTGCTTTCTCTTTCCTCACTTACTGGACCCTATCTCCCTCCATCCTGAGGTGGGAAAGGATTTCAGGATGGTGATTGTGGAAGTGTTATGATTGAGCATGTTAGTCCATCCATCCATTCATCCATCATCCAATCTTACGTTGCCCCATGAGGAGCGTAGGAGCTCGGGGCTAGGAAAGTTGGTCCATACAAAATAAAACTCACATTACACACATAGGTATCACAGTCATCCAAAACTTTCAGTCAAACAGCATCCTTCATGCACTTTCATTGAACATTCAGCCCTTTGAAGTTTCCCTTCCCAGAGATATGTAGTTTACCGAGCCAGAATACAATGTGCCTATCATCCTTCCTTGCGTCAGTACAACACAAAATACAACTCACAAACAGTCCACTATGCCTTTACTGTAATGTAGCCCATCACACCACAACAATTTTACTCACCTCATGCACATTACTCCCAGAAAACAGACAATCTTTCAACGCAACTTCATCAACAGATGTCTTAAAACACCTTGGTGAGGTGACCGGTTTTCAGCAGTCCACCGGGTTCAAGTCTAGATGAGCCTGGGGCCACAACAACATTGTCACCACTTCATTATTCAGATCTGCTGATTTTCACCAAGAATTGGATATGTTTACATATAGAGTCAGGAAGAAGGGCTATGAAAAAGATGTAGAGCCATGGCATTGACTTTTTCTGCCACTGAGTTAAGCGAAGTGAGCTTCAAAAAGATGAAAATCTGGGCAAGGTTAAGGTCTATGAACTTGAGTCGCTGAGTAATAAAAATCTGAATTTAACAGGGATAGTGAACGTGAGACTGTGTTCCATCATGTGCGTCTGGCCCATACACGCAATGGCCCAGTGTCCCTGCTGCACGCTGTCCACCGTTGTGACCTATGTGGTTATGCAGCTGGCACCAAGAGGGCAGTTCAGGTAAGAATATGGTACAGTAAGGACACATCAGGAGAAGAGCAACGAAAATGAGTTATTTTAGAATAAGATGTCAAGTTAAATGGAGAGACTGGCAGAAAAATGAGAAAGTGAAGAAGTATTGTGGTGTTATTGTGAATGTGATTGAAAGCCTTAAGAAAAATACTGGGCAAGTCGAGTGGATAGAGAATGAGAAACTGAAAGAATGTATGTGAGTGAGGTGGAGGGAGGAGGGGAAGGGGGAGACTGAGGATGAGATGAAGGGATGGAGTGGAGAGATGTATGAAAGTAGAGTAAGGGTATGAGTTGGAAGGGGCAGCCAAATGGCAGAGTATAGGGCAACATGGAGGTGATTAGTTTGTGGCCACCCTGTATGGGATTAAGGCATCTGGCAGTAAACAGAAGTGGTCAATGTAATTTTTTTTTTTTCCTTCTTTTTTTTTTTTTTAATCTGCAATTAACCCCTTCAGTTTGGGGATGTCATTTTTATTTTTGCAGCTACCAGATGATCCTATTTGCTTTTGAATATGACCAACAGAGAAGTTTTGTAAGGATATACCTAACAACTCTAGTTGGAAAAGTCTGTACTAGGGTAAATATTATCTCATGGAGGGAGTAAAAATAGATCAGGTAATACATCATTATTTCCAAGAGTTAAGTCCATAATAAATTACTGGAAATTGCTTATTGAAGTTTCAAAGCTATGTACAGTATAAAACTAACTTCCCCCCAGTTTTCTGTGTAGGATAGTAATTTATCCATGAATGGAGTCTGATTTTAGTGGCAGCTTCATTGTATGAATTGAATCACTCTATTTGCAAGTTTGTTTCATATGACATCAGTTGAGTTTTTTTTTTTTTTTTGGGGGGGGGGTAGTTTACACTTGGATACCATTTATATTGCTGTTATACTTTCACTCCATTTTTCATTGTCAGTTATGATTGGATGATGAAATGATATTATTTATAATGCAATTCTCTCCTTTGCAGATGCACATTGACACAAGCCACGGTGGACAGGGTGGCATAACTAGCCGATGTGAGGGACAGAATCCAGAAACCAAGGACTCAGGTATACAATAAACAAGATTCAGTAATGTTATACAGGCTACCATGTACTCACTGATAATTTTTCCTGAAGAAGAAGACAGCTTAGGACTGTTACCTATCACGTGCATGAAAGCCAATAACCCCATAAATCCAGGTGACATTCTTTTTGTGTATTATTGCTCCCAAATTATTTTTATTCAACTAGGGAAATGCCTCTTATACTGAAGTCAAATACTGGCCAGCTTCGTCATGTGATCGGGTTACGTTCCTAAATAACTGGTCGGATAACGATCAATTGTACATCTAATGAAGCAATCGTACGATCAAAATTGGTGATGGTATATCAAAAATATGGTGCATCATTGGGGGTCATAACAGTCATTAAGTGAAAATGGAAAAAAAAAAAAAGGTAGAATGAAAAGGCAAATGATCGCAAAACTAATGATTTTATAGATAGGGTGACCTGTATAACAACTATTACCTAACCTCTCCAGTTTGAAAACTCTACCTTGTGTTTAATAACAGTGGTAGGAGATGGCACATTTAAAATGAAAACAACATTCCAACCTCAGCAGGTTATGACAGACTTTCAAACGCAGTATGTCCAGGCATCACGAAATGATCAGATCTTGAATTTGGCTCTCTTTTGTATTTTGTTTTTCTCTTGGAAAGAACAATAATTGCTGGCTCGTTGCCTTTGGTTCCTTCTTCCTTGCAAAAAAAAAAAATCAGGTTTTGCTAAATTTCAGTCATCCTATGCAATATGAGCCAGGATTAGGATTAACTCTCAGGTGCTGCATGGCAGTCCAGTGATCCAAGACACCAGTCAGGGTGGTCATTTGCCGATATTGGCCTTGAATCACTGAGGGGTGGCTTAAGAGTTTTTGGTATTTCATCACCATACTAAATGTTTTAGAATTCACACATGTATAACAGATATAGTGGGACTACAGTTCTTTCACCTTCACATGGCCCACACTTTTGCCTTGTGTAGCTTGTTTCACAAAGCTCAGCAGCAGAAGAGATAGTGTTATGGCTGTACATTCTTTTCATAGTACTTTTTAGTGGTTAGCATCATATTCCATCATTAATTTCCTGTTACAACTCGGCATTCAAGATTCAGTGCAGTTCAATTTTTTTTTTTTTTTTTTAAGAGGAGTGACAATTTCTGCTAGATGGTTTCTTAATCAATCAGGCAAAGGATATTAGCCACTTAAATCTTGGCGATGTCATTGCTATTTTATCCTTGCTGCTGTTGCATTTATTCAGTCATCATCTAATCCAGTGTCCTCCATGAGCAGCATAGTAGCCCTGGGTGACATTTCAGATGAAAGTGACCAACCTCACTCATCTCTGAGCAGTAAACCTCAACCACCCCTTGGATATAAACTTGCACTGGCTCAATATGATTGGATCACCTTAACTACCCACTAAACCACCAGGTGCCATAATCTGGTTATATGGTTACCATCCAGCATAGTAAATGGTTTCCTGGTGCACAGGAAACCATTGGGCATGTCACCCAGTTTAGAGTTGCCCATAGACAGAAGGAAGAGGAAAGAATGAAGGAAAGAAATGCAGGGGGAGGAAGGAAAGAAGGAAGGAAAAGAGGAAAGGGCAGGCATTTGGATGATATTGCCCGTGGGCCAAACCATGAATTATGAAAATGTGAATAACAGATAAATTATTATATATGTGGCCTGTTATCACCAAACATGCTGATGGTGTTCTTTTTCTCATTTTCACTCCTATTTCCTGTTTAATTCCTTCAATCCAATAACATCCCCAACCCTTGTTTTACAGTTGACTACTGTATTTTGCGATCATTCTCTTACATGATTTAATATTTTAGCGCCATTTTTTTTTCTTTTTTTTTTCATGTTTTTTTAAAACTTGTATTTTTGCTAAAATACCTGATTCCTCGTTATACAATCATTCTGTCTTTTTTATGACTGCTGCAATGCTAAACTGGTCATATGACTGATTTTAACCCCTAGGGTACGCAATTCCCCAGCCTTGACTGCCCCCCAGGACGCAAAAACAGGCCAATTTTTCGACTTCCTCAAAGGTTAAAAGTTTTATGCACGATTTATAAAGCTTGAATTTACACACCTAAAAATGCAAACCCAACCCTCCTAGACCCAATAGTAACTATTATAAACTTTGACGGGCATCAAAGTTTATAATAGTTAACCGTCACGGCCCTGGCGAGAAAGAAAATACGCTGCTTGCACCTGTTTTCTTCGCAACAATACGTACAAAAATCACCAAAATCAATTTTTTTTTGGTGTGTATAGATGTTATAAACCATTGTAATGTGCTTAGAAAAAAAATAAAATAGTGACAAACCCCCTAAATAAATGATAAGAAAAAATTATCCTTCCCTCCTCTCTTCTCATACCTCCAATCACCTCCCTCCGCTTCCCTTCCCTTTCCTTCCCCTCGCCTATCCTCCCCTCCCCTTTCCCCTCCCCCCATCCCTCCCCGCCGAGCTGATAGCAAGGGAAATTGGTCATGAACCCCTCAATAAATATATGATAAATAGTAAAAATTATCTTCCCCTTCTCTCCCCTCTTCAAACCTCCAACCCCCTCCCTCCCCTTCCCTTCCCTCCCCTCCTCTCTCCTCTCCTTCCCTCCCCTCCCCTCCGAGCTGTCAAATCTAGTTTTCGTTTCGTTTTGTTTCGTTTTGAAGGCTCCAACATGCTTCCATGCATCGGCTTAAAATAAAATGTCTTTTTCAAGTGGGTTTCAACTAAAGACAGCTAAATAATTGTGGTGTGCATATCTGTATGCAGACACCAATAAATTACAGGTAATGATTCAAAAACACGTGTCATAAAACGTAAAAAATACTCAAAATATTTGAGGCCGGGGAGGTGCTAGGGGGTGCGGGTGGGGGATGGGGGAGTGGGGGGAGCTGGTAAGGCCAGGAGGGGGTGGATGGGGATGGAGGGATGGGAGGAGACCACCACAAGACACAAAGGAAGGGCCAAAGTGGAGTACAGGGACATGGAGGGAGGGTAGGGGGAAATAAATAGCCACAAACTATATAATTCAAAAGGCAATTTATTGTAGTTCTGCATGGTGCAAAAAAGAATTTATATATCTCTATTACTTTATAATTGGTGAATATTTTTCTACGGCTAAGTATAATTTTCTTTGTTTTCAGCTAACTTTAACTCATTTTGTCATTTTCCCCCCCCTTTTTTTTTTTTTTTACATACTATGATAAAGTATAGCTATTCAGCTTTAAAATGACACCAAAATCAGCATCCAGTCATGAAAAGTAAATTTACACAGGCCAATCAAAGAAATATATCGCTACGTGAAAACGCGGTCTGCGGGAAAGTGGGTGAATCTGAGACAGACATAATTTGACCGGGGTTGAAACATCATAGGGTTAATAATAATTTTTTTTTTTTTTTTCTCCCCCCCCCCAGCCTTGCCCCATCCTTGGGTGGGAAAAAGAGGTCAGGATGATGATAATTAACATTTTCCTCCCTCCTTGCTACAGTTGAGAGTGAGGCTGACAGTGAGGCTGGACGAAGCTACCGTTGCCGCTTGTGTCCCTTCACCTGCAGTAAGCGGAGTCAGATGCGGCCCCACCTTTTGTATCATGTTGCCCGGCCAGACTGCATCTTTAAGTGCATGTTTTGTCCATACTACGTTCCCACGAAAGGGTAATTTTTTTTTTTTTTTTTTTAGCTCATAATCGTGGTGGTAGGTGATGGTGACCATCATCCACTCACTTGATGTAGTGATGCCTACTTCATCCTTCTCTGTTATCATTCTTTTTCTGTCTGCCCTCCTCATTTCCTGTTTCTCACCATCATCCTCTCAAAATGTAGTGCTGCATTCTTCTTCCTTCACCTTTATCATTCTTTTTCTGTGTCTGCCCTCCTCTCTTCCTATTTCTTTCATCTTTCCTGTCACTTTTTATTACTTTTGTTTCCTCTTCAGATGGCTTTACATTGAGTTACAAGTCTAATGGTTTCCTGTAAACCAGTAAACCATTAACACCTGTGGGTGATAACCATATAACCAACCCATACATGTTCGCTATGTGTCAACAAGTGCTTTGGCAGAGAGTTAGCACCCTTCCCTGTAAAACAAATAACTCAAAGACCATATAACCAACCATATAATCAACTCATACGTGTTCCCTACATGTCAACAAGTGAGCTGGCGGGGGGTTAGTGCCCCTCCCTGTAAAACAAATAACTCAAAGACAAATGGCCACCCCATATGGGATTGTGACGTATGGCCACAGATAGATAGCTCATCATCATCATATCATCCGGACTCCTTTCCCACCCTGGGGCAGGGTTAGGAGTAGCAACGTCCAGACAGCCCAAGTTTGCCCAGTTCAATGGGCCACCCTTCCATTCACTCATCATTCAAGCCCCCCAGAATCCTGGCTCTGTCTGATATGCCAAAAACATTCACCACATTCAGCAGCTTCACATAAACGTATCCAGTAGAGTCAATCCAGACATTGTCAAGTTAAAAAGGGGTGCCAAATCCCTGGTAATGTCCATCTCACAACATTTATCCAGCCAGCTTGATCTCGTGTCAGTCCCCTAGCCTCACTGACTTCAGTACCTCTTATCCTCACACACTCATCCACCATATCCCCCAACCTTCTCCTTGGCCTACCTTGCTTCCACCCTCCTTCAAGTTCACTCACGTATACCTTTTTCACCACTCTATTGTTATCATTCTCTCCACATGACCACACCATTTCAGTTCACTTTCTTTGACTATGGTGTCCACAGACTTCCTCACTCTGCATCCTTCACAAATCACATTATTTCATATTCTCTCCACTCTGTACTCCACATATAATTCTCAGCAGTCCCATCTCCACTGCTCTCACTCTTGTCTTTTCATTTTCATACCACACTGGGAAACCATTTACTGCGCTGGGTGGTAGCCATATAACCAAATTTTGGCGCCTGGTGGTTTAGTGAGTAATTATTGTGCTCCAATCGGATTGAGCCGGTGAAGGTTTATATCCAAGGGGTGATTGGGGTTGATTGCTCTCGTAATGCCACTCAGGGATGAGTGAGGTTGGTCACTCTCATCTTAAATGTCAGGACCAACTGCCTAACCCCGGGCTTCTACGCTCCTCATGGGGAGGTGTAGGATTGGATGATGGATGGATGGATGAAAGAGCTGGAATAACAGTCATGCACTCCACTTCTCAGTTTTAGCTTCTGTATTACACCATCATTACAAAATGCACCACTAGATTTTGCATTACCTTACTTTTAACTCCTTCAGCTTGAGGATTTAATTTGTATGTAACTTCGGTTGATGCCAGACTAAGTTTAAGCAACCCAGATTAAGATAAGTATGGTACGGTATTATTGAAAGATATGGCGTAAGGAAGTCTGTTGATCAAATGGTATGTGTTCATGGATGGCATGACCTTTTAGAATGGATATTACTGTGAGGCTGAATGCACGAGGAGGGGTTGGCCAATGTGGTAGCTTGAAATTGTAATCATTTGTGTTAGAAAACAAGGATTAGGTATTGTAGAACTTGATGGATGACATATATATGACAAGGAATTGCAAGGAATTGCACCCCCTGTAATATGGGCAGTATATGTAAAGACTCTATTACAGTGGTGCTGCAAGAGTGAATTAGTGATGATCAAGTACATATTTGGATGGTATTTATTGTCGGAGGGATGGATTCAAATATTATGAAGTCCTAAATAATGAGTGACTGGATATGTGGCTCATTTTATCGAGCACAGTTGCCATAGTTTGTCTTAATTTTGTGTGTGCCTTTTCTTATTGGTACCTGGTGACATAGTGGTTACAACACCCCATTTGGAGTGAAAGCCTTGCATGTGTTCTGTCTTCAAGAGGAGATTGGAGGTTTTCTGTCACACTGCCAGCAATGGAAGTGAGTTAGTCTGATACCCTTAAATGTATTGGACATCAGGTGTCTACCCCCACACCGGTGCACTTAAATGGCAGTACCAGAAGTATGTGGTCAGCTGTTATCAGTTGCATTTTACTTTTTCATTTTCTTTAATGCTATTCCAACTCACTGCAGTAACGAAAAATTGTATTATCGTGATGGTTACAAATTTTCTTTCAGGGAGTTGTTTGAGCATCTCAGCCTACATGATGACTGTCCCTGGGCCGTCCTGGACCAAGCTAGCCTGAACAGGAGCAACAGTAGCTCTCCAGGACCAAGTAACCAGGTAGGAAAATGTGAAGGGAGTAAAAACACACTGATATATAAGTGGAGGGGGGAAGAGGGAGGGGGAGGCCGAGGATTAGATGGAGGGATGGGGTGGAGAGGTATATGAGAGAGGGGGGTGTGAGTTGGGAGCAGGGCAGTGAAATGGCGGGGGACAGGGCGACTTGGAGGCGATTTGTTTGTGGCCACCCCAAACGGGATTGAGGCGTCTGGCAATAGTGTTGTCCCAGATGATTGGCTGAAGAGTGTAATTGTAAATGTGTACAAGGGGAAGGGTAATGCCCTGGAAAGAGGAACCTATAGAGGCATAAAGCTTTTAGACCAGATAATTAAGGCAATGGAGAGAGTTCTAGAAGGTTTGATTAGTGAAAGAGTGAATATTGATGAGATGCAGTTTGGGTTTATGCCAGGCAAAGGGACCATTGGTGCCAATTTCATTGCTCAACAGCTTCTGGAAAAATATACAGGAAAGAAAAGGGAACTGTGCTTTGTTTTTGTTGATTTGGAGAAGGCATTTCACAGAGTCCCTAGAGAGGTGGTGAGGTGGGCAATGAAAAAGCTTGTGATCAAGAAATGGCTGGTTAGGATCGTTAGGGCCATGTATGTGGGTGCTCCTACCCAGGTAAAGGTGAATGGCGATTTGAGTGATGAGTCTTCCGTGAATGTTGGTGCACATCAAGGGTCAGTCTCGAGTCCCTTGTTGTTGATCATGTTGCTTGAAGCCCTCTCAAGTGACTTCAGAAATGGACTCCCGTGGGTGATGTTGTATGCTAATGATTTGGTGTTGATTGCAGAGAATGAAAGAGAGGCAGAGGAAAGATTTAGGAAGTGGAGAGATTGTGTGGTGCACAAGGGCTTAAGAGTAAATGCAGATAAAACAAAAGTGATGGTATCTAGGGCAGGGGATGGTACAGTCAAAGAAGAGGGAGAGTGGCCATGTGCAATTTGTCACAAGGGTGTGGGAAGTAATTTTATCTTGTGCAGTGTTTTTGATAAGTGGGTGCATAAGAGATGTAGCAGTATTAGAGGTAGACTGTGAGATAATGCTGATTTCATGTGTGCAGTGTGTCAAGGAGAGGTGGATATTGCCAGGCATGAAAGGATTGAACTTGCTAATGAGTCTCTTGAGTGTGTGGAAGAGTTTTGTTATTTGGGAGACATGTTATGTGCTGGAGGTGGGGCAGGAGCTGGCTCTGTGGCTAGAGTGAGGAGTGGTTGGAAGAAGTTCAGGGAGCTGTTGCCTTTCCCGACATTGAGATGGCTCTCCCTCTGTGCTAAGGAATCATTGTATGCAGCATGTGTTAGGGGTGTAATGCTGTATGGTAGTGAGACCTGAGCAGTAGAGGAAGAGGATATTCACTGGCTCATACATACAGAAATGGCAATGATTAGGTGGATGTGCAGTGTGTCCTTGAGTGCAGCACCTGGGGGGACTAGGTTTACGATGGAAGAATTGAGGGGTAAGATGGGACTGGAGTGTGTTGTGTGGAGGAGAGGTAGATTGGGGTAGTTTGGGCAGGTGGAGAAGGTGGGGGATAATAATTGAGTGCAGAAAGTGAGAAGTGTTAATGTTGGGGATAGGGCGGTGAGAGGTAGACCGAAAAAGTCCTGGGACAAGGTCATTGAGTTTGACCTCAGAGTTAAGGGACTAAATAGGGAACTTGCCAGAGATCGAGCAGCATGGAGAGCCGTCATTAGGTTACCAAGGCCGACGCATGCAAGGATGTTGCAGCCTTCAAAAACAAAAATGAAAACAATACCAATTAATCAGCCGATTATTAAGAAATTTTACATGTGATCAATCTTCATGAAATTATTCGTAGCACAAAGTTAAAGACATCACCCTAATGTTATTTTTTACTTTGTTTACTGCCCAACTACCATCTCCGGTATGGAGAGCAAATAGTTTTAGTCATTTGCCACTCTTCTGTAGTCTAGTTTTCCATTGTTGCAACATCTTGCTCTGTGCATCCTGGTTGTAATTTGTTAGAATCTGCCATTTTTCTTGTTCTTGTTGTGATCCTAATTGCTACTAGAAATGATAGTGTACAGAAAATGTTTCAGTCTTAATGAATAATTATAATAAGATGAAAATCTTGGTTCTTTTATTTTCATTATCTGCCTATCTGTTCCATAATACGGGAAACGATAAAAATAAGCAGAAGGACATAAAACTAATAATGTACGGTACCAGTAACAAATATATATTTGTGGAACTTGTTTGAAATAAATGCTTGGGAGAGGGTATCAGAGTTTTGGTAACATCACCTTACTCACATGCTGACATTAATATGTTATGGAGTTTAGATAGAGTTTAGTATAAAAGACAAAAATAAGCGTCTTCAACTAATCGGCCCCAATTAATCGGCAGATTGGCCGATTAATCGGCACAACCCTATTTATGTCAGGTCCTCTAATCTGTGTGTGAAAAACCTGGGTTGTTACCAGGACAACATGGGCAACACCCTCAGATCTGCCAGTGCACTGTATCTTTTCACATAAAGGGTTTTTCAATTGTAATGGTGGCAGCAGAGGAGGGGAGGAACTTGTAAAGATACTGCATATTTTTTAGATATAGTTCATTACTGACAAAAATGCCAAATCCAAGTTTTTAAGTTATCATGGTTAAAGTGTGCGGACTTTTATGTTTGTTGTAACTGTATCATCATTAAGTCATATGTTGCTTGATATCTGGAGCTACAATATGTTTAATATTATTTTACCATTGGTTTGACATTACTGTAATGACATATACCTCATAAGCTCACCTTGTTGGATAACAGGCAATAGAGGTCTGGTATTTGAACTTTAAAACAGTATTAGCTTGTATTTCACATGACCTACTGTCATGCCACATAAACATCTCTGATATTAATATGATACCTAGTAGACTAATGATATGCGAATGTATGTGGCTTCATATGTTTTTGTAAAGAGTTATCATTCATTCTTTCATTCATCATCTAACCCAGTATTGTCCCATGAGGAGCATAGGAGCCCGGGGCTAGGCAAGTTGGTCCTGACATTTAAGATGAGAGTGACCAGTCTCACTCATCCCTGAGTGCCATTACATGAGCAGTAAACCCCAACCACCTCTTGGATATAAACCTGCACCAGCTCAATCCGACTGGAGCGCGTAATTACCCACTAAACCACCAGGCGTCATAATTTGGTTATGTGGTTACCACCCTGCATAGTAAATGGTTTCCTGGCGTATAGGAAACCATTTAGCTTGTCAGTCAGTGTAGTGTTACCCATAGACGGAAGGAAGAGGAGAGAATGAAGGAAAGAAAGAATAGGAAGGATGGAAAGAAGGAAGGGAGGAAAAGGCAGGTGCCTGAGAGCAGCACTACATCAAGTGAGTAGATGGTGAGCGTCCCCCCCTACTATAAGCTCTAGAATGTATTGCATCATTTATAAAGGCTTGTATGCATCAGCCTAAGTCACTAAGTTGCGGCTTTCCACAATGCTCGATCTCTGGCAGCCTCCCTGTCCAGTCCTTTATCCCTGAGGTCACACTGTGTGAGCTCATCCCAGGTCTTTATCAGTCTGCCTCTCGCAACCCTACCCTATTGTTCACAGTTTTCATTTTCCACACCCAGTTGTTTATCTCCCATCACATCAACATACCCAAACCATCTCAGTCAACCCTTCCTCATCATAACACAAGGACATTCCAGTCCCATCCTTCATTGTTACATTATTTAATAATAAAACAGCACTGAGGGGAAAAAAAAAAAAAAAGCCTACAAATCAGGAATGCTTGAATCTCAGTGTTAATTTAAATATTTACTGTCCATTTTGTTACCCATGATTAATATTCAGTTTTCTTTTTAGGATGATGGTGGACCTCGACAGTTTGTGTGTGGCTTGTGTCCTTATGAGAGTAGGAGCCGCTCTAAACTCATGCACCACCGCCAGTTCCACAAACCCAAAGGGCTACCATTCCGCTGTCCCCATTGTTCTTACAATGTCACCCGCCGTCACCTTCTGTCCCAGCACATCCGGGTGCATGGAATTGTGGATGGTGTTGAAGGAAGTGCGGCAAGTGATGTTATGGGCCAGGTGGAAGAGCGTTCCAACTCTCCATCGCCATCCCTTACAATCACACCAGTCACCAATGCAGCAACAACTGGTGACACTGGGGAGGACACAGCACTTCCTGACTCTGCACAACTCCCCAAATTATTGGATGAATCCACAGTGCACATGGAGGACATCCCTCTGGTATGGGTTTCAAGAGATCGTCGCTTCTTCAAGATGTTTAAGTGCCGCCATTGTCCCCACGTCAACTTACGCAAGACAAACATCCAAGAACATGAGAAAATGCATAAAACAAATATCAGTAAGGAAGCTGGAGGTCTGCACTGTCCATACTGTTCTTATGTGAGTGTAAATGCTGGTGTTATGTCTGCCCATTTAAAGGTTCATGGAGGCTCAATGGGACAGTGTCATGCAGTTGTGGATTCCTCCTTAAGCGATGAAGATCAGTTGAAACAGCTAACTTCCAGAGCATCTACTCCATCCTCTGAATTGCCCCAGTCTTTGTCTACTGTAGATGACACAAAAAGCAACAGAATTGATGAGAAAGTTTTATATTACTGCCAGCATTGTCCAGCAAGGTTCTTTTTGGAGAAAGAGATTCAGATTCATACACGCTTCCATACCACCAACCTTCCTCTTACATGTGACCATTGTAGTTATGGCGCCCGTCAGTCAGCACACCTCCTCACTCACCTGAAGGTTCACACACCTGAGTACCAGCAACGTACTCGGACTATGATGGGACAGCATCGCACTGCCTCAAGTTATCCACCTGTCCCAGGACTTCATATTCCTCTCATTGATGTAGCAAGGGAGAAAACTTTACAGACAGGTGACAGAGGACCTAACCAGCAGACATTCATTGGATCATCCACTCCTTCAGCTGTGCTGCCACAGCCACCACCCACGAGCAAATATATGTGTGACGAATGTCCAGCATCATTCAGTAAGCAAGTAACACTACAGTACCATCAGTCCCTGCACGGGGCCAAGAATCCTCACCCGTGCCCTCGTTGTTCCTATGCTGGCAAAACTGAAGATTCCTTACAGCAGCACATTCAGCTCCATACTCAACATGACCAAAACTACCAGGCTGAAAAATCTGCTAAGGAAGCATCAAAGAAAATGGAAGTCCAGAAAGCTTTAGAGGCAACTATTAAATCCAAGTTGTATTCCAAAAACAATGAAAGAGATTCTAAGTCTGGCCATCCCCCAATCAAACTCAAGCTGATCGGGTTGCGTCCAGGAACATCCAACAGTGTTGAGGATGGGAGTCGTCCTCAGTTTAAATATTATGTTGAAGAGCAAGTTCCATTGTCTGGTGTGGACCTTTTACGCCGCAAAACTCAACTGGAAAAGGAAGGGGGAGTGAAGCCCTGTGATGCAGGTTCAAGTAGTAAAATGCAAACATTTGGCAAGCATAAATTACAAAAGGAACAGAGAGACAAAGAAGATATGGAAGAAGATGATCCAAAAAGAATTGGGAATCCTAATCTTCACTACCCAATGCATATTGATAAGGTCACTGGAAAATCTCGTGAGAAGAGATACAAATGCAAAAAATGTCCCTCTGCTTTTGAAAAGGTTGAACAGTACAATGTTCACTCAAACCTGCATGGTTCACATCACAAGTATAAGTGTCGCATTTGTGATTACTCTGTCAAGTTCTATGCCAACTTCATGATGCACATAAATCGTCATAAATACCATGAAAGAATGGCTTCCCAGAAAGGGGGATCACCACCACCTGTAGATTCAGATCCAAAGTATGAACCTATCATTTCTACAGATACTTCTCATATTGAGAAACTGAGGAACAGAGAAGAGAGTAGTGTTAATAAAGAAAACTTGGAAGAGGCTGACTTAACAACAACTGAGCGTCAGCATCTCTTGCTGCAAAATAAAAAGGGAGTGGCTGACTCCTCTAAAAAAGATGAAGAGAGGGAACGAAGAGTTTATTACTGCCAGTACTGCCCTTATGCTAATGTTAGAAGAGATGCAGTTGACAGCCATAGCTTAAGACACCATGCTAATGGTGGGTATGGATCTTACAGATGTACATTTTGTGATTATACAGCCTCTCAACCTAATTTCATTCGAGAGCACACCAAGGTTCACTTCCGTCCATTCAAGTACGTCACTCCTGAAGGATTTATGCGCCATGACCGGCAGGAACTGATTAGCACACCATGTATGGTAGAAGGGAAAACTGGTGGAGGCTCAAACATAGATGGGGGTAGTAAGCCATCACCGGAAAAGTATACAGTGTTTGCTCATGAAATGGGCAACATCAAACCTATTCAGAGTTCTAAAGAGGATAATGATGATCATTGTGATCCTCCTGCAGCAAAACGTATTAAAGTTAACTTCCATTCTGGTGATATAGTTGATGCACCAAATGATTTTGTGATATCACTGCGACCCTCAAGATCAAAATCGGCACAGTATCATGTAGAACCTACTGAAATTGTAGCTAATGAAGCAGGTACTTCCAGTGCAGAGTTGCATGGAAATGTGATGTGTGATATGAAAACACAAAACTGTGAACATCAAATACCAAGCCATACAGAACATGAGAAAGAACAGGATAGTGTAATTGAGACTGAAGATACTGAGAAAGTAGCTGATGAGAATAAAGAGGAGATCGATGCACCATTGGTTTCTTCAGATTCTTGTTTTAATGAAGATAATAAAATGGAGCCTGATTCTTCAAATAAAGAAAGTTTAGAAAATCAAGAGCTTAGCATGACTAATGGTCACCATGAGGATGAACCTCAGGAACCAACATCTGAAGACCCAATGGATGTTGATATTGAAAACAAAATAGTCGGTGATAACAGCAGTTCCACTGTCCAAGATGTACCACAGCCTCTTGAGAAAAATTGTGAGAAGCATCAGCCTCATGAAATGGACTCGAATTGAGCATACTGATTTTATTGGTGTTTGTATTCCACATTTAGGCTGTGAGTGAAGTGCACCTGACTTAATGGAACATCCAGTTAAAGTGCTCCTTATAGTACTGCACACAGAATTTACATAACTTAATTTATTTGCATGATAGGCATTACGTTGCTTACTGTTATACATGAAGTCCTTGTTATATGCTAGAAGTGTTTTTAAAAGTATCACAACTTTTCCCCCTATAGCTGGTACTGTAAATTGATGGGAATGTGCAGACCAGCATTATAGCTAACAATGATACTTTAATAGCAATTTTTTCCAGTTTTCTGTGGACATAATAGCAGAAAATAATGTATTAAAAAAAGTGACATATGACGAAGACTTGCCGTACAGCCATGAGGAAAAGTTCGTCAACACTTACCTGCCAGTGCCGTGGCAGTGGAAGGGGTTTCGTGAACGGTATTTATGTGATTGAAATATGAAGCACAACAGAAGAGTTTGAGAGGGAAGGATACTTTCTGTACTTTAGGGAAGAACAAGAAATAGGGAAGGCAGGACATGATGTTGGCAGAGTACTGTCAGCAATATTTTGCTCATGGCTGCACATGGAAGTATTGACCCATACTGCCTTGATCAGGTCTTTTTATACCAAAGACAGAAGGGTTAAACAGGGGCTCAGACTTTGCTTTGATGTTTCCTATGCAAGGTACAGCAGTAAGTATTATGCTCATTTGTTGCATATTACTCTGACACTTGTCAGATTGTTATAAAGGATTAGTGTGTACATATAATGATAAAACATTGCCTCAGATGTTTTCCACCACCAGCACCATTAACCTCATATGTTCTTTTGGTTAACTACCAAAGAACTGTCACCAAAATGGTATAATCAGTTGTCAGTTTTACTTTTTAAGTTGTCAGAGAAAATTTATATTTATCACAAGAATTATCACTGAAAGGTTGCAGCCAGTCAGCAACTTTGTGTAAAATTATTATTATTTTTTTTATTATTATTAAAGAAATTAATTTGTACAGAGCATACTTGATGTGACTTGTGGGTGGGAGTACTGGCATGGTGGTGGTAATGATGCACAGTGAGAGAGCCACAGTCAGGTGATGAAGCCTGAGTAATTTTTGCCCCTTACTGAAAATATTTACCCTACAGTAGTTTTCATTTAAATTAATTCGTTAAATGTTCAGAAGTTACTGCTTTTTATTGATTTTTTAGGGGCATCAGTGATGATTAGTCTGATGTGTGTCAGTTTGAAGTTATGTTAAATCTTGAATTTGTGCCTGTTTAAGATTCTGTTGCCCCACATTGTTTAATTTCATCTGTGTATTTGTAGGATATGTTAGAACAGTATTTTGTACACGTATATGATGACTGGTAAGTTGGTCATCATTCACTTAGGCAAAATTATGGGTTTTCAAACATGCTGTGGGATCTTCTGGGGACCCTGGAGGTGGCACTGATGAGGGGTTGTATTCTCATGAGCTTAGAAGGCTGTATAGCAGCTCTTTTTCATCAATCCCTTGTGATAGGGTTGATTATTTTTTGCATTATTTATGGAAATGTTATCGACATAAAGCCATATTAACCCACTAAGCCATGGAATGTTTTCATTGTTTTACTCTTGCCATTTTGTCATTACTGTATTATACTGAGCTTGGGACAAATTTTTTGAACTAGAGGGATTAGACATACAGTACCCATAATGAACCTCTTCAGTATTAGAGACCTTTCCTGATTTGAATATAATTGTCTCGTACCAGCAAGACTACACAAAACTGGACATCACTTAGATTCTGGAGGTTAACAATATACATTAGAATGTTAAAATGTAGTAGATCAGAAAAACAACAAAGGAACAAGTGCTAAGAAGCCTATTAAGCCAACAAGAATACAGCCTGTGGTCCCTGCTGTGATGACTCCAAGTTTGTATTATATTTTCACATGAATTTTAAAACAAAATACTTAGTATTATTTCTCCTCTGTCTGTTTAAGTACTGAATTAGTGTAGTGATGATGATGGGTAGCATTTACCCTTTCAGCCTAATAATGCTTTAATTTTAGTCATTCTTAATGTTGATGATAATGATGGTAGACTAACTTTATTTTATTCAGCTTAACCATTTGAGCCTGGTAACATTCTATTGTTGTATTCATTCTACCCCTCGTAGGAGAGACCTCTTGTACAAAGGGGTCGGTAAAAGCTGTATCTAATCTCCTCAGTTTGAAAAGCCTTTCCTAAAGCTAAATAAAATCGAGTACATTGTGGGATCGAAAAGGTAAAGATAGAGCCTTGCGCTAAAAGAGAGGAAGAGAGAGGGATGGAGGGAGGAGAAAAGAGGGAAGGAGGAAGGAGAAAAGGGGGAAGAAGGAAGGAGAAAAGAGGGAAGAAGGAAGGAGAAAAGAGGGAAGAAGGAAGGAGAAAAGAGGGGAGGTAAGGAAGGAAGCGGGGGAGGAAAGGAGATGGAGAATGAGTGCGGAAAAGACAGGCAGCCTGGGAGGGAGGAAACAATGAGGAGGAGGAGCAGAAGCAGCACGAGCAGCAGGAGGGAGGGAGGAAAAGAGATGAAGGAAGGGAGGAAAAGAGATGGAGGGAAGGAGGAAAGGAGATGGAGAGTGAGTGAGGAATGGATAGGCAACGAGGGAGGGAGGGGAGAGAAAGGAAGGGAGGAGGAAAGTGGCCTATTAGGAGCAGCAGGGGGAACGCAGAGGTAGGAGGAGGAAGAAAAAGAGCAGGAAGGTGAAGTGAGAAAAAAATGAAGAAAGAGGGATAAAGTAAGGAGGAAGAACAGGCGAGACTGAAAACTGAACTCGAGAAGTGAATTGTTATTGTTAAGAAGGAAGCTAGGGATGCTGGAAGAGGAAGGAAAAAGATAACATACGGTACCAATTAACTACGAGAAGGTCATTAAAGGAGACAATGTATGTTTGCCAAATCTTAATTTTCCCCAAAGGACAATGTATGCTTGCTAAGTTTCAATTTCCCCCATACGACAATGTATGCTTGCTAAGTCATAATTTCCCCCAAACGACAATGCATGCTTACTAAGCCTTAATTATCCCCAAACGACAATGAATGCCTAAGTTTTAATTTCCCCCACAAGACAATGAGTACATGGTAAGCCTTAATCATGTACCGACAATGAATGTTTGATGTCTTATTTTTTCCCATGTGACAATGAATGCCTGCTGTCATAGTGTTCTAACTACAATGGTTGCATGTTAAAGTCTTACACCTTCTAACGACAATGAATAATTGCTAAGTTGCAGTCTTTCGTAAAGGACAGTGAATGTTTGTTAAATCCTAATATTCCCAAAAAGGCAATGAATGCTTGCTAAGTTTTATTCACCCCAAACGACAATGAAAGTTTGCAAAATATTAAGCTCATATTCTCGTAATCTCCCTAACAACTCTTCCTAAGCGATTTATTTTGCTTATTACCACTTACTATCCTCTTCTGTGTTACATAAATCCTTCAAACATCGCCATACTTTGCATAAATGACATAAGGAGGATATTAAACAGCCATATCCAAAAGTAAGTCGCTAAGGAAGAGGTGTTTGGGTGCCTCCTCCCCCGCCGAGAATACTAGCCCTAATACTCTGCACATTACACCTCAAAATCTTTTTGCGTGTTACTGATACGAACTTTGATGATATTAAAATGATATAAATAAAACATACAAAAGAAAGGTAATGTGTAATATGTATAAATCGTTGAGGAGGAGGTGCTACAAAGCCTCCTATGCCACTTACAATACAGCCCAAAGCTGTATCTCATCTCAGATTAAATCAATGTACTTTTTTTTATTTAATAGCGCGTCCAGAGTTAATAGGATATTTAGACATACGGAACCAAGGACAAACTATTGAACAAATATGCGAATACCCATATATATCGACTTAATTATGAATAAACTAAATGCATATGCTGAAAAAACGATAACATTTACCGAACATTACATAACTATGGGAATATCCACACAAATAAAGAAAACTACAAAGAAGCCAAATGTATCTGCAAGAATGATAACACGAAGAACAAAATATTTAAACTATGCCAATATGTACCACACCATGAAGCTAAATACATACACTGCAGGAATGATGGAATGAAGGACAAGATATTAGACATATCTGTGAATATCCATATATATATACCACAAAACTATATAGAAGCTGATACGTACACTTCAAGAACGATTGCAAGAAGGGCACAACATTAACCAAATATGTGGACACAGCATAAAGAAAATAAGTTAAATATATACACTGCAAGATAAGAGCGCAGCCAGTACGGGGGGCTAAAGACCCATGCCTTCCCCATCCATAATGTATCAAAACTCATTCAAATGCATCAATGAAGAATATACATATAGTAATTTCTTTATATCATTATTTACTTATTCAGCTATTAGTCACGGTTTCCCGGGGCTTTTCTTAGCAATATAACACTCGATACATTTTTTGTTCATCTAGATATACTACCCAGTTTCCAAGCAGTGTTAGCTCAAAAACACTGAAAATTAACATTCGCTTCACCCCCACCATCATAAAATCCTGGCTGCACTCCTGCTGCAAGAACAACGAGCAGGCCCGTGCTCAGCGGCGGGGTCATGGGGTACACGCGCACTTCCGTGTGGCTCTATACGTTGCATCCACTTCTCACAACGTTAATGCATTATCAGTGAAGCACATTGTGTTCAGTTTATTGTTGGTACCTTATATAAAAAATGAAAATCCTAAACTGACGGGGCTTGAGTGGATGGCGTCTACGGTTCAAATCTATTGGTACTGCTCCAGGTGATTGCTACTGTTATTATCTTATAAGTATAAAAGGGCGATTTTAGCTTCGGTGTTGTCAGTATTCGATGCTTAAATAAAAAGGGAGATGGGGAATGATGTTTAAATGGAAAGAGGACAGCAAACTCCGCCTGGTGCTCTCGAAGAATCCTGAGCACGGACCTGCAAAAACAAGCTCTCTCTACTCACCATCTCCGCCACGTGGCTCCATCACGCCCCTGTCACTCCTCGTCGTCCATGTTACTTCTTGGTGACTCCAGAAAGGTACAAACAAACAAATGAGCACAAAAATTGTTCTAATGTAACTTGGCTTTGGGAAAGAAAGGAACACGCAGATGACCCACCCCATCAACAGCGCCTCATGCTCTGGCGGGGATGATGAACCCACGCTTCCCGTGGTCCACACAGCAGAGTTGGCAGTTCGAAAATTTGGTGGTGGAAACATCACTTATATTGATTTTCATCAACGAAATCGATCTTACAGGATGCTTAATAATGCAACACAAGTATCTATTTGCTTTGTAGCCTATATAGGTAGAGTTCAGTAATGTATATTGGCTTGCTTACCGAAGGCGATTTAAACTACTGGAAACAACTGGTGTCTTTGTCCAGTGCTTATGACGCCGTCACCAGCTCTACCAATTTACATCACCTCATCATCGCAACACCACCTTCGCATGTTGCATATTACACCTTAATGTTCTCTGGTATATTTTATTAATAACGACGATTTCCAGCACTGTTTTCGTTAGTCCGTATCCATTTGTTAGTTTTTTTATTTTTTTTCCTGGAGGGGAGGTGGGTACAGATGATAGACAGGACATTTCTTGGCATTGTCAGTTGCATGTCACCTTCTGTGATATGTAGCTGGATATAAATGGATACACTGGATAGTGTTCTTCATTCTCTCCCCCTCATCCTCGGGGGTGCCTGCTGTTATGCATAAAAGATATTGGAAATATTACTTAAGACATTTTTATCGCGGCATCAGGGATGAGCTCTGGAGACGTAACACTTTGTTTCATCAGGTTTTCATATAGCCAGGCAAATAATTATGTTCAGTAGGAGACTGTGAACAATATTAATTTGTTGACAGCCGATGAAACATGAGCGTAG
The DNA here is from genome assembly GCF_032717465.1 of Coenobita brevimanus. Classification (NCBI taxonomy): domain Eukaryota; kingdom Metazoa; phylum Arthropoda; class Malacostraca; order Decapoda; family Coenobitidae; genus Coenobita; species Coenobita brevimanus. The sequence goes on from NC_137027.1 coordinate 14,788,515, forward strand.
CTCGGATTTTCAGTGGGATGGTGGGCAAGTAGAATTATGGAGTCCCCACAGAAAATATCGTGGGTGGGGGTCAGTGGTGTTCTCTCGTAAATTTATGTTAAGCACTGGGGTAGCCAACCATATTTCAAGGGTGGCCAGTGCCACTCCGGTGACAAGTCAAATGGTTTCCTGTGCACCAGGAAACCATTTACTACGCTGGGTGGTAACCATATGACCAAAGTATGGCGCCTGGTGGTTTAGTGGGTAATTATGGAGCTCCAATCGAACTGAGCCGGTGCAGGTTTATATCCAAGGGATGGTTGGGGTTTATTGCTCACGTAATGCCACTAAGGGATGAGTGAGGCTGGTCACGCATCTTAACCCCTTAACCGTGGGTGTCATTCCAGAATGACGGCGACAAAACTGGACCAAACCGCGGGTGGCATTCTGGAATGATCGTGAATATTTTGAACACCGCGCGTTTTCCCGGCGCGCAAATATTCTCACACAAGAGTAGCTGTCGAGTTCTTTCACGCCAGCCATCCCACACCTCCCTCCTCCAACCCCGAGGGGACCCCCCCCACCCCTGCTCTGACCCGCGTCAGTCAGTATCTGTCCAGCTCTGTGCGTGATAATGGCGCTCCGTCCCGACTCATCGTCGCTCGCTTCCTCCTCTACAATGTTTAGTGCTAGTGTTCCCTCTACCTCTACACAGGTAAAGGAACTGCCGACGGCGAGGCAGAAGGGGTTGAGCACTCCTGAAATTAGAACTGAGCTGGACAAAACAGTAAGTACTACTCTTGATTGTGGCAGTGAAAGTGACACACTCACAGCAAGCAGTGATGATTTGGCAGTGATTGGTGGTGAACCATTTTCCATTGATAGTGACAGTGATGAAAGTGATCGTGTTGATTCCCCCCCCCCCCCCCCAACTTACTCTGGGAAAGGAAAGGCTCCTATGGGCAAATCTGGTATTGCACGTGGGAAGGGAGTGAAGCGCAGGCTCACGTCTCCCACACCAGGCCCTAGTACGCATTTCCCATCAATTTCCCGTTCCCCTAGCCCAATTGCCCTCACATCATCATCATCATCATCTGTCGTGCCCTCTCCTCAGTCTACATCATCTGAGGAGTACGAATTACCAAAGCCTGCAAAGCGAGGGAAGGCAGGCCGTGCAGGCCGTGCAGGCAGGCCTAGAACAAAGGGGATGCGTGGCAGTTGGAGGGCAAAGCTGGGCGATAAGCGAGGCGATAAGCGAGGTGATAAGCGGGGTAGAAAGGGTCAAGTTTCACCACGCACCAGGTCAGAAACCCCCCGCCTGCCCCCGCTCAGTTCCCTCACCCGCGCCACCCCCCACTCACCGCCCCCGCACTCACCCCCTCCCCGTTGCCTCCTGCCTCACCCACCTCCCGCTTGCCTCCTGCCTCACCTCCTGCCTCACCCATTGCCTCTACATCAACTCCTTCTCACGGGGAAACGAGTGGAATGCAACCTGCCCCTGCCACTGAACCACGCACAGGGCAAGTTGATGCATTTGTTTGGACTGACGGTGGAGATTTCCAGCCACACAATCCACCGTTTGATATGACAAATGCTGGAATACAGCCTGCCTTCCCATGCAACGCAGGTGATGAGTTTGTTGATTACTTCCTGGCTTTCCTTGATGATGAAATTGTGCAGCATGTCAGCGATGAGACCAATAGGTATGCAACTCAGTGTGCAGCACAAGGGCTGGGACCTATTGGCTCGCCAAAGCAAGTGTCGTGGTTGCCTGTCGGGATCAGAGAGCTGTATGTTTTTTTTGCACTCATGTTTTTGATGCCCCATATAAAGAGACATGAGTTGGAGGAGTACTGGCTCGTGGATGACATAACTACTATCCCCATATTCGGGAAGTATATGTCACGGGATCGGTTCCGACAGCTGCTTGGATACCTGCACTTCGCTGATAATGACAACCCGTCCCAAACTGACCCTTTGTGGAAAGTGAGGGATTTCCTCAACAAGATTAGGGATCGATTTATGCGATTTTTCAGGCCTATGCAGAAAGTCGTCATAGACGAGTCCCTGGTATTGTTCAGAGGACGTCTCAAATTCAGGCAGTACATCCCCAGCAAACGCCACCGCTTTGGGATAAAGTTCTTTGTGCTGTGTGACTGTGAGACGGGGTATATAATGGATTTTGTCATTTACTCGGCTAGCACAATGGATGTGAACAGGAAAGACCCCCTTGGCTTCTCTGGCTCCGTTGTAAAAGTGCTGATGGAGAGGTATTTTGGTGGTAATCATGTGCTGTACACAGACAATTATTACACAGCACCGAAACTCTCCAAATACCTTGCTGAACACGGCATTGGCACTGTTGGCACTGTACGGAGCTATAGGAAAGAGTGGCCTAGTTTCCCCTGAAGCATCATCATCATCCAGGGGAGATGTTCACCTGAAGAAGTCAGACAAGCTTCTTGCGATCAGGTGGCATGACAAGAAGGTTGTCAATATGATCAGCACCATCCACAAGGGGGAAATGAAGAGAACTGGGAAGGTCAGCTACAGGACGGGAGAGCCAATCATGAAGCCTGATGCCGTCATTGATTATAATGTAAATATGAGACTCGTTGATAAGTCTGATATGATGATTGGCGAAATAGACTGTCTCAGGAGAAACACCCGATGGTACAGGAAGGCTTGCCTGCACATGCTCGATATGTGCATGCTCAATGCCTTCATTCTTTACAAGACACAAGTCGGGGGCATAAGGCAACCATCACTGAGACAGTTTTCCAAGACTGTCGTGCAGCAGCTACTTGAACGATTTGGTCAGGTGACGGCATTGATCCCGAGGCGACACTCTGACACACAACCTGACCGTCTTGAGTGCCGCAATTACATGAGCCGGCACCAGCTTGTGAAATTGCCTCCTAAAGCAGGCGGCAGGTTGTCACAGGGCCGCTGCAGAGTATGTTCAACCACCACACGAAGGCCTACGACGAGAAAAATGAGCACACACCAGTGCCTTGAATGCCAAGTCGCTCTATGTGTAACTCCGTGCTTTGCCGAGTACCACTCTCTGAGTAAATACTGAAAGTGACAGTGATATATAGTGATGCGACAGTGACGTGCTTTGCCAATAATTGTATAATGGATAATGTAGTAATAAGGGATATTTTGCCTAGAAAATAAAGGAAATATTGGCCAGTATAATAAGTGATATTGTAATAAGAGAATCTGCGGCACTTGTGGAATTCTGCGGCACTTATGTAATTCTGTGATGCGCCAGTGACGCAATATAGTAATAAGTGCATTGTAAATATAATGTACATTGCCCATATTATATGTAAAATAATATTAGAAGTTAGAAAGAATGAAAAGATCGCAGGAAACGTCAGTGAGCGGGTGCCGCCGCAGTGAAGTGAGGCGCAGCCGAAGTGCCGCCGCAGTGAAGTGAGGCGCAGCCGCAGTGAAGAGCGGGCGCAGCCGCAGGGAAGTGCCTTTTACCTACCTCAGTGAACACAGAGTGGGTGTTTATCGTATGTACAGTGTTCATATATGTTTATATTACTATTATGAGAGAGTGGTTGGCATTTGGTACTGGTGTGTGGGGCGTAAAATAGTTATTTCACACCCCTCACTTCTAACGGCTCTCCCCGTCCTGTGAAAGTCAACGAAGTCATGAAACCTACATCAATGGAAAGCTGAAGGTTTGTACTTTCTAATGGTACCTTATTTTTTTCTCTAGCTTTATTCTGTGCAGAGTTATTAAGGTTTAAAGGTTTGTTTACATTTGGCTGAAACCCCCGCGGGAGAGGACAGTCAGACCAAAACAATACCCGCGGTTAAGGGGTTAAATGTCAGGATCAACTTGCCTAGCCCCGGGCTCCTATGCTCCTCATGGAGTAACACTGGATTAGATGATGGGTGGATGGATGGATTATTATTGTTGTTGTTGTTGTTATTATTATTTATCTATCTATTGCCAGACGCCTCAATCCCGCACGGTGTGGCCACAAACATATCGCTTCCACATAGCCCTGTCCGCCATTTCACTGCCCTGCTCCCAACCCACACCTCCACTCCATCTCATCCTCGGCCTCCCCCTCTCTCTCCCCCCCTCCACTTCACTCACATACACCCTCCTCGTCAGTGTCTCACATTCCATCTTCTCCACATGGCCAAACCACCTCAGTGTGTTCCTCCTAACGCTTCCTATCACATCCACATCCACACCACAACGCTCATTTGTCAGCCCGTCTCTCCATGTGACTCCACAGGCTCCTCTTAAATAACTCATTTCCACTGCTCTCACTCTTGACTTGTGTCCTTCCAGCAACGTCCAAGCTTCACTTCCATATATTAGAATTGGTATCACAGTACTGTCATGTAGTAACTTTTTCATTTCCATGTTCACTTCCCTGTTTCTTATCACTCCTTTCAAGGAACCAGCAACCTTTCTTCCTTGTTGTACCCTTTCAAGCACTTCACCCTTCAAATTTCCATCCTAACTCATCACACTCCCCAAGTACTTAAACGTACTCACATTTTCCATTTCCTCACCATCCAACCTCACTGTACATTCACTGACTTCACCTCTCTCAAAGACCATCACTTTACTCTTCCCTACATTCATCTTTAGATTCCGTTTCTTACACACTCCCCCAAACTCATCCACCAAGCCTTGTAGCTCCCCTTAGTCTTCACTTAACAACACAATATCATCTGCAAACAACAGTACAGGGAGTTTCCAAACACTTCCCCCTCTCACTAGGGCCACTCCAACATCCACTGCCCTACCTTGTACCTCTTTTATTACCCCATCCATATACAGATTGAACAACCATGGAGACATGACACATCCCTGTTTCAACACAACCTTCAAAGAGAAAAATTCACTCAGTTCACCATCCACACGCACTGCAGCCTTAGCACCGTCATACATACTCTTCACAGCATTCAGCGACTTCCTATCTACTCCATATATTCTTAGTACTTTCCACAATCCTTGTCTATCCACCTTGTCATATGCTTTCTCCAAATCCATGAAGGCCGCATACAACTTCTTTCCCTTCTCTAGAAACTTTTCCACTAAAGATCTAAGAATTAATATCTGATCTACACAACCTCTTCCTTTCCTAATGCCTCCCTGTTTTTCTCCAATTAATTCCTCTGTTCTTTCCCTAACTCTGTCAATAAGTATCCTACCATACACTTTTCCTATTACACTAAGAAGACAAATGCCCCTATGATTATCACACACTTCTTTTTCCCCTTTTCCTTTGTACAAGGGAATAATTATACCTGACTTCCAGTCCTCCGGTATTCTACTTTCCTCCCAGGCCAATCTGCGCATCTTCCACATCCATTCTACTACTATCTCTTCTACATGCTTCAGCATTTCACCAAACGCTCCATCAGTTCCTAGGGCTTTCCCAATTTGACTTTCTTCATTGCTTCCACAACTTCTATCCTACTGATTTCTTCCTGTCTTGTTATTATTATTATTATTATTATTTTCATTATTATTATTATCAGTATTTTTTAGAACATTCAGCGAAAGGTCAAGATAACAGGTCAAAGTCAGCTTGAACACTTTCGAAATATGAACGAAATAGTGGAGCTGTTGAGGATCAGGCAAGAAAAAAAAAATGAGAATAACCAATTGAAAGTCAAGGTCACAGTGGAGGGTCAGTTCGGTCTTAGACGTATCGTAGGGCGTGAATGCTGGACTCAGGCTTCCTAATACCTCTTCCTTAGCTATTTATTTTGCTTATTACACCCTATTGTCCTCTTCTGTGTTACATAAATCCTTCAAACATGGCCATATACTCCATAAATATCATACAAAAGGATATTAACTAGCCATATCCACAAATATATCGCTGATGAAGCTTCCTAACCCCAGGAGAGTACGGAGCTCTGTCTGTACCCCTTGAAGGGGTAATGTACTCCTGTGTGCTCCTTACAGGAGTAATGTACTCTTTGTATATTCCTTGAAAGGGTAATGTACTCCCAGCATGCTCCTTGAAGGATGTAAACTACTCCCTGTGTACCCCTTGAAGAGGGTAATGTACTTCTTGTGTACTCCTTGAAGGAGTAATGTACTCTATGTACTCCTTGAAGGGGTAATGTACTCTTGTGTACTCCTTGAAGGGGTAATGTACTACCTGTATACTCCCCGAAGGGGTAATGTACTCCTGTGTACTCCTTGAAGGGGTAATGTACTCCCTGTGTACTACTTGAAGGGGGTAATGTACTCCCTCTGTACTCCTTGAAGGGGTCAATGTACTTCTTGTGTACTCCTTGAAGAGCGTAATGTACTACCTGTGTGCTCTTTGAAGGGGATAATGGACTCTCTGTATACTCCTTGAAGGGAGTAATGTACTCCTGTGTACTTCTTGAAGGGATAATGTACTCCTGTGTGCTCGTTGAAGGTGGTAATGGACTCCCTGTATCCTCCTTGAAGGGGGTAATGTACTCCCTGTTTACTCCTTGAGGGGATAGTGTACTCCCTGTGTACTCCTTGAAGGAATAATATACTCTGCGTGTGCTCCGTGAAGGGGATAATGAAGGATGTATCGATTCTCAAGAGAGAAAGAGAGAGAGAGAGATGTGGTTGAGAACGATCCCTAATAATGATTAATGTCTTTGATGCTCGAGAGGAACACCTTCACGTGGTGGTATTGATATAACCGGGCGGTGGAGCTGCCTGGTTATACAAACGTCCCTCAAATCCTTCCCTATCCCACAAAAGGAAGATGTGGACTGCAGGGAACGGGCAGCTTCAGCCATGTGACCTTGACCCTGAGTCCCGATTTTCGAACTCGGCCAAGATTTTGGCCATTTCTTGATACCTTGAAGGTTTCATGTTGATAGCTCAAGCCATTCATGAGATAATGGGAGCACACACACACACACACACACACACACACACACACACACACACACACACACACACACAGGGGTGGGAAAAAACATTATTGTTCCGCCTTGGTAAAGGCGGGCGATAACGGGCAAAAACATTATCGCTCTGCCTTAGTAAAAGAGGGCGATAATAAATGTGGTTATCATAGGGGCATTGGTCTTCTTGTGTAGTAGGCAAAGTATATGATAGGATTAGGAAGGGAAGAGGTAGTGTAGATCAGATATTCATCCTTAGGTCTTTAGTGGAAAAGTTTCTAGAGATGGGAAATAAGTTATATGTGTCCTTCGTGGATTTGGAGAAAGCTTATGACAGAGTGGACTGACAAGGAATATGAAGAATACTAAGAATATATGGAGTAAAGGGAAAGTTGCTCAATGCCGTGAAGAGCATGTAGGCTATGAGGGTGCTAAGGCTACAGTGCGTGTGGATAGTGAACTGAGTGAATTTTTTAAATCTCGATGTTAGATTGAAACAGGGATATGTGTCATGTCCCCATGGTCAATCTGTATATGGATGGGGTTATGAAAGAGATAAAAGGTACAGAAGTGGATGCGGAAGCGGCCGTAATGACAGGGCAGCGTTTGGAAACTTCATGTATTGTTGTTTGGAGATGGTACTGAAATGAAGACGAAGGGTAACTACAAGGCTTGGTGAGTCAGTTTGGGAGAGTGTGTAAGAAGTAGAATCTAAAGGTGAATGTAAGGAAGAGTAAAGCTATGGTCTTTGAGAGAAATTAAGGCACTGAATGCAGTGAGGTTGGATGAGGAGGAAATGGAAAATGTGAGTGCATCTATGTACTTGGGTAGTGTGATGAGTAAGGATGGAAGTCTGGAGGATGAGGTGCTTGAAACAGGGAAGAATTTTTTTTTTTTTTTTTTTTAAAGCAGTGATAAGAAATAGGGAGGTGAGCATGGAAGTAAATTAGTCGCTGCATGATAGTATTGCATACCAATTCTAACGCATGAAAGTGAAGTTTGGACCTTGTTGGAAGGACACAAGTCAAGAGTGAGAGCAGTGGAAATGAGTTATTTGAGAAGAGCATGTGGAGTTACATGGAGAGAGTCTGACAAATTAGGAAGTGAAGGGGCGTTGTGGTGTGGATGTGGATGTGATGGAAAGTATGAAAAATACACTGGGCTGCTTTGGACATGTGGAGAGGATGGAGAGAGAGACTAACGAGGAGAGTATGTGAGGTGGAGAGGGGGGAAGGGAGGGGGAGGCCGAGGATGAGATGGTGAGGAGAGGAATACGAGAAAGCGAGTTGCGAGCTGGGGGAGGGCTGTGAAATGGTGCGGGACAGGGCGACATGGAGGCGATTTGTTTTATGCCACCCCTTTCGAGATTGAGGCGTCTGGCAATAGATGGACAGACAGGTAGTAAATAAACGACGGGGAATCGTCCAGATGGCGAATTGTCTTGTTTTTGTTGTCCCATAACAGTGCTCACAGCCCGCCAGCTTTAACAGGGGTCACAGAATCACTGTCGTCTTTTTTGCCTTAAAGTGTACATATACCACGGGTAAGTTTTAAGGCAGCATGGGCATACATTTAAACACGTGTTTTTGTTTTGGTGAATTAAAACACTCCCTCTCTTTAAAAAGTTAAAGACCCTTTTGTTTACATCGCGCTAACGCCATCTATTGGGAACTTTAACAGCATGTATTCTGTCAGGTGGACTCTGATAGCGTAATCAAACCTCTTGAAATGTAACGTGGCGCTTTTCAGTGTGTCAAGTGTTCAAAATGATCTCAGGGTCTTATTTAAACAACAATAGTATGGATTCGTACAAATTACTGGACTTGTCGGGGTCGGAATCTGATCATGAAGTCATACACTTCGCCCCCATGCCAGACAATCCCCCACCCCAGAGGAAGAAAAGGCTAAAGAGGTAAGGCAGTGGCAGTTTATTTTCATGTACAATATGACGCTGTTAGGTGTTATTGGAGTTTGGGACAACCACGCCCTTCATCTAGGCTAATTAACTTAGTTAGGTTAGATCATCTAATAAGCAAGGTTAACTAGGCAAAAAAAAAAATAAATAAATAAAAAAAAAATAAAAAAAATAATAATTTTGACCATCCAGATCTCTCAGTATTAACTTATGTACAAAAACATTATTATAAAAGTGTGGTAAATTAACAATCGGACATAGGTGGTGCAGACAAATTTATTTTCATTTTATGGTTAATTATATTAAATTCCCAATGCATTTTGGTGAAGAAACCAGTGTTTCATTTTTCAATGGCTTTTGGTGTAGTTAGTTCGGATTTGATCATTCCTTCTCAAATGACATGGTTTTAAGGTCTGAACTTTCCAACACAGTGACAACATTAACATTTGCACAAAATTGGGAGGGCTTTAATGATCAGGAAAAATGGAGGGTTGGCCAAGTAAATATGTATTTTACAGGTTAATATTAAAAAAATCAATGAAAATTGAAATTCTGAGCCAAATTAAATTTATAAATAAGGTAAGAGTCAGACTGTTGTACAGTACCAGGGGCATTGGTCAGTCTCCTACCGTTAATGGACTCTACTTGCCTACCATCAGGCCTCAGTGCTCTGAGTGGGGCAAAAAGGGATTGGCTATTACTGTTTTATGTGATACTGTTCATTAATTTAATTTTAGTGCATACAGTAGCGACTGTCTACCTTCATAGTTTTGCCAAAAGATAGGCTAATCTACTCCTGTCATTGAATTCAGTATCATATTCTCCTTTTTGATGTGATTAAATTTCTGCTTTATGGTCATACCTGCTGTGCCTCTTTTGCCATGAAGATAAACCCTCATGTATAATTATATACTACTAAACACTCTAGATGTATATTTTAATTTACTGGTAGTTGAGTAGGTCAGGTTGATTTAGGTTAGATTGGTTTTTACATGTTTGGAGAGCTTGTGTATAGTAGTTTTCAAAATTTATGTACGTTTGCCATGCGTAGTGCAGTACTGTAACTCAAGTTGGTGGGAACAATAAGCACTATGCTGCAGGCTTCCAGATAGTTTCTGCATCATTCTGTAATTGGGATGTTTCACGTCTGTTCATTCTTCGTAATTACTGTGTGTTTTATTGCTGGAAGACTGCTTTTTTAATGGCACAGTAGCAACAACCAATCCCAGAAAATGACTCGTAAACGTTTAGAAGGCGGAGACTAGATTACCATAGCCCAGTATCTTTAAGAATAGATGGGCATTCTTCATCTGTTGATGCACAACAGGATCAGAATACCCCTGGTCACCTCAAAGTAATTGAACCTGTATGAGGCTGTCACTCCTGGGCTTTTTAATAAATAACAGGCACCTTTTATTAGTGTGAGGGCATCCAGAAGCACAGACATTAAGACTGAGAAATTAATAAAATGAATCACTGCTGTAGTGGAACCGTTTGATTATGTACCGGTATGTGTTGATGTAAGAAAAGATGAGTATGACACAGAGATTTTTACCCCTTCAATCCGATGATGTAGCTATCTCTCGAGCTTAATTGTGCTGATTAAGGACAGTTTTATTCTGCTTAGGAGAGACTTTTTCAGCTGGGGGGTTTCAGTGTAGCCTTCATTTATTCTTTCACTATTTGAGATCCTTCTTGTGTTGGAAATTATTGTACGGTATGGTAGTGGACTGATTAAAGGGAAGAGTATATATATATATATATATATAACTGGATGGAAGAGTAGCAAACTGGAGTTGATGGACCATGATGTACAAAATGATGTTTAACAAAAAGTTACAGTACTAGAAATGTGAATGTGAAGAGATAGGCCAAATCAAGGCAATACAATTGTTAAAGTAGAGCAGCAGAAGGATAATGAAACAGAAGTACAAATGAAAAGTAGGTGTGAGAAAGATTGTGGTTTTCGGTAGAGATCTGATAAGATGGACGAGAAGATAACATGCGGAATTAGGATAAGGAGGAAAGGAACAAAAGGTGTACTGTAGCTCATTTTACTGGGGTCTCTGTTGATAATTCTCTAACTTTAGTGCTTCTCTTTTGTCTTCAAGTTTCTGGATCCCTCACATCTCATATTGGCCTCAAGTAAAGGTAAATAAGGGTAGGATATTAATGATGAGATCCAGATATACTGAATCAGCTTCCTGGTTATGCTGGCTGACTATGTGTACTTGTATACAGTATTGTAATTATTCATCTGTTACTCTTACTTATTTTCTGTCTTATTGTAGCATATATATTGTAAGACTGGTTCTTAATACATACCATACTAGAGAGAGAGCAAGCTATACTCTACCTCTGGCTTAATGACAGGTTGGCAAGGAGACTAGTGTAAAAAGGAGAATCTGCATCACATTGTGGCTGCAATATTCAGCTTAAACAAGGCGAGTGGCTTTTCTGTGTTGCCACAATGTGTGTTCTTCATCTGCTATTGCTTTATTCTTGCCATCCATCCTGAACCTTGTACTTGCGTACAGCATTATGGCACCACATACCGGTACCTTGTCAGTTTTCCTGTGTGCACAGTCCTTTTATGCTACAGTCCCTCAGCACACAGCACATATGAGTACACTCTATTTACTTATGTTATCTACACAATGCATAGCTAGCAGTTAAAATTTTTTAACTCACACGTCACTTCCTATTATATCGAATTCCACTTCTTCCATCTTTTTTTTTTTTTTTTTTTTTTTTAATTCCCTGACTGAAACTATGACAGCTTATTCATTCTTATTATTCCACACATGTTGATTGTTCATTACTGTATAACACTTTTTGTTACCTTTTGCAACTTTCCTATTATTTTTGGTTTCTTACACATCTGTGTCAGTTTCAGTCACTAAAATACAGTAGTTCCCATGCAGTATTAAAAATTCCACAGTTTGATTATGCCTTATAATAAATATTGCAAACATAATCAAGCATGGATAATGGTTGTTAATTGGCATTGGCTAATGGTTGTCTTTTGTGTGATAGAGTGAGAAAGCATAGCAGTCAGGTCCCCTAACCATGAGATCACTTTTCAAAATGTTATTTTATGTTTTCCTTGACCTTCCAGCCGGGGCTGTCCTTTCTGCATTCAGTAGTGTACAGTGCTTTGCACAGTTGCTCTCATACATACATACTTTCCACATATCCAGACCACTTTAGCCAACCCGTGTGCATCACTTCATGAACACTCTTAATGCCTAAGTGTTCCATAATTTGCACAGATTCTTCTGTCCCTGTGTGTGGCATTACTCATTTGCCTCACCATTATTCATTCATTATTTGTAATTCTTTGAACATCATCTTTTACCTCCTATATTTCACTGCTGTACAGCATCATGCTACTGTAGTTCCCTTTTTGGTTCTGCACAAAGCAGCCAGATACTGCTTCTTACTTCTGCCCCTTTGCCAAATCCTGAACAATCAATTGTTCTCTTTTACTGCTTCATCTCCAGTGGCATTTCACTGCTGTGATGTATTATATCTAAGAGGTCCCCTTGTCCAGTCATAGACTTTGCCCATTTCTTTCAGGATGCCATGTATTAATGTGTTCCAGTGGTCCTTACACCAACACTGTTCTTTGTATTCTCTCACATTTTCAACATTTTAACAGGGAATGCATCATTAACATTCTGGTTCTTCAACATCCACACTCATCATCTTTCATTACTTCTTTTTTGTGATGTATCACACACAATTATAATGAGTTGTAAGGTACATTTGGTAGAGGGAAATAGTTCATGTTGATGTGGTATGGACATTCAGAGTGCATGTGGATAGGGTGCTGATAAGAATCTTTGAATGTTAAGTAGAAGGTAACATTGGAATGGAAGACCTAATGCCATGTAGAAGGGAATGAAATGGCACTGGTTCTTGGTGAGAGAAAGAAGAGGAAGAGGTTTAACTGAGTGTGCAAGTCCTGTGGGGACAAAGTAGCTTGGGGACCGTTTAGTGACAGTTATCCCATGCCTGGAAGTTTTCTGGAAGGTGATAATTATTGAGATCTTATTTGGTCATTCATCTGTAATATTTCGCAGTTAGTTTAACGGGGTAGGGTTTACACTGAGCCACTGAGGGATCAGTAGGCGAGAGAAAAGTATTAGGAGTAAAAATTTCACCTTTCTTATTCTGTAGTGCTTTTGGTTACTTATTACTCATATGGCTCATGCATGTAGGAAGAACTGTACTCAAGTTTTTTTTTTTTTTCTTTTTAATTATATATCGGTAGGTTTCCTATAACTGCCGATGGTTTTGGAAAAGCTTCATCTTAAGCTTTGTAGGGTGGGGTGCTTCTTTATGCTGACAGCTTGGTAAGTGATGTTGCACAACTGCAGTGGGACTGCCATTTTCTCTGTAATTTCTTGTTATAGTAGTGTCCATGTTATGGAAAGCTTTATATAAATATTATACTGTTTTCTTTTTTCTTTTTATTTTTTATTTTATTTTTTTTTTTACTGTACTTCCAGACGAGAGCGTGACCTTTTGCGTGTGTCACCAAGCAGTGTGGAGGAGGAGAGTGGACGGTACTGTGGGTGTTGTGGGGCAGGTGGGGGTCAGGGGTGGAGGGGGGTAGTATTGGCCACCCCAGGGGAAGCACTGAGATCTGCATTACTGCTGCTGGCACTCACTGGACTCTCCATCCTCACATGGCTGGCACTGCATCTCCAAGCCAGGCTGGATGCTACACAACAGTTTATTGCATCAGGTGAGACACATTTCACCTCCTTACCAGTATCTTCATTTAATGTAAATGTCCACAGTTGTGTATATTATATTCTGTCCCCTCTAACTTGGACTAAATTGCCAGCTGTTATGACAATGCTGTCAGGCAGTCTGCAATTGGACAAATTGCTAACTACATCATTTAATGATTTGGAATTTGTTTAGAGTGTGTGTGTGTGTGTGTGTGGTTGTGGTAAAGATTGGTTGGAAGAAATTCAGGGAATAATTGCCTGTCTTGACATCAAGAGGGCTCTACCTCTGTGCTAAGGGGTCACTTTATGCAGCATGTGTTTGGAGTATAATGCTGTATGGTAGTGAGACTTGGGAAGTGAAGAAGGAGGATAGAATGATCTAGAGGAATCAAGAGTTAACCCGTCTGGTAGTTTTTTCTATGAGTTGAAGAGGTTAACCAGAGTGCTAGGAGCAACACAGCATTATGAGGCAAAAAAAAATATTAAATGGCTAGTAACTGATGAAATTCTTCTTTTACAGGTAAGAAGTGTTCCTCTTGTGCATTTTTCACATCATTTGAAACTAAGCCTTGGTAAGTTCTCAGCTGCATTGTTCTGTTATGAAATTTCAGTAAGGACTTAATTATAAGACAGTGATAATTTCAAAATTAATATAATGTCCCTATAACTGATATTGTACATTGTGGTGAACCAGCGAATCAGGTGTATGGGTAATAGTGGACGTTTAATGCATAATTTTTGTGTAACATACGTAGGACTTAGTGGCAAAAAAGAATGTTTTATAATGAAGACTCTCTGTACTTCAATTCAGTGTTTCATGTATATTATATAGTGAATTTTGTTCATTAGCAAAATGGTAAAAAATTCACCATCCCGTATTTTTAGCCTGTGATTTAATGGCACGATAGTGGTCAAAATGGCAAAATTAAAGATCTATCTATCTATCTATTTATTGTCAGACACCTCAATCCCGTTTGGGGTGGCCACAAACAAATCGCCTCCAAGTCGCCCTGTCCCCCGCTATTTCACTGCCCTGCTCCCAACTCACACCCCCCTCTCTCATATACCTCTCCACCCCATCCCTCCATCTTATCCTTGGCCTCCCCCTCCCTCTTCCCCCCTCCACCTCACTCACATACACTCTCTTCGTCAGTTTTTCACCCTCCATCCTCTCCACATGGCCAAACCACCTCAATGTGTTCCTCATAATGCTTCCTGTCACATCCACATCCACACCACAAAGCTCCTTTATATCCTCATTCGTCAGCCTGTCCCTCCATGTGACTCCACAGGCTCCTCTTGAATAACTCATTTCCACTGCTCTCACTCTTGACTTGTGTCCTTCCAACAACGTCCAAGCTTCACTTCCATACGTTAGAGTTGGTATCACAGTACTGTCATGTAGTAACTTTTTCACTTCCATGCTCACTTCTGTTTCTTATCACTGCTTTCAAAGAACCAGCAACCTTTCTTCCCTGCTGTACCCTTTCAAGCACTTCACCCTCCAAACCTCCATCCTTACTCATCACACTACCCAAGAACTTAAACGTACTCACACTTTCCAATTCCTCACCATCCAACCTCTCTGTACATTCACTGACTTCACCTCTCTCAAAGACCATCACTTTACTCTTCCCTTCATTCACCTTTAGATTCCGTTTCTTACACACTCTCCCAAACTCATCCACCAAGCCTTGCAGCTCCCCTTCGTCTTCACTCAACAACACAGTATATTGTTCATTCATTCATTTATAAAGGTTCCATCAAACATGTTTACATTGGCCATGGTCACCTAATGGCAGCGCTTTCCATGCTGTTCAATCTCTAGCAGCCTCTGTATTCAGTCCCATATTCCTAAGGTCACATTATATGACCTCGTCCCAGGTTTTGTTTTGGTTTGCCTCTGGCAACTCTACCCACAGCATTCACACCTCTCACACTCAGCACCAATTTGTCATTCTCGATCCTCTCCACGTGTCCAAGCCCTCTTAATCTACTCCCTCTCATCACAACACTAATGCCTTCAAGTCCTATCCTTCCTCTCAGCTCTTCATTTACAGTCCTAATCTCCCTCCCCCTGGCATGCCATTCAAGGATGCCAAACACATCCATTATCATCTCTATCAGTATTTTCTGTTGAGTACTAAATTGTTAACTTCATTGATAAAAAGGGTCAGTTGTTCCTTGTGGTTGTATGAAACAGAGTTTATCCGTCCATCAATCCATCCATCATCTAATCCTGTGTTGCCCCATGAGGACTGTAGGAGCCCAAGGCAAGGCAAGTTGGTCCTGGCACTTAAAATGAGAGTGACCAGCCTCAATCATCCCTGAGTGGCATTATATGAGCAATAGACCCCAACCATCCCTTGGATATAAACCTGCACAGGCTCAATCTGACTGGAGCACCTTTATTACCCATTAAACCACCAGGTGCCATAATTTGGGTATATGGTTACCTCTCAGCCTAGTAAATGGTTTCCTGGTGTACAGGAAACCATTTGGCTTGTCACTCAGTGTAGAGCCACATGTAGACAGAAGGAAGAGAAAAGAGTGAAGGAAAGATAGACAGAAGAGGAAGGAAAGAAAGAAGGAAGAAAAGAGGAGAGGGCAGTCACCCGAGAGCAGCATTACATCGAGTGAGTGGATGGTGAGTGCCCCCACCTACCACTTGATTTTCCCTTACCCAAATCCAAATCCAACCTAGATATAATACCTTACCATCTAAAGCACCACAATACTTCCACAGAAGTAATACAACACGATTTTGTGATATTATAAAATAACATCAGAGCACTTACCAGTTCAATATTGATTGTCCAAGGCTTGAGGCCAGTTGTTGGTGTTAATCACCAATCACTTCTCCAGATTCCTTCCACTCTCACCACTTGGACGAGGGAAAGGGGTAGCCAGTTTGGAGATAGATGGAGGGGTCTCTGACCCTGGGTTAGGACTAGGCAGTGTTCAGGGAGATGAAGGAGAGTCTTGGTCTGCTGATGGTGGAACTGGGGAGGTTGATTTCATTGCCTCTGATGTGGGACATTTGGTGATTGCAGCAACTCTGAACACTGTGATGTCAGAGTTGGACGACCGTGGTGAGAGTAGGCATGCCTCAGACTCCTTTGCAGACTCTGTAATATAAAAACAGTCATCCTGAGAAGAAAAATGAAATACTATGTGGTTCTAAAACAGCTTATAGTATGAAAATATACTTCATAAAAATTAATAATGTACAGTAGATGCTCGACTTACAGTACGCAGATTTAGCAGAAGACCAAGATGGCAGGAGAATTTTTTTTCCATTGTTTTTCTTCCCCATTTAATGGAAAATTTCCATAAATTTAAGTATAATTCCATAAAGGAAATTCCATTCCAAAAGCTATCGAATTTCCTTAAAAAGTTCAGTAAATCGAGCACATCATCGAGCCTATAGCAGACCATTCCCCTGGCCGGCGGTGTGCAGTGTTGCCACACCCCCCCGCCAACCTGTCTGGGTAGTGGCAATGGGGGGACTCGGTGACATCGCGCAGTCCTTTCAATACAGTATTCACGTGATCACCCTACTGTTAGCAGTAACTTAGCGTGTGTGTGGCTTTGCATTGGTTTTGCGGTCTTATTTGTGTTTTGCTTCAGTGAACCAATGCTTTTGTGCACCATGCCTAAGGTTCAGGAAACAAAGGAGAAGATGAGGCCTTCTCTTATCCAGAATTTGGAAATAATTGAGAAGATGGAGTGCGGAGTAAGCCCAAGGGTGGTGATGAAGGAGTATGGAGTAAAGAAAACCCAAGTGTATGACCACTGTCACCCCAGTACCACCTCTGGTGCTGATGGAGGATGACTCTGACAATGACTAAACCACCCCCAGGCCTGACAAAGGTTTTGGGGGGCCAGTATGGCTATCTGTGCCTGGCATATTTCTGCAACAAGTGCAGAACCCCCTATTTTCGAAGTTAAGCCTTACTGTATTTTGCTATCCCTATTTACAATACAAGAACTAGTGTACTGTTTTTGGTACACCATTATCCTCACCTTATTCTTTATGTGTGCATATTTTATTACTAAGTAAGTACTGCACACAGTAATGTATTTAAGTGTGGATATTAATTATGGGTTCAGACTGCTGTATGTAGCATTGAGAGTTAGCATAGTTTGCAAGATTTGGGTGCACATTGACAGGAACTCAGCCTGACCATTGGCTTCAAGGATTGAGCAGAAAGTTCCTCAAAATACTGGAAAATTTCCCTGATGTTGAACCTTGGTTGCGGAATTCAACAGCGGATAATTTGAGAAAACAGAATAGGGGTTGGCTGAGTTAGTTTGTTAAATCATGGCATCTACTGTATCTGACAATTTAGACCAGCGGGTGGGTTTCCTTATGCTGTGGCACATCTAGTACCTGATGATCAAAGCTGTTTTAATCTAGTGGATTGTCAAAGGGACAACTGAATTATATGAGGAAATTTGAATTTAGCTTATATATTTGAAAAGAGTGCAGTCTCCAAGGCTTGCCCATCAGTACGTATGATGGGATGAGCTCTACAGGTTATTGGAATATGTACGTCTTGTGTAGAAGGAAGATTATTACTGGTTATTATTGAGATTTGTTCTGCAGGAGGAGTAGTTGTAAGCTGCTGGTCTCCCAGGGAGCTCCAGCACACATACAGTAGTTACACCTCACTGTGTGATGAAATTTTGTGAAATGAAAACCTGTTGTTTAATGATATATCGTATAATGGGATCATCATAAAATGATTTCAGCGGCGATAGGGTGGAGGCCTGTGACCATATAACGAAAAGACGAAAAAAAGAAAATGTTAGCCTTTTAGGCTTGCCCTTGACACTCTTAGTGGAACCATGCTTTCCTCTAGGGGCAGCATCCTTGCCAGTCTTCATTTTTAAGTCACAAGTTTCAGTGTTTCACACAAAAAAAGTCATTAACATCAACTCTAGCAATCTGTTCCATCAGATGCCAGGCAGTTTATCTGTATGAGCCTAAGTCAGGAGCCTGAGAGCGTTAAGTAATCCTTTTACCATTAAAAAGGTGAGAGAGGAGGGTGTGAGTTGGGGGGAGGACAGTGTAATGGCAGGGGACAGGGTGACATGGAGGCAATTTGTTTATAGCCACCCTATACAGGATGAAGGCATCAGGCTATAGATAGATAGATAGAGATGACCATTAAACCTCTCGTGAGAGAGACAACTCTAGCATTCTGTACCATCTAATGCCAATGATCATATTCAGTCATTTGAGTCTTACGAACCAGAAAATGTGAAAAAAATAAAAAAAAATCCAGCGAATACCAAACGATGTTATGCACTTGAGTGAATCACAGGAGAATGTTAAATATTATGCCACTTTTTTGACGGTTTTGCTCACCTTCAGTAGGGTCTTACGAAGTCTGCCACAGTGTTTCTAATAATCTGTCTGTCCAGTTGTTGTATCTCTTCTGTCTAATCACACAGTAGCCCTCTCTAGATCTGTTTATATTCTCTCCCTCTCTCTCACACACACACACACACACACACACACACACACACACACACACACACACACACACACACACACACACACACACACACCATATTACCTGTTGTGGACTAGATTATAAGAGCAGTAGTAGTAGTAGTAGTAGCACAGTATTGATATTTTGATGATGATGATATTATTGTTTTTGTTATTGCTGTTGTTGTTTATAATATTATTTATATATCTATTTATCTCTTTTTACCAGTGGCCTTGAATGGTAGATGTAACTGACAGTTTTTTATTCATTCATTCATCATCATGATAGGTTTTCATAGAGGTAAAACCGCTTTTATAAATAATGTGTAATTTATTGGTGTGGAATCAGATCAAATCTGTATATCCAACCTTACAGTAATTTACAGTATATATAGGTGGGAGCATTTATTTCAGTGAATGAGTGAGTAAGTGTGAAAGTGAGAGTGAATGAGAGGAATGAAGGGAGTGAGAGTGAGTGAATGAGTGGGATTAAAAGTGAGAATGATTGAGAGATGAAGGGAGTGGGAGTGAGTGAATAAGAGGGATTATGAGAGTGAGAGTTAGTGATTGAGAGATGGAGTGAATAAGAGTGAAGGAATGAGAGAGATGATGGGAGTGAGAGTGAGTGATTGAGAGGGATGAAGCAAGTGAGAGTAAATGAGAGGGATGAAGGGAATGAGAGTGAGTGAATGAGAGGGCTTAATGGAGTGAGAGTGAGTGATTGAGAGATGAACTTGGTAAGAGTGAATGAATGAGAGGGGTGATGGAAGTGAGAGTGGGTGTTAGAGAAGTGTGAAGGAAGTGATTGAGAGGGATGAAGGAAAGGAGAGTGAGTGAATGAGAGGGATGAAGAGTGCAATTGAGTGATTGAGAGGGGTTAAGGGGGTGAGTGTGTGTGAGGTAGTGACATTTATGATATTCGTACATAGTAGGCTATTATGGTGAAATATAGTTTGACGTCCGGTATCTCACGTGCCATTCGAAATTCCTTGCTCTCTGTCTCATTATTTATCTTTATGGATTGGGTTGAAATTATTCCCGCAGCAACTGTACTTCTCAGGGTCTGAATTTTTCTTAAACAATCTTATTTTCTGTTTCCTGCCGTAACTATGATTGATTTTTCATGGGAAGGGCGAGAGTACAGGATCTTCTCTTGCCTTTTGTTTTTTCTGGGGAGAAAATCATGATTATGAGAGAAAATTTTTATCTTTTTTTTTTTTTCTTCTTTTTTGTAAGGAAAGACTAGGAAAGAGGAGTGTAGAAACTTCTCATGTTACTTGTTTCTTTCCACAAGAACAAAGCCAAGGAATGGGAGGAATATTATGATTTTTTTTTCTTTGCCGCACCAACAGGAACGGCCAGATCTATTGTGTGCCCCTAACTGTGTCATTCACTCACTCAGTGAGTCATTGCACATTTTAGAAAGATGAAATCTATCAAGGTGTACCCTTAGTTTTATGAGTTTGAACATAACATCAAATTGTATTGTATTTAAACTACCTGGGGCCCCAACACGACGGGTCAAAAGATCTACCGCAGTTTCAGCTAATAAAGGGTCAGGAGAAAATGTGTGCAGCGACAACTGAGTCACGAAGGTACGAGTGTCCGCCCAAGAAGGACACAGGGAGCCGCCGCACCCTGCGGCCTTAAGTCCCTTTAGCCCGGAACCGCAACACCACCCTTATCGCAGATTGAGCCACCAGTACCAGCAGCGACGAGGGCTTGTCAACTTAGTACTTGCTAGAGGTAGCACAACTGGGCTTGCTAGAGGCGCTTGGCCACGCAGAAGGAGTTCCAGTGTTCTTGCTAGACGTGACATCCCCGAGCTTGCAAGAAGAAGCTTGGCCACGCAGAAGGAGTTCCAGTGTGCTTGCTAGATGCGGCACCCCCGAGCTTGCTGGAGGCAGCTTTGCAACGCAGAAGGAGTTCTTGTGTTTGATTGTGCTTGCTAGATGTTGCACCCCTGAGCCACCCCTGAGCTTGCTAGAGGCGGCTTGGCAACACAGAAGGAGTTCCTGTGTTCCCGTGTACTTGCCAGATGCAGCATCCCCGAGCTTGCTAGAGGGGGCTTGGCAACTCAGAAGGAGTTCCAGAATATGAACTCCCCGGAGTCCGGCAGGCTTCCCCAGTGTGACGCTGAAGCTGGAGCCAGCCACACACACACACACACACACACACACACACACACACACACACACACACACACACACACACACACACACACACACAGGTAGAGAGTGCCCTCCTACCCCAGGAAAAGGAATCCCAGACGTGGTGACATAAACTTGTTGTCCCGACTGTCTCCGGTCCTTTCTGCCTTCACCGCTAGACCCACTCTGGGCACAAGGCACACAACCCTATCGCCAGACTAAGAGGGAGAAAGAGCCAGACGTCGGGCCTCCACTTTTCCGGAGGCAGGGTCGTAGCCTATTTCCCACTTAGTCTTATCACCACTAATTCAGTACACCACAACACCCGTACAGACGTAGAGTTAAACCCCAGCCCCCTTCCTTTTGCGGAGAATACCCCGGCGGCGAGTGTAAGTGTCATCTCCGGGACATCTCCCTCCAGACTTCCCCCTCCCCAATTCCCCTTCGCCCCAATGGGCCATTTCCTCCAGATAGATTTGACGATCTCGGACATTGAACTGTATGTGAAACCTATTGTCAACAAATCTTTTGTCTTGCCATCTGGAGTTTCTGTGTTTACTTTGTACTCTTAAGGTGTATCGAGTCCTGCTTTGGTGTTCCTCCCTGTTTAGAAGACTCTCACTGGACTAGGAAAATCCTAGTGTAACAGTATTGGTGGTGTGTTGGTGTGCGTCTCGGGTGTATCTGAGGTGCATGCTGTGTGCATCCGAGGCGTTTGATGTGTATCCACAGACAAATAACGGGATGTGATGCTTTGGGTTGGTGGATTCGACATGGAGAGATTGCAACTTTATACCAAGTTTAAATGAAAGAGTATAAATGTATTCTGATGTATGAATTAACTTCTGTGTAAATTGTTTGTTGCACTCTAGTAAAAATAGGTTGTTCTTAACTCCATAAGAGGAAAAGCAACAAAGGATGGAAATGCAAAACTACTAGGGGAAAAATTAAGCAATAGGAGCAGACGTGGAATAAAACCAGAAAGAAAACCGAAGCCCCCACAGAAAACGAAGGCTCCACATGGGAGATGGGGGTCTGTTGGGGGGGCTAGGGTGTTTTATCGGCTGGAAAGTCAGCAGACGAGCTCTCAGTTACCTCATGGCCAGCGAGGAGAGAGGATACGTTCCCCTCTCCTCCCGCCTTGGCATTGTTTACCTCGTGTTTACTGTGTGTTTGCGCGGTGTTGTGACTACGGTGAGGATTCAAAGAAACAGATGTTTACCCTTTGACTTCGCGTAGTGCTGCGGACGAGACCAGGGGCAGGTAGAACGGTGTGTGTGCGTTCTGATGTGTGTGTGTGTGTGTATGTGTGTGTGTGTGTGTGAGATTGCAGCATTGTGGTGGGTCGCCTAGGTTAGGCTGCCTCCCTTGCCCCGCCCCACCTCGCCCCGCCCCGCTCCTCTCCTGACCCGCCCTCACCCGCTCCTGACCCATCCTTGACCCATCCCGACCCATCCTTGACCCATCCCGACCCATCTTGACCCGTCCCAACCCATCTTGACCCATCCCAACCCATTCCAGACTCACTGTGACGCATCTAAACCTATTCAAGGCCCATTCCGATTCATGAAGACCCACTCTGACTAGCCCCTGATCCGTCTAGCTAGACCCATCCCGTCCTCCCCTGGCCCTTCCTGACTTGTTCCCACCCATTCCGACCCGTCCTGACTCATCCAGCCTGTCCCGACCCATCCAACCTGTCTCGACCCATCCAGATCCTTCCTGACCCGCCTCTGACCCATCCCAGTCCGACTTTGGCCCGCCTTGACCCATCCTGACCCATTCCGAGGCGCTCCAGCTCTGTCACGATGCGTCTCGATCTCGACCCATTTTGATCCTCCGCTAACCCATCCCGACGAGACCTACCCGTCCCCCTCCATTCAGGTTTCTCCCAAATCCCGGCCTGTCCCACCTAACCACGGTCACGCCCCAGCTCATCCCGTCCCAGCCCCGCCACAGCCCTGCCCCATCCAATTCTGCCTCATATCTCCCGCCCGCATCCATCTTTTTTCTTCGCCCCACGACGTGTCTCCCACCCACGTCCGTCTATTCCCCGTCCCATTCATCCTTCCTCACCCCGCCCAACCTATCCGTTCCATGCCCCGCCCAAGCTAATCTTACCCCGTGTCTTCCAGCCACGTCCCTCCCATCCCCTCCCCTTGCATCCACATTCACCCTGCACTGCTCTTCTCCTCCACACACTGCTCCGCCGCGACCTTCTTTCCCCCGCTATGTTCATTCATATTCACCCCACCCAGCTTTTCGCTTCCACATTCTGCCCCGCTCCCGACCTTCTCTTTCCCGCCCCATTCATCCATACTCATCCCGTCCAACTCTTGTTTTCACATGCCGCTCCGTCTCACTCCACCTCCATCCCGTACCTCGCCCCACCCCGCCTAATCTGTCCCGTCCCATTCATGCCGCCCTTTTCATCCCTACTCATCCCGCCCCAGGTCACCTCGCCCAGTACTGTTCCGTCCAAGAAATTTAGTGCATCCTTCGTAACGCCCAACTTTCGCTATTTTTTAAATGCATATTTAAGGTCAAAAATGAAGTTTTTGAAAGTGGTTTTTGTAAATACCGGTAGTTATTTCATAATGATCACTAGTTTTTGCGTGAGTGGGCTTTGTTGTTTTTTCTTTTCTTTTTTTTTCTTTTTTATGGCGAACGTATATTGAAGAGGACAAAAAATGTTTGGGGTAATTTGCAATTCTTTATGTTTTTTTTTTTTTTTTTTTTTTTTTTTTTTTTAAGTGGTGAGTTTTTTCTTTTCGTCTTCTATTTCTGTTTTTTGTTTCGGTTTGTTTTGCGTCTGTTGCATAAAAGCCAGTGCACGGTCACATTACTCAGCCATGGTACAGTTCAACCAACCCGATGTCGTATATCGTAGTTTATTGATTTTTTCCCACCAGACAATTTTATTTTGTCCATGGCAGACTGATCAAACTGCAGGAGTTACATAGAGCTGTCATGAAGCCCTTCAGTACTATAGAGACATCCGAAGTTAACTCCTTTTCAAAAAGCTCTATCCTCAGCTGAATAAAATCAACAGATGGCACGGATAATAGGGAATTGACGTTTCCGTGTTCAGTGGGTTATTATATATTTGTCTCTCTATCTATCTCTATCCATCTGTCTATCTATCTCCAGTGCGATTACTCCTTTAGTTAGAATGTTGATACCGTTAGACTCATATCTGCTTAAAAAAAAAAAAAAAACTGAATGAGTAAGGGAGCCTGTTTATTTACCTTACTTTGTTTTTTCTGGTTAATAGGCTTCCTGTTTGCGTAACAGCAATCGTCACATGTCACAAGTTACCGCAGGTTAGAAAGTTCGTTCCCAAGGCGCGAAGGCTTCCAGCGATCGCCACTTGTCACATATCACCACCTGGGTGCTAATATCCGCCGTCCAGACTGAAATAATACTAGGGCAATATTATTCAGGTTTTGAGGGATTGTGTTAACGGGGGATCCTTGTCTGACGACGTTGGTGGGTCTTATGTAGAATTATTTAAAGTCTGTTTTGACGAAATTCATATCCCCAAACTGCTGCCTGCCCAAGCCTAGAGCTGACCGTGCGTCCTTTTGATCAGCATCCAACTACTCTCCCACTTGACTACCACCGCCTTTCATACCTCTTTACATAGCATCTTACCTCACCCACTTGCCGACCTACCTACCCACCACAACCAATATAGGCTAAACGTCAGTATGCTTTCATACCTCTTTACATATTTAGCCTACTTACCCGGTACCTCATCTTCTTACATACCCACATCTGGCCTGCCGCTCTAAACGTCAATATTCCTCTATAAGGCACTTCTACTCCATAGTTAACATTTCATCTTCTCTACCTGGCTAGTCCCCGCGCCACCTGCTTACCATTCTATACGTCAATATTCTTCCATACCTCTTCACATATTTATTTATCTCAACTTCTTTCTCACTGTTGGCCTACCGCTTTAAACGTCAATATAAGGGACTTCTTTGATAGTTCAGCTCATCTGCTTACGGTAACTTCCTGTCCTCCTCTAACCCACCAGTCTAAGCTTCAGTATCCTTTCCTTCCGTAACATATTATTTATCAGTATGCCTACGTATTTACCAGCCCACTCTGAACAGAATCATCCTTTCACACAATTTCGCTTATCATCTGCCTGTAAACTTACTGCTGCCCTACCAGTTCTTCCTGGCTCATACACACAGTCTTTCTTCATCTAACGACGTACAAGTGGTATCTAGCCCCTACCGTTCACCTACTTCCTTTACCTACCCACTTACTTTCTTTACACGTCTACGCAACTACTTTCCTACCTGCCTTCCTGCATACCTACTCATTCTCTGTATTCCCATCCACCTGCATACCTGCCTACAGTATTTGACCCATTTTTGTTCATCTACTTTACTTATCACTCACCCACCTCACTTCTTTCTCTGCTTATCTACCTACCGACCTACTTACCTTACCAACTCTGCATTTCCATTTATTTCCTACCTATCTGCTTACCTTCTGAATTCTACATTTCCACTTATTTCCTACTTACCTACGTGTACCTACCAACAGTGTTTAACACCATACCATTTTCCTACCTCTGTTACCCTTCACTTATTACCCTACTCTCCGCATTGACCTATAAGCCCACGTATTTCCCCTCCTTCTCCCATTTCTCCGTGTGAGTGTCTATGGAAATGAGATGGAAATAGGGCCATGTGTGTGTGTGTGTGTGTGTGTGTGTGAAAGAGAGAGAGAGAGAGAGAGAGAGAGATTAATGCTTCTACTTCATTCACCTAGCTCATCCAATTAATTAATCCTCATCGATCGTATTGATCCACTTATCTTACGTATTACTCTTTTTGCTCATTTGTTTATTCACATGTCGGAATGCATGCATAGACATAACAGTCCGTTCCCTGATGCCCAGCAGTCTTTCTACATGGGGACACACCTTCACATGTCAACACTTTGTCGTTAATACTCACCGTCCTTATTGAATGCAAGCTAGATCTGCTTATGACTGATGTAATTGTTTTACTGTAGCAGAGTTGCTTTCATGACATGGCGGTGGGTCTTGCTGAAGGTCAAATGATCCTACTCTTACTAGCCTTCCGTGGAATCGACCTCGTATGGTACCGATTACTTTTGTATCTTGAACACAACTCTCTCTCATTTGTAAGCTGTTCCTGCACTTTCATTTTCACATATTTCCTCCATTTTCATTCACTTTAACCCCTTGCTCTGTTTTCATTCATTTTCACGTTGTTCCGCCGCGTTGATTCATTTTCACGTTTTTTTTTTTTTTTCACTCCCTTTCATTTTCACGTCGTTCCTTCGTTTTCACGTTCCTTTCTACATTCTATTTCTTTCTTCCTACACGTTCACGCTCTTCATTCCCGTCCGTTCATTTTCCTTCTTCAGTTTAATTCATGCTTTGTGCTTGGCTTTGTTCATCTTCACGTCG
>NC_137027.1:14820149-14825149 GCF_032717465.1 Coenobita brevimanus
AAGATTGGTTAAAGGGATGGAGGTAGCGAGGAAAGGTGCAGTGGAAGTATGGTGTGGTAAGGTTAGGAAAGGGATGAAGGTAAGGAGAGAAGGTAGGGTAGAGAAAGACAGGCAAGGAGTGAATATAGGGTGAGAGAGGGAAGATATGGTGAAGAGATGGAGGTAGGGAGGAAGGGTGCAGTGGAAGTATGGTATGGCAAGGTTAGATAAGGGATGAAGGTAGGGAGAGAAGGTAGGGTGGAGAAAGACAGGTTGGGAGCGAATATAGGGTGCAGAGAGAGGGAGGCAGGGTTAAAGAAGGTATGGTATGATATGCCGGAGAGTTATGTGGATGCCTGACGAGTGAGATAGCTATTGACGTAGAGCTGGAGGCAGAGGGGGCTGAAGAATTTAATAGAGATGTTTTTGACTACCTCCATTGGTGGTGGAGAGGGACGCCTTCGTGTGGCTGGACTGGTGTGGTTGGGCATCTCCCCTGCCCGGTTATGACCACCAAACGAAGGTTGATGGATTATTGAAGAAGGGCAACTCCAGCTGTTCACATTCAGATGAGCTTGAAACCACAGCAACAGGAACAACAGCAAATCCCTCCAATTTAAAATGTCCTCCAAAGCTGAATGAAATTGTCTACTGATAACAGCAGTAAAACCAAAGAGAGCTAGTAGTACTACTTGTATTTGTAGCCCCAGGCTTATCTGAAGCTGGAACCCGGTGGACTGCAGGCTCAAGTTGCCCTTCTCTGGCAGTCCACCATCTTCTTTTAAGTGGCAGGGAGGAAGTTTAGGGATGTTTACATAATTAGACAGAGGGGCCGTTCGGTTTTATCGGTGCTACCACGTGAAGGCGTCCCTTTTCAGCTACAAACATTGGTAGTTGTGGTAGGAGGCGATCGAAGTGGGACGTCTGGGGGAAACCTGTGTTATTGCATTCCAGCTGATTCATAAATGGTGGTAGTGCGGCATATGTTGTAGTTGTGGTAGGGTGCGAGTATTGGAAAGATTCAGGTAGCTCTGGTTGGTGTGGCTGGGTAGTTGGAGTAGTGTAGGCTTCACGTAGCTGGTTAAAATGGTAGTAGTGGTAGATACAGTAGAGCTGTGGTTATTGTGGTGGACGAGGTATGTGGTTGTATATTTGGTAATGGTGGAGGATAGACTTCCATGCACCTACCGCTTAGGCGAGTTCAGTGGTGGTGGAAATTATAACTGCTGATTGTGGTTGTTGTGGCGATAACACCATGCATTTCATGTGTTCTTGAATACTAGCGATAGTAGTACTTGTGACTATGATGGTGGTGGTCATTGTGGTGGTTGTGATAATGGTGTCTTTGGTGTTTGTGGTGGTGGTGGTAGTGGTGATTGCAATAGATTTGGCAAGAGGTAAGAGAGGTCGTGTGACAGCTTGCATTCCTGGTGTGTTGTGATATATCCCAAGGTCAATAACACGTCTCCACACACACACACACACACACACACACACACACACACACACACACACACACACACACACACACACACACACACACACACACACACACACACACACACACACACACACACACACACACCTCTAGCTCAGACACGCACGCCACCTGACACATGGGCACGTCATGTGGCTCACACACGCACGCACATGACTCACAGCAACACATATGGCACACAGAAATACGTACAGGCTAATACTTACACATATAACTAACTAAGGATAATGATAAAGATAATACTTATAAGATAATAGGCAGTTAATTACAAGAGATAATTCCTAATTTAAATTGGTTCGTCCGTCAAGAGCAAGAATTAAATTGAGGAGGTGATGACTTTGACGGAGAAGAGCACTTTAGTACGATAGCATATCACAACTTCATTCTTGCTCCCTGTAGTTGCTTTTATTCTACTTGGGAAATATCTCGTGCTGGAGAAGGTAATGAATATTGTATCTTACCCGTCTAGTTCAAAAAGTATCTCGTTAGGTGAAGAAAACTGTCAGGAAACAGCAGGAATGTATTGTAAAAAATGTCATCGTGTTGAAGAGTTGATGGGGTATGAGGCGAGAGTGAAAAGGGTGGGGGTGTCTAGTGTGGGATCATTATGCTATATCATGAGAGAGAGAGAGAGAGAGAGAGAGAGAGAGAGAGAGAGAGAGAGAGAGAGAGAGAGAGAGAGAATGATTAAATGTAAGAATATGAGGAAACTCAGTAGGAGTTATTGGGAAAAGTAACTATGAGTGTGTGAAAAAAAATGAAGTGAGGTAAATATGTGATCATCAAGTGTAAGGATGTAGAATGAAAGAAGTATGAGTGTGAGAAGTGTTAGTATGAAAAAGCTTGTGAGTATGAGTTTGGTATGTGGAATGTGTGTGTGTGTGTGTGTGTGTGTGTGTGTGTGTGTGTGTGTGTGTGTGTTATGAAAGTGAAGAAAGTGTGTGGACATAAATGTGAGGAAGTTACTAATATGACACGAAGTTCTTCCTTTACTGCCTTCATCCATTTGCATTAGTGTGATGTGTCTGATGTGAGAGGCGTACGATGAGGGAAGTGAGGAGTGATAAAATTGAGGTGAGGAGTATGAAGTGTTAGGGTGGGGGTGAGGGGTATGAGGGATGAGAGTGAGGGTGAGAGTGTGAGAAACGTGAGGGTGAGGCGTGAGGGTGAGGGATGCGAGGATAACCAATAGAATTCTGAGCAACAACTGAGTCGAGATAGGAACTTGTGACTCCCATATCAACTACACCGCTCTCCATCCTCTCTCTCTCTCTCTCTCTCTCTCCACCAAAAATTTGTTCAAAAGCACATAAAACAAGAAATACCTACATCACTCAGAGGATTTCTATCAATTAATCATTAACTCCATTCGATTTTGTTCCATTTGAGGGAGAATTTTGAGCTGGAGGGGTCATTTGTTGTTTTCATTAACCGTTTCACTAGTAAATTCTCTCCTGAAATTAAGTGAAATCGATTGGTCGTAGCCTGATTTTTTCTTTCAATCCAGTGACTTTTTTCTTTTTTGCATTCTTCAGATCATTTTACATAGCTAATGGAAAGAAGTTAGGATGTAAAGGGGTTGATGGAAGCAGGTTTTAACTCCATCACTACGATCGCCTGGAGGTAGCAAGATAAACTAGAAAAATACGTGATTGTTGTGAAGAGGCTGTTTAACAAAAATTAATATTGAAGTGAACGAGTTAATCATCCTTAGTTGGTGTCTAGACCACCTGCACATCAGAAGTTACAAATGGCGATATTATTAGCCTCTTTCAGGCAGATTGCCTGATTAAGGTGTGCTTTCATGTGCGTTTTTTTAGTCTTATGGACGAAGGCCTTGAATGTGAATGATGTAAGCGCTTTCGATACTGGCTCGTGTGAGAAGTCATTTTTTTTTTTTTTTTCAGTCTTGCCATCTCTCTCTCTCTCAATAGCGCGCGCGCGCCTACCTGGTGAATGGAAGAGTCTTGTTAGGCTGTGAGAGTGGCTGTGGAGGAGGCAGGTGTTTCACTCTATATTTCACCCTCTCACTTTCTCATTTTCTTACTTTTACCACTCACTTCACATTCGTACACACACACACACACACACACACACACACACACACACACACACACACACACACACACACACACACACACACACACACACACACACACACACACATTCTGATTCATATTCTTCCAGTCTCTCGTTATCCATTTCTCTCACTCACCACCTTTTATCATGCTCTCACTCACTTATTCCTCCAAGTTTTTTCCCTAATCCCTCTCCTCTCCTCGTTTTCTCTTCTGTTCCCCTCTTCTGCCACTTTCCCCCACCCTTTTCTCTCCACTCCATTCCTCTCAGTTCCTCTCTCTCCTTCGGCACTCTTGTCTCTTCGCTTTCTACGCGTTTCCTTCTCTTTTTCTCCTACGGCTCGTCTCTTGTGTCTCTTCCTCTTTTTTCTCTCCGCCCTCTACTCTCTTCCTCTTCTCTTTTCTTTTATTCTTCTCTGCCATCTCTTTTTACATTCCCTTTTGGCCCTTATTTCATTCCTTCTCTGCGTAATACACGACCCTCTACTCCTCTTCCTTTGTCCTTTTTTTCCTCCCACTCTCTTCCTGTTTCCCTGTTTTATTCCCCTCCTTTTTCCACTCCCCTCTACGCCGGGTTCTGCTCCCACTTCTCTCTTTTATACCTCTCTCTTCATTCCCTCCTCAGTATCCCACTTTTCACATTCCCTTCGCTTCTTCCTACTCCCTACTCCTCTGCCTTCTTTCTTACCTTGACCCCCCTCCATATTTTCTCGTACTCCTCTCCCACACACCCTCTGCTCTTTCTTCCTCCTTTCTCTCACCTCCTCCTTCCCACTCACCCCTCTCCTTGTTCTTCCCTCACCTCTCTCCTTCCTTTCTCCTAACTTCTCTCCTTCTCCTCTCCCCTTCACCCTTCTCCCACACCCCTTACCTCCCTCTCTCCACCTTCTCCATCATCTCTCTCCCTCTTCTCTTCCCTAACCTCTCTCTCCTTCTCCCTCACCTCCCTCCTCCTCCTCCCTCACCTCCCCCTCCTCGGCTATCACTTTCCCTCCTCCTCCCTTTCCTCTCCCTCCTCCTCTTTCACCTCTTCCTCCTCCTCTCTCATCTCTTCCTCCTCCACTCTCACCTCTCCCTCCTCCTCTCTCACCTCTCCCCCTCACCCCTCTCCATCACGCTCCTGCCTCCTATCACACTCTTTTTATCTCTGTGCTTTAAATTTTTACTCTTTTCCTCTTTTCCAATATTCGCTCCTGCATATTTTATTTTTTTAATCTTTTCTTTTCTTTTTTCTATTAGATGTTCCTTATTTCATATTCCTTCCCTCCTTTCCCTTCATGTCTTTTTTTTTTTTCCCTTTCGCCATCTTTTCTCATTTTTTAGTTTATCTTTAATTCTCTTCTTCCTTTTCCATCACACTTTTACGTTTCTTTTTCCTGTCTCCTTTCGCACTGGTTTTTCTTTTTATTTCTTTAGTCTTCTTTATCCCCTCTTCCTTCCTCCCG
>NC_137027.1:14832649-14860149 GCF_032717465.1 Coenobita brevimanus
TTCACGTCATCCTCTTACATTTCATTAGTTTTCTCTCTGTTCCTTCTCCTTCTTTCTTCATTCCTTCTTTCTTCTCTTTTGCCTCTCCCACCTTCAGCTTCTCAGTATTTTTCATGGTCCTTTTACTCCCATCTTTAGTCTTCGTCCCCTATTTTACGCTGCATTACCTTCCTCTTTCAGTTCTTTTTACGTCTTTATATTTTTCTTCTTAGTCTCCTATTCCCTTCTCTCTTACTCCCTCTGTTACTCGGCATTTACACGATTGTTTTACTCCCTTCTGTATCGTTGACCTCTTCTCATTTACACCACAGTAGTTACCTCCCGTAGTTGCAGTCTCTGTTCTCTTTTGACCTGCCTTCGTCTCATTTCTATCCATCTCACCATTTCTCAGCATTTGTATCGTCTTCATACTCTCGTCTTCATTTCCTCCCCCATCTGGTACATTTTATTAATATTACCTGCTAGTTCCGTGTCCATGTTTCTCTCTTTCGTCTTTCCTCCTTCTCAGCTCATTCCTTTTTCTTTCTCTCCCTCTCTCCATTTTTCAAAATTTTTGCCTTCTTCTTACTCTCATTTTCGTCTTTCTTGCATTCTCATAAATATTACACCAGTTTTTTTAAGTCAGTTTCCTTTGCATGTATTTTCCCATTCCTCTCCCCTTCTGCCATTCTGACAGTTGTGTTTATCTTCTTATTCCCATCTTTATTGTTTATACATTCACATTTATATTTCATAGTTTTTTCTAAGCTCTTGTTTATGTTTTTTTATTTGCTCCTCCTTCTCTCTCTCCCTCTCCTTCCGTATCATCACGTTCTCATCCTCTCTTTATCTCGCTTCCACTCAATTTACATTATATCCGTTTCCCCTGTTTGATTTTTTTTTTACTTCTCTTTCTACCTCATTTATTCTCTCTCCCCTTCTGTCTCACTTCTTCCATCCATTTTTCAGTATTTTCACGGTCTTTTATATTAATCCTAAATCCCCATTACAAATTTCATCTGTTTCCCCCTCCATTCATTTGTGTAATATATATATATATATATATATATATATATATATATATATATATATATATATATATATAGCAGCAGCAGCAGCAGCAGCCGTTGAGGTCCACTGCAGGACCGGTCTATCTCTACCGAAGCAGGGACGATACAGCCAATGTATCTACCTAGTGGCTTAGGCTGTCTGCTAGAGACTGTATGTAGGGTGAAAAGTGCTTGTAAGTGTAATTGTAGTGTTGTAGTGGCTTTGGATGTGTGTGTAGTCTGTGAACCTAGTGTAATCGGCCCGCCTTAAGCCAATTGGGTGCAAGCATACTAGTATCCGACACTGGTTCAACCACAGCACCCCTCATGTCCACCAAAGTAGCAAGTGGCTCGGTGAACGATTCCCAAAGGTTTTACAACTCTGGCGGGAGGCGAACCCTCGTCCACCAGCGTGCGAAACGCACACTCTACCGCTGTACCACAGAGACTCCGATATATATATATATATATTTCACTCTCTCTCTCTCTCTCTCTCTCTCTCTCTTTTAATTGGACTCTTGTTTATTTCACCACCACACCTTTCATCTCCACAACAGCTACCACAGCCACGATCAGCATCACAACTGTAGCAGGTCTTTCTTCATCTGATGGAACTGGGTCACTGACAGCTTGAATACTAAATATATAATGCGTGAATATGATGAGCATTTTTGGGGTAGGAACGAGTCTCCATGGATATTTGTCAGATTTATCCTCCAGTCTGGCAACACTTGGTCATCAACTAAGCTAAAAGGAGGGTTGCGAATTTTGCCAGACGCAAAAATATTGACTATATCTTTCCTCTCACAATTACCACAGGGTATTATGATGATGATGATGATGGTGATGGTGGTAATGATGATGATGATGATGGTGATGATGGTGATTATTATTGTTGTTGTTACTGTTCTTGTTGTTGTTGTTGTTATTATTATTATTATTATTATCATTATTATTATTATTATTATTAATTGTAGTTATAGTAGTAGTAGTAATAATAGTATTTTTGCATAGAACGCTCAGAGGGTTAACCATAGCAACCACTTCCACATCTTTCACAATACAATAATTCATCCATCCCGTTACCATGGTTACCACTGTACAATAAATGCCTTTTCTCGACTCATTTCTTACTCTCTTCCAGGACCCGTATCGTTTTCCTTTCTTCCGTCCCACATTCTTTCCCTGTCTCCCCTCCCTTCTTCTCCTACCTTTCGCCTTCCCTTCTTCTCTTACTTTTCGCCTTCCCTTCTTTCTTCGCTTTGATCTCTCCTCACTCTACGTTCTTCCTCCGTCCTCTTTCATTTCACCTCTTCTTCCCCCCTCCCTCCTTGCATCTTGTTCCTTCCTTCTCTTCTGCACGTTCTCTTCTTCTGCCTCATTTCTTCCCTTCCTCCCTCCTTATATGCTTCCCTCCACCTCCTGCCCTCCTCTCTCCATTTCTCACTCTTCTTTGTTCCCTCCTCCTCTTCCTCCTCCTCCTCTCACCCTGTTTTCCTCCTCCCTCCTTCTCATCTATCCCTCCTCTCCTCCTTCCTCCTCGCCCCCTCCTCCTCATCCCTCCCGCACAATGTCTTTCCAGTTTTGCTTCCATTCATCACTCCCACACGACTCTTTCCATTCTTTCTCCCCCTCCTTTCTCTCTTCCTCTTTCCTTGTATCCTTTGTTCTCTCTCTCTCTCTCTCTCTCTCTCCTTCCCCACTCTTTTCTTCTTCCTGCCTCTTCCCCTCTTTCTGTATGCTCCCTTCTTCCTACTCCTTAATTTTTCCTCTCTCCTCCCCTTGTTTCCTCTCCTCCCTCTCCCCCTATTAACCGCCCTGTACTGTTTCTTGTATCATGCCCCCTTTTCCTCCCTCCTCATTCTTCATTTCTCCCTTCACTCTTCCTACCCTTTACTCCCTCTCTTCCTTCTCTCCCCCCTCTTATTTCTGCCTTCATCCTCAGTCCTTCCTTCTTCCATGTCGCTTTCTTCCTCTCTTCCCTCCCTCCTCCTTTCCTTTCCTTTACTCCCTCCTCCTCCCTCCTTCCTCATCTCTCCCTTCATCCTCCTTATCCCTTACGACCTCTCATTCATCTCTCCCCCCCTCCTTCACCCCTCCCTTGCTTTATCTTACCTACAATTTTGCTTCCATTTATAATCTTCCACACGCCTCTTTCACCTTCCTCCCACACCTCTTTCTTTCCCACTCCATCTCATCTGACATCCCTCTCCCATCTTCTCTCTTTTCTCCACTCCTCTCTTTCCTCCACTCTTCTCTCTTTCCTCCACTCTTCACGCTTTCCTCCACTCTTCTCTCTTCCGCCTTCATCCCTCCGTCACTTTATCTCTCATCTAATTTTGCTTCCATATATCATCTCGCAGACGCAGTCACCATTTTCCTCCCCCATTCTTTTCTCGCATCTTTCATCCCTTCTTCCTTCTCTCCTCCCCCTCCACCTCACCCTAGCTCACCCTTCCACCTCCCTCCAGCCCACCCCTCCACCTTCCTCCAGCTCACCCCTCCACCTCTTTCCCCTACCCAGTTTCTCCATCTCCTCCGTCCATCTCATCCCTTCAACTCCTTCCCCTACCCCTATTCTCCTCCTTCATCTTCTCCCCCCCTCCTCCATCCCCCCCCCCGTATCGAGGCCAGGACAGGAGTGGTCGTTGATTAGGCTGGGTATTGAGTGGTAATTAGAGGGAGCAAGGGAGGGAGGGAGGGAGGGAAAGAAGGAGAGAAGAGGGAGAGAGAGAATGGGATGTATGATCGAGGAAAGGGAGGGAGGTGAGAGGGAACAGAAGAGAGAGGGAGGAAGGGAAGGAGTAGCCTACGGGATGGAGGGATAATGGAAGGAAGAAGAGTAGAGGAATAGAGGGTCAGTGAGGGGATAGGGGTATGATCAAGGAGGGATGGAAGGTATGGATGGAGAGTGGGACAGAAGTCAGGAAGGAAAGGGGGGAGGGGTAGCCTATTATCAGTAGGGGAGGGAGGGAGGGAGTTGAGAGGGATAAGAGAGGATAGTTCGTGTGTATGTGTGTGTGTGTGTGTGTGTGTGTGTGTGTGTGTGTGTGTGTGTGTGTGTGTGTGAGAGAGAGAGAGAGAGAGAGTTCTTGCAATTACTGTGCTTGGTGTGTGAGGAGTTGAAGAGGAGTGAGTGCTTGTTAGTGCCTCAGTTGTGTGTGTGTGTGTGTGTGTGTGTGTGTGTGTGTGTGTGTGTGTGTTGCGCTTGCTTGATGAAAATACGATTAAAAATGAGGAAGACAACAGGGAATTCAATTATTACGCGACTTGCAGCTGACAATGCAAAATATGAAAAACCAAAAGTAATTGCGGCAGGAGAAGAAAAGCGAGGAAAAAGAAGGAAGGCCAAGAGAAATGCAGCAATGAAGGCGCTATATTAACCATGAAGAAGAACGAAAAGGAGAAAGAAGAAAAGGGAGGGCAATAAAAATATATATTAAAGGCACAGGGAGGGTGGAAATGAAGAGATAAAACTCAAAAGCAGTATGAGAGAGAGAGAGAGAAAGAGAGAGAGAGAGAGGGAGGTTGATTTGGGAAAAAATAAGAAAAACCTTCCGTGAAAGAGAATACGAGAAAGCAGAGTAAGAAAGAAAATAAAAGAGCTCAAGGAAGATGAGGAGAGCATGAGGTTAAGTGGCGTAAGGACGAGGAGGAGGAGGAGGAGGAAGAGGATGGAGAGTGAAGTGCAGAAGGAGGAGGAGGAGGAGGAGGAGATGTGTGTGTGTGTGTGTGTGTGTGTGTGTGTGTGTGTGTGTGTGTGTGTGTGTGTGTGTGTGTGTTTGAGAGAGAGAGAGAGAGAGGAAAAAATCTCTCTCTCTCTCTCTCTCTCTCCAACAATACGTCAGTGCAGCATATAATAGCCACCGATATAGCCACAAAGAGCACCGAGACATGCGAGTCGTGCATTCAGTTCAGTATACGTACGAAACAAAAATACAGGATGAATCAGGAGTCTGGAAACACTGGGGAAAGGGTACATCTCGGGATATCCTGCAGTTCGTTCGTCTTAACTAGGCTATTTTCGTCATTTTATGGCTTATTTCCCTTATCTCAGTGGCAGAAGAGAACGATAATATGGCTCATCATCCTCTCCATAGCGCTTCCTCATGACTAGCATCATATCCTAGTGTTGAGCTCCTACCTTCAGCATTCATTAAGAAAAGATGGCAGATTTTCGCCACAGTAAACCGATACTAATTGTAAAAAATGCTATTGTAAGGTATATGTGTTTCGTCCATTGGGAAAACTCAGTTGGAAGCTGAATAAAATCATGTACAGACAGCAAGAATATAATAATTAGTAATTGTAATGGGGAGGTAAAATGAGGAGAGAAAACAAGATATGTTTCCCATTGTTTTCAGGCTTAAGACTCACTTTTTATATAGGTAAATATAGTTATATTAAGTCACAGAGGCGTACATACGAATACCCAGAAATATATGGATATAAAAAGACCTCCCGGTAACTACAAGCGTGCTTTATATTCTGTCTATCTATTGCCAGACGCCATAATCCCGTAAGGGGTGGCCATTTGACTTTATTTTTTGTTTTACGGGGAGAGGCACTAACCCTCCACCAACCCACTTGTTGACACGTAGGGAGCACATATGGTTTGGTTATATGTTACCACCCAGCGTTGTAAATGGTTTCTTGGCTTACAGGAAACCATTTGACTTGTCACTCAGTGTAAAGCCAGCTTTATATTACTGTGCAATATTCACAAGCAGATAAATCTGCACTGATTTTCTATACGGATATGTCCAATAAACAGACAATCGTAGGATCTTGTTCGTTTTGTGTGTGTGTGTGTGTGTGTGTGTGTGTGTGTGTGTGTGTGTGTGTGTGTGTGCAGTAGGAAATTAAATGGTAAGTGTAGCAATATGCAAATCCGTGGAAGTTTAGTATGGAATTTCGAGATTGTACGTAATTATATTTGAAAATTAAACTGATGCACGTGTAAGTATCAGGTATATAAATTATGGAGTACGTTAATGAAGTAAATTCCAGTTATCTTCCCACTCTGTACCTACACCGCACACTTGTACATTACGAAACACAGCGTTACATGACTGCATATCTATATATTGCATCACATCTGTATCTTCCTCCACACACTTCCACATCACACCTTACACCTACTGCTTCCTACTTCTACACTACACTCCACTAAGCTTTACATGACCACATCTACACATAACACGGCTAAACATTACTTAACATGTGTATTCCCTCCACATATCTCCATTTCATTCTACACACCTGCTTCTTCATACACCTACACCACACTCCAGACTCGTACACCACATTCCACATACTTGGCGGTCACTTAACGCATACCAACCACACCACACATCGTCTCCTTCCAGACACCTGCACATCACTCCACACAGACCCATCACTCCACACTCTTGCTATTTATTTTACTTCACACACCTGCTTTATTATTTTATTCACTTACACATCCCTCCACACACCCGTAAATTACGCCGCACACCTGTACATGCCTCCACACACCAGCACACACCTCCAAGCACCTCCATATCACCCCACACATTCCATCATTCCACACACCTTCACATCACTAAACTCAGCTGCTTCTTATTCCACACACTGCACATTACTGCACACGCATCCATACCACCCCACACACATGCTTCATATTCCACTCATTCCACATCATTCCACACACCTTACTCCACATTAATCCACAGCTGCAGCTCTCGTTGTGCTGTCGTTAAATGTTCAATGGGTCGGTATCATCATCATTATTGCTGGTTTAGTTCTTATCAGTCCAGGGTTTGTGTGTCAGAGAGAGAGAGAGAGAGAGAGAGAGAGAGAGAGAGAGAGAGAGAGAGAGGCAAGGGGAGTCAAGAGGAAGGAGGAGAGGAGAATAATGGATGTGAAGGAGGAGAGGGTCGTGAGTGGGGAGAAGAGGAGGGAGAGGAGAGTGGAGAATAGAGAGAAAAGGGGTGAACAGGAACACCAGTAAAGGGGTATATCATCATCATCCTTTTCATCATCTTCATCATCATCATCATTTTCATCATCATCTTCTTCATCATCATTTTCATCATCTTCAGCATCATCTTCAGCATGACCTTTTCCCACTTAAGATTAAGGCATAGGGAAGATATAATAACAAAATATTGGGTAAGAAGATAATTAAACCCTTCAGTATGATGTCTTTGATATTCGTACTGCCCTATAATGAATGAACGAAGCTTCCCTGAGACGATTTTATTCAGTTTAAAGGATACATCTCAGAATAATTTGGTTAGAAATTCCACAGTCTATCCCCTTTAGTACGAGGATCTTTTATTATTCTCGTCATCGTAAGACGATTTTTTTTACAGCTCAGGGAAAGCCTCTGATGGTGAAGAGGCTAATGGAGACATATAAGGTAGATAGAAAAGTGATGAATGTAAACAAAAGCGATTAGTTAATAAAAATGGGTACACGCAGAAGAGAAAACAAAACGATTGCAGGTATAGACGAAGTAAGTAAAGGTATAGGATTATAAATGTGAGAAAAATGAGTAAGGATTAATAACGTAATAACGAGATGATTATGAGAGTGAATAAAGCACAGAATGTAGACAGAATATAAAGAGGATAAATATGGAGGAGAAAAATAAGTATTATATAAAGGTGAGGGAACAGAGGTACGCCGTGAGGAATGAAAGAGAAGTGAGAAAAGCGAAAGTAAAGGTGACGGGGAAGAACAAAATGAGTAAAAAGAGAGACCTGAATAGAAGTGTAAAAAGCATGGAGAGAGAGAGAGAGAGAGAGAGAGAGAGAGAGAGAGAGAGAGAGAGAGAGAGAGGTCAGAGGTCAGCCTGAAGCAAGACAAGGGTTTTAAACTTGTCAGTTGTGTGTGTGTGTGTGTGTGTGTGTGTGTGTGTGTGTGTGTGTGTGTGTGTGTGTGTAGGTTGCTTTAACCGCTCAGTATACCGATATTTATTCATATATTTACTTAATTTGTTCTTACTGTCTCCAGGCAAAGCTGTTCAGGAGACTTTTGCAAATGGAGAGGTTAGATATAGCCTTCGTTAACCCCTTCACCACAAGAACGTATGAATTTTCCCTTAATCTGAATGAAATCGTGTGATGGTAACAAGAATAAATCCGATCATGAGGGAAGGAGGGAAGTTTAGGGAAGGAAGGGAGAAAGATGACAATAGAGAAAGGGAAAGGAGGAAGGAGAGATAAGAGGGAAGGAGAGAACATGAGGGGAGAAAGAAAGAAATGCGATGGAGGGGATTAGAAATGAGAGAACAGAGAACAGGAGGAAATAGCGGTAGAAAGGGGACAGTAAGGAAAGGGAAGGAAGAGAGAGAAGTGGGAGGGATAGATAAGTGGAGGGAAGAAGGGAAATGCAACAGTAAGGAAAGTGTAGGGAGGGAGGAGGGATGGTGGGGGACAGAGGGGAAGAACGGAAGACAGGGGACAGTAGGAAAAGGGAAGGGAAGGGAAGAACGTGAGGGAAAATAAAATGTGAAGGTAGGGAAAGGGAAAGGAGGGAAGGGAATGAGGAAACTGGACGGAAGAAAAGAAATGCGACAGTAGAGAAAGGGAAGGGAGGGAGGAGGGATCAGAGAGAAAGGTAGAATTGTTTGGCTGTCACTGACCAGATTGATAGCGTCATTGCGTAGAGGAGGAAAGACACTGAGGGGAGAACAACGGAGGATAAGGAGGAGGAGGAAGAGAGAGAGAGAGCGTCAGGAGAGAAGACGGTATTGAGTTGGAAGAGTAGAGGAGGAGGAGAAAGCGAGAGAATCGAGAGAGAAGATACTGAAATGGAAAAGTGGGGGAGGAGGAGGGGGAAGAGAGAAGACTGAAGGAGGATTAGGAATGAGAAGGAAAGAGACGTGGAGGGGGAGAGAAAAGAAGGAAGGAGAGAGAGAGAGGGAAGGCGAGTATTTGAGGAGAAAGGGAGGAAATGAACAGAGAAGGAGAAGTATATATAAGCAGAATAAAATGAAGGATAATAAAATAATGAAAATATGAAAAATAGAAATATGCCGTACAAATGTTTAAATTGAAACCATATTTTGAGATACAGAATCGATTGAAAAATATGACTCCATGATAAAAAGAACAAATTATTGAGATGGTAAAGAGATAATAATCGTGTGCGATATGGAATAAGCTGAACAAAATTTAGCCTCATAAGAAGGATAAAACACAGAAAGAAGACTATACAGCGCTTAAGCAGAAAATTATAATTAAAGCGGGAAAATAATGAAGATAATTAAAGCGGGAAAGTAATGAAGATAATTAAAGCGGGAAAGTATTGAAGATAATTAAAGCGGGAAAGTAATGGTGAAGTGTATCTAACCAAAAATAATCAGGAAATTATTGAAGTGTTTAAATTGTACTGATCGAGTGCCATATGGAGGAGATGAAAAAGTTTGGCCCATAAAGAGATAAAGAAAAAAAAATGCCGTGGTAAGCTTAAAAAGAGCTAACGTAATGGCCCATTAAAGAGCAGGAGGAAGAGAGGTGTGATAATATCAAAGAGAGTGAGATATATGGCACCATTAACCCCTTCAATCCAAGAACGTCTTTTTAGTTTTAGTCTTGCCACCTTCAAAAAATTTCACTGACCTTGGTGGAGAGAGAGAGAGAGAGAGAGAGAGAGGCAGGGAGAAAATAATCCTCACCCCATAGTTTCCATCCTTAATCAAGCATTCCCTTCTCCTTCTCTAATTTGTATGCCCATTATCTTGTCTCACGGTAATTAAGAACGTAATTAATAGAATATGAATGGAGTGTGTTGGCTGTAATTTCAAGCACATTGATTAAACGCTATTTATTCTGTGCTAGTGGGTTCAGTGATAATAATAATTCAGAAGGATTGTTATCTTTCACACACACACACACACACACACACACACACACACACACACACACACACACACACACACACACACACACACACACACACACACACACACACACACACACACACACACACACACACACACACACACTTAATCCGAACCCTCCACTGTGGTCTCCCTCTCACACATACTCAGGCAACCTATCTGTTAAATACAACTCACATCCCTTTGAACACACACACACACACAGACACACACACACACACACACACACACACACACACACACACACACACACACACACCATCCTACCCACCCGCACACAAGCACACCCAAGCCCCCTTCATCCCCACCTCTCCCCCATTAGCGTGCCACCCATTAACTAAGGGCTGAGAGGTGGCCCCATTAGCATATGTCCTTTGTGAGACTTCGACCCTGGGCCCTCTTAACCTGTCCTGGGGCCTGTAATGGAGTGGAGGGCCAGGATGATGGAAGCCACGTTCTGGCCAATAGTGCGTTCTGTCTTGGCTTGCGGTTAGGAGAGAGAGAGAGAGAGAGAGAGAGAGAGAGAGAGAGAGAGAGAGAGAGAGAGAGAGAGTTTCATACGGGAAGGTAGGCCGCTGATTATATGGGAGGAAGAGGATGATAGCGAGTTACTGACAGAGAGTTGTGTGCAGTGTATATATTAAGGTGGTCAGAGGAGTGCATAAAGTAATGTATATTGAGACATTAGGCATTGGACCTGTGTTATATACCCTATATCATGTCCTGTCTCTGCTGGGTATATGTGGTAGTGGGTTGTTAAGTGATGGCAGGAGGCAGGAGATATGCAATGGTGAGACATATTTGTCTATTATACAGAGTGACCCTCACTGATGGAAATTTATCCTGTATTACTTTCTCTCCTTGCTTGTTATATGTGGTGGCAGGCTATTGTGTGGAAAGGCTATAGGCTGTAGGATATACGAGATCGGTATAGGAGGGAGACAGTTAATGTGCCTCTGCACGTTTAATAGCACAGTTAGACTTCGGTTTATGTTACGATGCGCTCCAGTATATAAGCTTTTTCAGACGTGCTTTAAGAAAGGGGAAGGCAGATCAGATTAATAGTTATCCAGGACCCTTTAAGTGGCAATATTTCTCTAATTTATTGAGGATTCAGCAAAAAAGAAAAAAAAAAGAAAAAGTGTGACATTTGACATGGACTTGCTGTTGTGGAAGCTTGGTATACAGCATATTGCAATGCTTCATTGATCTTATAAACATAAGAATATTCGTAGCAGCCTTTTCTTAGACATTCGTTACGTATACCGCACCTTGATATTCTCTTTTGTTATTTATATATTAGTTTCGACACATATTGCCCTCAGTAACGTGCCTGTCGATAGGAAGGTGTAATATGCAGAATAGATCGCCGATGAAAAGGTGCTACGAAGCATCCTAGAATATTGCCTTATATGTGCTGGGAGCGAGGTACTGTATATGCAAACAATGTTAGGTAAGTTGCGGGGGAGGGAGGGAGGGAGGGAGGGAGGGGAGAGGAGAGAGGAAGGGGGAGAGAGGAGAGATAGGGCGGAGGGAGGGAGGGGGTAGGAGGGAGGAAGGAAGAGAGAGGAAGGATAGGGTGGAGGGTGGGATGGGGGAGAGGGGGGATGGAGATTGGGAGGGAAGGAGGGAGGGATCGGAGAAGTGGTGGATTGGGGGGGGGGGCGGATGGGAGGATTGGGAGGGGAAGAGGAGCGAGGGAGAGATAGTAGAGATGGAGGGGGTATGGAAGGAGTAGGGAAGACGTGGGGGAGCAGGGGAGGGGCGGGGAAGCGGGAGAGAGATACTAGGGATGGAGGGGGTGTGGAGGAAGTCATGGGAGGGAGGAGGGAAGGGGGAGGTACAGCGTTATTCTGAGACCTGGGTACATTTGGCCTTGAATAGGAAATGTGGGT
Source organism: Coenobita brevimanus (assembly GCF_032717465.1). Classification (NCBI taxonomy): domain Eukaryota; kingdom Metazoa; phylum Arthropoda; class Malacostraca; order Decapoda; family Coenobitidae; genus Coenobita; species Coenobita brevimanus. Next base: position 14,844,463 of record NC_137027.1, read on the forward strand.
GAGGTGCTGGCTGTGTTAAGGGATGTAATGTTTGACCCTATGTTTGTTGCTGGGACAGGAGCTACCTATAATGCCCGATGATGCTGTTGTTTCTCTCTCTCTCTCTCTCTCTCTCTCTCTCTCCCCCTCTTATTACCCCTTCGGTTGCGCTCACGAGGGATGCCTTCAGTTGGTGGCACTGATATTACCAGTCAGTGAAACTTTTTTTTTTTTTGGCTGTTATAATTGGTCCTTTGGCTGTTATACCTGGTCCTTGTTTCCTATGATGATTGGTGGTGAAGTGGGCTAAGGCGCTTGAACTGGATGTAAATTCTAAGGGTGGTTGGAGTTTATTGCTCACATAATGTCGCTCTTGGATTAGCGGCTAGTTATTGTTGCCTTAAATATTTGTATTGAGTAGCCTAGGTCCGGGTTCCGGTACTCATGGTGAGTCAGTAAAAGTGAGTGAGAGAGAGAGAGAGAGAGAGAGAGAGAGAGAGAGAGAGAGAGAAAGAGAGAGAATAAAAGAAAATGGCCATTGAGTTAGCGTCCTTTTGGCTTGCTTGAAAAGAGCTTGTGCCATTAAGTGCTGTTAGGCCGGCATGGATTGAGTTTGAAACAGGCGAAGTACACTGAATGATGTTACCGTATCTTTTAGCTTCTTCAGTACTGTGACTTCCATTTTTTTTTTTTTTTCGTATTGCGCATATGAGACGATTTTGGCTCAACTTATGAAGGGTCTTTGGTAGCGAGGAAGTTGATTTAAGACTATATAGAATCTGACCTCTTCTATCCGAAAAATGGTAAATAAAATCGTTTGGTGGTATCAAGAATAAAAAAAAGTACGTCCTCAGAGTGATGTGGTTAATGATGCGGTTGAATAAATCTGAGAAAAAAAAAATGTGTGATATCAGGAAGTCATATTATTTGTTCTAACAATGGATCTTTTGATAGCATTGTTGTTGAAAGATCTAGTTACACTGAGTGGCATTGTAATTGATTTTTGAGTGCCATGGCAGTTGAATCTGATAGGATGGTATTAAAATAAATTCTACGGCGAAATTGAATGCTGTTATAACTGGTAGCGAATGGTGGTGTGGCTGGAAGAGCTGAGTATATTGAATTCTGTTGCATCATCATCATCATTATCATTATCATCATCCGTATCTCTTTTCCCCACCAAGGGATGGGATTGCACTTGGCCTTAACCCCTGCAACCGCAGAACTTATTTTTCATGTAATTTTTGCTGTTCCCAGACGATTTTAATCAGCTTAGGAGAGTGTCTTCCAAGTGGAGGGATTGATGTAACCTATACTGTATGTAGATACTTTGGCATAGTAAGGTCTCCACAGATGGGAGGGGGGAGACGAAAGTGGTGCTATGTCGTATTCTAGGGAGGGAGTACCACCTAACCCACTGTATAGAATGTTAGATGTAAGGAATAGTACGATACAGTGTGCACGCATTACATACACTGAAATTTAAATTGGGAGTCCAGTGGGAGTGTGGGAATGGGCCAAGGGGCTGACTGGGGAGAGGGATTGCCTACGCCTCCCTCCCTCAGCTACTCCCTTGTGTAGATAGCGTGAAGTTATATCAAATGACGTGCTGTACTTGAAGGAGTGAACAGTGTATGAAAATATTTGTATTAGATAAGTTGTAGTAGTTCTCAGCCCAGTCTTACGTGGGAAAGAGGGTCAGGAAGATGATGACGATGATGAAAGACAGTTGCATTAAAGTTGCAGTTGTTGTCAGTGCTGATGTGCAGGTCCCCCTATGCCCACCCCAGCCCCCAACCTGTCCTGCGTTGTGTCGGGTTGCGTTATATTGAAGCGCAGCAGGGTTGGTTTGTTTATGCTGCTTGCAGATGATTTGATTTAACTTCGGATTTTCGAATGGAAGTTAGAGCCTTCATTACTTTCAAAACAAATCATTTAGAGGCAAAGGATAAACTAGTTCTTATTTTTCAGCGGCAGAAAAAGACAGTGGTATGGCTCCACATTCTTTCCGTAGCGCTTCTTCGGGACTAGCATCATATTCTGGTGTTAATTTATTATTATAACACACATCAGAATGTGAGGAGGTAACAGTTGTAGGACAAGTTCAAATAAAAAGGGTATAGGTGAGTGGGGTGGCGTCATATCGGGGGAGGACGGGGACGGCATCGCGTTACCCTGAGTGCTGCCACAATTGACTTTGAAGCGGATGCCATGGAAACTGCCTCTGTCATATCCAGCGGGTTTACTGGCCCCTTCTATTATTGCCAAAACTCGTTAACCACTTCACTACTAATAACCTGTTTTAGCCTTGCCACTTCGGGTGGTTATATCCTACTTACGAGAGACTTTTACTTGAATTGAAGAGGTTAGTATTGTAGATACTGTATACATTATACTGATCCTCCCGCAGCTAAGCAGAATCATGTGGAGTTGGGAAAAATGGACTGAGAGTGTGTGGGGTGACCCTACATCCTAGGACGGCAGGGGTAAGGTCGCGTTACCGTGCATGTTGTCACAACCGTCTTTGAAGTGGATACCACTGAACTGCCTGCGTCATAACAAACTGCTCAACCTCATTCCATTACACACCAGACTCGTTAACCCTTCCAAGGTGGCAACTTGCCTTGGCTGCTGCTCCAGCTAACGCCAGCTTCAGATGAGTGAGTCGTGGAGCCGTAATGATAATACTGGTACCATTAACCCTGTCATGGTCGGAACAACGCTTGTTTTCTGTTCCAACAAACGCCAGACGATTTATCCACGTAAGAGTGAGTCATAGGAACCTGGGAGTATCCAGTGATTTTATTTAGCGTCCTAAAGTTTGCTAGTTGTAAATATGTTAAGGGTGGATATATATAGAGTTCCTCCAATTTTAAAATATTATAGGCTGAATAAAATCGTATGAAAGTGGCAAGAATGAAATGACAAATATATCATCGCACTGAAGGGGGACAGCGAAAAAAAAAAATAACTCGTTAGTCAAGTAGAGTAAAATTGACGTGATCGTGATAGTTAAAAGAGCTATTATGAACACTCTCAGGCTCTATGACTCTCTATCAGCTGCATAAACTCGGCTAAATCCGGCTAAAATTTAATATATATATATATACTCTTTTATTCTAAGATTGCTATCTCTCCATCTGGAATGTAGGATTGTAAAAACAGATAAACAGTAGCATATGGTGATAGCCACCAAAAAGTGCAATGGAAAGGATGTTAAGCCGTAACATCATCTCTCTGCCACTGAGCTACGGAAAATAAGGTACAAAAGGGACTAAAGTCTGGACCAGGTTAGAGTGAGGTGATCATGAGAGGGTTAATGGACACAGTATCCCTTCTGTTAACACACTAAGGCTCTATTGATTCACCCTAAGGCTCTATTGATTCACTCTCAGCTGAATAAACTCGTCTAATGTCAGCCAGAATCGTAAAATTGACGCGGAAAATGAGACTAAACGAGAAGTCTCTCCTCAGCTAAATAAGTCCGTGTAGAATTACCAAGAACAATATAAAGATAACATTTTCGTACTGAAGAGGTGCTCTGTACTGTAGCACTTTAATGTGGTCTAAAACTGCTGTCCCTCCATCTTGAATGCTGAGTTGTAACAGTAACACCAACATATGGCTCCAGTCACGAAGAAGTGCTTTGGAAAGATGTAGAACCGTAGTATTGTCATGTTCCACCATTGAGCTGTTGGGAATAAGCATCAAGAGGACAAATATTTGGGCCAGGTTAAGGAGGAAGGACTGTAGTGAAAGAGTTGTCTCATTGAAATTATTACTGTTAAGAGAATTTGTATTAGTCTTAGCTTACTGGACAGGGTCAGCATCAGAGTTAAGATCCCGGATCAGATTATTAAATATGGGATTAGGCAGCGTGAAAAGAGGCTCACTCTAATCCCTCGTTCAGGCTGACACGGTGATAAATGTTTGGATTAAGTTACTAAAGCATTATGAAGTAGCGACAGGAAGTGGAGTGTGTCAGATAAGAAGACTAGGAAGAGAGGAGGAGGTGGAGGAGGATAGTAATGATAATGGTAATGATGATAACGATAATGATGATGATGATGGTGGTGGTGATTAGAAAGAATGTTGTAGTAGAATAGTGACAGTTTATAAAGGGAAAGTTTGGGATGCATGAGAATAAGAAGGAGGAGGAAGACAAAGATTGATGAAGGGGAGGAGGGAAATGGAAAAGGAGGTGAATGCGGAAACGTTGTAGAAGAGGAGGAAAGGAGGATGAGGCTTATGGCTGTGAATGAGAAGAACGAGTGGTAAAACAGAGTAGGAAAGGAAGGGTGAGGATAATGTGGCTGTAAATGAGGATGGGATGTGAGTAATAATGAAGACGAGGTGTGTGTTCAGGTGTTCATGGTAAGTTGTAGGTTGTTATGCCTGAGGCAGGTGAAGGAGTGACCACCCAGATCCACTGAATCAGGAGGTGTCTTTTTTCATTTCATTCTTGGCATCTCCTGACGATTTTATACGACGTAGAAGACTTTTTGAGCTGGAGGGGTTGGATATATCATTAATCTTTCTTTCTCAAGATAAATATCATCGAATGAAATCGTCTTGAGGTAAAGAGATTTAAGTGTGTGTGTGTGTGTGTGTGTGTGTGTGTGTGTGTGTGTGTGTGTGTGTGTGTGTGTGTGTGTGTGTGTGTGTGTGACCACATGTGTGTTTGCCCCTCATCAGTGCCGGTAGGAAAGTAATCACTGGCTCATTACTTCAGTGTGTGTTCCGTTCGTTTGCAAATAACTTGCATTACATTCATTTACTGCCATTGACTCACCGTCTTATTTACACGCAGCTACTCATAATGGGATTTACTTGTAGATATCCTACATGTCATATATTTACTCACAGGTAGCCCCCATCTCATTCGTACTTGCAGATAACTCGTATGTCATTTACTTACTCGCACATAACCTGCTTGGCGTTTGTTTACTCTCTAATACATGGGAAGGGTAATGTGGACCATCATAGCGCTTAGACACCGATAACTCAATCTCAGCTGAATAAAATCGTCTTGTGTGAGCTAAAATAGAACACTACGTATGTTCTGACTATTAGATTAAGAGAAGGAATTATATTTTTGGGTTAGGTCTTGCGCATTACTAGTGAAAAAACCATCAGTTAATAAAGGTAGTGTGTAGTAACAGACAAAATAGTAACGAGAAGAGAAAGATTGTGAGAGACGAGTGAAACGTCTGCGTGCTGCAATAAAAAAAAAAATGAACGAGAGACACCAGCAAAAGAGTTGAAAACATTGATGATTTTTAAAACAGGGATTGTGAAAGATGATATTGCGGAAAGGTATGTATATTGGATCTTACCAGTTGGCTGGATAAAAATGTTTCCATAACAGTTAATCATTAATAATTTTGCTTTCTCGTATTGTAGGAGGCGGGAGGGAGCATCTTTAGGAGCGGTCCCTCACTAACAATTTCCGGACGTCAGGTGGTTCACTCCTGTTGACTTCAGCGAAACCACACCACACCCAGACAACACAGCCCCCGTCACATCACACCACACCACACCACACAGAATCATCTTCCCTCACCCCTGCACACCAGGAGCACTAACCGAAGGGCCCTTAAGCCCCCGAATCTGGTACTTTTTTGTTGTTGTCCATTCAGATATTCATTGTAGTCCGGTTGTGAAGCGTTTGTTTGCTCTGTGAATGAAAGTAGGGCATTGGGTCATCTCCCTGGCCCCTTATATATACAAACAAGAATATATATCGTCACCCTCATAAAGAAATTGCCTAAGTCATATTTTGGCGATTTCTGGATTTTTGCCTAAATCAATTCTTCATCACGTGGCGCACCTATTGGTATAGCTGCCTTTGCCAGGTCTAGGGTGTGAGTGGTCTAAAATGCGCCTCAGGTTTCTGCTTAAGTCCTTTAAAAGTTAAGAAAATGAGACAGGCTTTTCTCGATTTCCCGAAAAGTAGAAAATATGACGTAGGCAGTGTCTTTATGAGGGTGACGATATACTGTATATATATATATATATATATATATATATATATATATATATATATATATATATATATATATATATATATAATTTATTTATTTATACTTACAAAGCTGAATTCAGAAATTCCAACGAATACCGTGGAAACCTTGAAGAAATATTTTCGCAGGCAGTGATTGTGAAAGTTGGAGTTGAGGTGTTATGGTGTATAATCGCCCCTCGTAAACCTTGTGTTGTAGAATGTAATCACCCCTCATATGCCTGTCCCAAACACCTGTCGCACACCTGTTGTATTACGTCACTGCCTTATATGGTACACTCACCATGAAATATATTACTTCATTCACTCCTTATTTCCGAGTTCATATTACAGTACATGATTCTCCCTTTATTTCTGAGATATTTTACTTGTATCTCCCTTTATTTCTGTCATTTATACTTACTGATTCCGGACTATTTAATGTGATACTTCCTTTGTTACACACCTGTCATTTTCCACCACCTCCATGTGTACATACTGTAACTCACATGTACTTTCTTTACTTGTCCTCCTTTATTTTTGTCATTTGGATTCTGTTCTTTTTGCCACGTGACGATCGTACGGTATACCTGCCCCAGACATCTTCATCACGTTTGTCGATTATAGCACACCCGTATATCGCAATAAAACACTGCCATTTTGTGCTGATGTTTCTTAGGAAGGAAAAGATGATAGGATGTTGATGATGATGATGATGATGACGATGATGACGATGATGATGATCATGATGATCATGATCATGATGATGTCTTTTACTATCCTTCTCACACCTGTCTGAAACCTTGCCCTCATTAACCCTGCCCTGGTCGGAACAACTCTAATACTCAATCCCAGCTAACGCCAGACGATTTTATTCAGCTGAATGTGAGAAATAGGAACCTGGGAGTGTTGCTATCCCCCCTTACACCTGTCTCATTACACGCTACTGTGTATCTTAAGCTCACCCAGCGATGTTTTACCTGTGTGTGTCATTACAGCCCACACACCTGGCCCATACCTTGGCCTCATTAACCTCTTCAGCCCAAGGACGACATTTCTTGTTTATTTTTTTCCTGCCCTTAGATAATTTTATTTAGCTTTTCGGTCGGACAATTGAAATACAAAGGTACACACCCACCCATACGTGTACCCATACAAACACCTGCACACACATGCTCACACACACGGAAACACACACACACACACACACACACACACACACACACACACACACACACACACACACACACACACACACACACACACACACACACACACACACACACACACTGACATTTGAGAGACAGGTTGTGAATAGGTGAAGTGGGACCACTGAATGGGATGGTATGGTTATATTCCTCCTCACTGGATCTCAATTTGGAAGAGAGACAGAGAGAGAGAGGGTGTTTCTGTGTGTGTGTGTGTGTGTGTGTGTGTGTGTGTGAGAGAGAGAGAGAGAGAGAGAGTGTGTGTGTGTGTGTGTGTGTGTGTGTGTGTGTGTGTGTGTGTTAAATTTTTTATACCAGTCTCTCTTTTTTTGCCTTATTTACGTACATTTTCCGTTCTGTTCTCCCATCATAACTACCTTCTTTTCTTCCTTCCTGTTGTTCCCTTCCATCTTCACTTGTCTTCTCTTCCTCCTCTTCGTTTCTGTTCATGTCTTTCTTTTTTCCTTCCTTCCTTTTTCTTTCATTTTCATCCTTTTACTCCTTCCATCCTTCCTTGTCTCTCTTTTCCTCTCTCCCTTGGCTCTTCTTCCATCACTTCGTCCCTCGTGCTATTCTTAGTCTTTTCTTCCTCTTCTCTGTCGCCTCTCTTACCTTTCCTGGCACCTTCTTCTCCCTTTTCCTTCCCTCGTCCCTCCTCCCCCACGTGTCTCCCTCCCTCTCTCCCTCTCTGCCTCTGCCTTGTCCCTCCACTCGGTACATAACCCAAATCGGTGCTGGAGTGTTTACCCACTGCCTGATGGAGTGAGCACAGCGCAGGTGGTAGATGTGGTGGTAGTTGTGGTGGTAGTTGTGGTAATGGTTGTAAAACGATACGAGGATGTGGTAGTAGTGATGATGGTGGGTGTGGTATTTCTGGTGGTGGTAGTGGTGGTACAAGAATGCAGTAGTAGTGATGATGGTGGGTGTGGTATTTTTGGTGGTGGTAGTGGTGGTACAAGAATGTAGTAGTAGTGGTTGTGGTGGTAGTGCAAGGTTATGATAGTAGTGATGGTGGTGGTGATTACGGTATTTCTGGTGGTGGTGGTGGTGGTGGTGGTACGTGGATGTGGTAGTAATGGTTGTGGTGGTGGTTTATTTGGTAGTACGATGATGTGAAAGTTGTAGTAGTGGTGGTGACATCACTACCATATCACAACCACAGTCACAGCTACACTCACCACAGTTACCACCACCACATCTACAACCAGCGCTCTGCTCACTCCGTTTAGCGTAGGAAATCGCTTAGGTACCGGTTCGAGTAATATAGTGAGTGGAAGTAGAGAGAAAGAAAAGGGAAGGGAAAGAAAGGAAGAGAGGGAGAAGGGGAAGCAAAGGAAAGATGAGGAACGAGGGTGAGAGAGGGAAAGGAAGGAAAGGGAGAGAGGGTGAGGCAGAAGCAGGAAAGGAGGGACGAGGGATGGATAGCTAAAGGGCAGAAAGGGAAGGAAAGAAAAGGAAAGGGCGGGACGGAAGCAGTGGTAAGGAAGAGGAACGAGGGAGGGAGAGATAGAGGAGAGAGGGAAGAAAAGAATTAGAGTGAGATAGGGAGGAAAAGGAAAGGAGGAGGGACGAGGTAGGGAGTGGAAGAGATGCGAAAGAGTAACGAAGGAGATGGGGAAAGCAGACGTGAAAAGAAAGATAGAGGGAGGGAGGGAGAAAGGAGGAAAAAAGAGAGATATTTGAGAAAGAGAGGGAGGGAAAGGAGGAAATACGGGGAAAGAGAGAGAGAGAGAGAGAGAGAGGTGATGGTTAAAGTTGTGGTAGTAGTTGTGGTAGATAGGTCAGTGGAACAAGACTGGGCTTACGGTAGTGAAAGATCAATATTGCTGGATTGGATCGGACAGTAGTTGTGGACGTGGTAGGTGGTAGTTTTGCTGGTGGTGGTGGTGGCTGTGGTTTTATTGTGGTAGCTGGGTATTGTTGTGGTTGTTTTGACTGGTAGCAATGGGTGTGTTGTGGTAGCTGTGAATGAACTGCAGGAGATCGATGTTGTGGTTGTTCTGGTTGTGGTAGTTGTGGTTGGAGGCTGGTGGTGACGGTAGTGTTTGAACTGGTAACTGTGGATATGTTGTGGTAGCTGTTGTAGGAGGGTGGTGTTATGGTAGTTTTGGCTATGGTAGTTGTGGTAGTTTTGGCTGTGGTAGGAGGCTGCTGGTTGTTGTGGTCGTGTTTGAATTGGTAGCTGTGGATGTGTTGTGGTAGAGAAGCTGTTGTTTTGGTAGTTTTAATTGGCAGTTGTGGTTGCACAGGAACCAAACTTTGCCACTTTTGCTCTGCCGTTTGTCAGTTTGGACGTCTCTCTCTCTCTCTCTCTCTCTCTCTCTCTCTCTCACACACACACACACACACACACACACACACACACACACACACACACACACACACACACACACACACACACACACACACACACACACACACACACACACACACACACACACAGGTGCCATGCCTTGACAGGTGTTGCTGCCCCACCTCATGGTATTGATTCACCACACCTCCTCCCACCACCACTCCCCTCCCCTCCCATCTGTCTCGGTGGTGATGTCTGGTGATGGAATTGGTGGTGACGGTAGTGGTGATGATATTTAGTATTGGAGGTGGAGTGTTGGTAGTGATGGAGATGGTGGTGGTAATGATTTGATAATGCAGTGATTGGTGGTAGTATTGGTGTTGATGGTGGGGATGGTGATGGTAGTGATGGTTGTGGCGGTGATAGTTGTGATGTGTTTGCTATGGTTGTGATGTGTGTGTTACGATTTCGGTGTCATGTAGGTTATTACGGTATGTGGTGTGGTGTGCTGGTGTTGATGTAATGGTGATTATGGTAGAGAAACGGAAAATAATGATATTACTGTTAATAGTGACGTGATAGTGATGTTGCTAATGTAATAGCGTTAACAGTAGTAGACTATTGATTTAGCCATATTGTGCAAGTATCGACAGAGATGGCGCTTGTGGTGTTAATGGTGGTTGATATTGTAACTGTATTGGTGGTAGTTATGTCACAAAGTTAAGGCTAGAATATTTGCTCCATTTCCTTATAGATATTGGATTGTGACGCTGCTGCTTGTGAGAGAGGCATTGTTGAAGCTCTAGTTTTATTGCATATGGCAGTTAATTTGGTCAAGTTTTTATGACAGTGACGCAGGATTGAGTAATGACATCCTCACTGCAATTTATATCACAGTATTGGGTTTGCTTTCACCTGCTGGAATTTGACCATTCCTCCAACTTGAATATTATATTGTAGTTGACTGAAATTCGACGAGTGTTAGGTACAAAGAAGTACACAGGAAAGCAACCAGCACCAGACTTAATGGTCAATTCGAGGCTGTTTCTTACGGAACAGAATACGAAAAATATCAAATTCTGTGACCTGACGATAAGGATAGCAAGGCAAGAACGTAGAAATGAGCCTCCTTGGTTACTAGTCAAGTCAACCTGTAATCTGTTTTTATTTTTTCATGGAGGGAACATATTGCGGGCTTCTGGCCTTTGGTTCCATTTTCCCTGCATAAAAAAAAAAAAAAGGTCATGAACAAAGGGGTTTGGAATCTTTGTCAGGACACAGGCACTGTAGTAATGATTGCGATCGTTCTCTGGCACGGCGTTCACTGAAAATTGGCCTAGTCATCACCCTCTTCCCAGTAGCATTGTTCCTGTAGTGCCATTGTTCTCCACTGACTCACACGACTCAGCCAGGTGACTCAGGCCTCGGGGTAGAGAGGGTAGAGGTAGACTTGTTGGTAAGGAGGTGGAGTGAAGGTTGGTGGAGGAAGAAGGTGGAGAGAGAAGAGACAAGAGGAAGAAGACATATATAGAAGGTGGGAAAGCTGAGAGGAAAAAGGTGGGGAGAGAAGAGAAGAAATACGAGGAAGAAGAATGCAGATAGAGAAAGAGAGACGGTTGAGAGGAGGAAGGTGGGGAGAGAGGGTTGAGAGGAGAATGACGCTGGCAAATAGTAGCTGGAGAGAGAGAGAGAGAGAGAGAGAGAGAGAGAGAGAGAGAATAATTATGAGATGGAGGGAGAGTAAAATTGAAACAGGTAGAGAGAGGGGAAGAGCAAGTGCTGGAGAGAGAGAGAGAGAGAGAGAGAGAGAGAGAGAGAGAGAGAGAGAGAGAATGATAACGACTGACCACTAACATAACGCAAATGACAGTGCACAATATATATATAAAAAAACATCAGGAAAATAATACTGATTAAAGTATACTGATAACAACAGAAACAAGTTAGGTTATTTATATATACGAGTAACACACCAATCCTTGCTTCTATGTCATCATATTCCTTTGCATTCTATTCCTTCTCTTCAGTGTTTCCTTAATCCATTCCCCTCTTCTCCTTTACCATTTTTCCCCTGCATTTTCGTTCTTATTTTCTCTTGTATTGCTCACCTATCCTCCTCCTCCTCCTCCTCCTTCTCCTCTTCCTCCTCGTCCTCCTCCTTCCTTATTCCCCGTCACTCCTATGCCTTATCCTCTTTCTGCCCCCTCCCCTTCTTAACTATTCCCCCCTTCCCTGCTCTTCCTCCTGCCTCACCCTCGCACCACTCTCATACCTATCATCTTCCTTCCCCTTTACCTCCTTGACCACTCTGTCCATCTCTCGTCCCCCTCATACCTCCCGACCACTTCACGGTCTCTTCCTCCTCCTACCTTACCTCCCCAGTACTCTCATGCCATGTCCCCTACTGTCGTCCTTACTGTCTTCACCATTCTCTTCCCCCCCCCCCTCGTCTTCTCTTCCTGCATTCCCCACCACTCCATTTCCTTCTCCTTCATCTTCTTCACCATACTTGCCCTCTCTTTTCCTACCTAACCTCCCCACCACAGTCTTCTCTCTCCTCCTCCGTACGGCTCTCTTCTTCTGTCCTTCCCACCACACTCCCTATCCCGTCTTCCCTCCCTGCCCGTCATTTCCCCTCCTCCCCACCGCCTGCAACTTGCCAAGGTTAGAGTGCAATGTGATCCAGCCCTGATTCCCCAAGTTTTTCTCCCTTCCCCCAATCCTGTACCATGAGGAAGCAAATTATTGAGCTTCTCCTCTTTGGTAAGCAAGCAATATAAGGATGTACTGTATACTGTATATGTTTGGTGTCCCACGGTATCTCTTAATCTGTTACATGCATAAAGAAGAGGTATCTCTTAATCTGTTACATGCATAAAGAAGAGGTATCTCTTAATCTGTTACATGCGTAAGGAAGAGGTATCTCTTAATCTGTTACATGCCTGAGGAATGGGATAAGGTGCACCCTTTTTCTAGGGGGTTGGGGATAAGAATGCGGGTGAGGAGGATATGTAGTTTAGAGTGAAAGCATTGCCCAGCAGTAGAAACCTCACATTACAGAAGACTGATTTAGGGATAACTTTTGCATTGTTATGGGCATCGTTTTAAGGCTATCTTTGGTATTACGTGCGTTAGCTTTGAGCCTCAATGTTTTGCAAAGTCGCCTCAGTAGAGTGCGACTGCACGGTTTTACGATCCTTGTTTGTACTCACCATACCCTTGTGTTCGTACCATGAGGACATCAGTTACAATTTCACAGTGCATGTCCATGGGGAACAAGATAAGAATGTGTGTATTTGTGCTAGCTTGCTTCGAATTCCTGTATTCCCCGTTATTTTCATTGTATAATGTGCCTTTGTGGATGTGTATTTGCTTCCCATCCTTCTTCATATTCATATATTCCTCCTGTTATTTTCAATATCTCTCTTTCATTTTTATCCCTGCATATGTGTGCTGTCTTGCTCCATATTCTCGTATTATTTCGTTATGTATCTAAACTTTGTGTCCGTATCATGAGACGAATTATAACGCTCCTCTCATTGCTTAGGGCCATAGGGAAATAGCTAGATAAAGAAGTGCGTATAATTGCGTCGTATCTCTTATTCGTCATTTCATATGCTTAGTGTTCATTCTCGTAGTTTTTTTAATTCTAAGTTTTTATGATACCCTTCTCCCTGTGCTATGGTACTTTGAGAAGAGTACAGTACTGATAATGATATTCTCGCAGCTTACAGGTATGGTTTTGGGGGATGAGTAAGGTAACCATGTGTGTATTTATATATTGTCTTTATTCGTGTGTGTGTGTGTGTGTGTGTGTGTGTGTGTGTGTGTGTGTGTGTGTGTGTTTAACCCAGTATAACATTTTTTTTTATTCTAGCCACACCCAGCCTATATTTTAAGGCTTAGTAAAGACCTCTCTTACTGAAAAGCTTAACACTCGGTGTATTCTCATGCTTATCATTTTTATTATCGTCCTCCCATTGTTCAGGGTCACTGTTTTCCGAATGTCCATTCTTTACGTGCATTGTTCTTATTTTTGTCGGTGCCTTGTTTTCGTGCTTATTAGCTTTTCATTTTTATTTGTCCCTTTTTTTATCGTCATCATCATCATCATCATAATTGTAGTAGCCGTCGTCGTCGTCGTCGTCACTGCTCATCGTCATTCCGAAGTTAAGTCAGATTCGTCGGGAGGTATCATGAATATTTAGAACTAGTACGTCATGGTAGTGAAGAGGTTAACTTGATGATTGAGAATATTTGCTGTATAGAAGTTAAAGGTCGTTGGTACGCTTTGATAATCGAACAGAAATCGGAAAGAAAGTGTGTGTTGATTCTGTTGTTTTGTTTCAGAGAGAGAGAGAGAGAGAGAGAGAGAAAGATTTTCCAAATATCACTTTTGCAGGAATGTGGTGTGCATTTGAGAAATCTACAAAATGCAGATGTGTGTGTGTGTGTGTGTGTGTGTGTGTGTGTGTGTGAGCTAGATATATTCAAATTCTCCCTTTTTTCACACATTCAGTAATACAATTCTCTCCTCTCACATCCCTTTTCTTCCTCATCCTTCCTTTCCGTTTTTTTCCATTCTTCCTACCTTTTCCTCTCTCCCTTATCTCCCTTTACCCATTTCCTTACTTTATCCTCCTCCTTTTATCTCCTCCTTTCCATCATTTCTCCCTCCCCCTACCTTATTTCCCTTCCATTCTGCCCCCCTGCTTTGCGTGTTTGCGTGCATGTAACCCAAACGCACGCAAACTTGGCCCTCCTCCGTCCCCATCCCCCCATGAAACTAATGGGTTAAGTTCTGTGTTTTGCGGCAGCGAAGTGGCTAATGGAAGGTAAGGGGTGGAGGAGAGGGGGAGAGAGGAAAGGAGAGAAGGGAGGGGATAGGAGAGAAGGGGAGGGAAGGGAAGAAAAGAGAAGAGAACAGGAGGGGAGGGGGAAGAGAGTTGGAAAAAGGAGAGAGGAGGTGAAGAACGTAAAGGGGATGGGGGAAGAAGAGGAAAAGGAAGAGAGAGAGAGAGAGGGAAAAGTAGAAAACAGAGGAGAATTAAGGTTTAATATGATGGAATGTAGGAAAGGCAGATAAGAAAAGAAGGGAGAGGAAAAGGGGAAAGCGATGAGGGGAATGGAGGGGAAGCGACAAAACTGGTGAGGGGAGAGGAGGGGAGGGATGGATAAATGAGAGCAAGTAAGGGGAGGAATTTGGTGGAGTGGGATAGAGTTCGGAGGAAGACGGAAGGGGAAAGAGGGGAGGTGAGGGGGAAGGTGATGAGGGAAAACGAGTGGAGGGGTGGAAAAACAACGAGAGAAGGGGAGACGAAACTAGAGAACAGGAAGGGAGGGAATGAGAGGCAGGGGAGGAGAGGGGAGGGAAGGAAAGGCTGGGGAGGAGAGGGGATGGATAGAGAGGCAGGGGAGGAGAGGGGAGGAAAGGAAAGGCTGGGGAGGAGAGGGGATGGATAGAGAGGCAGGGAAGGATAGGGGAGGGGAAGCAAGTTACGAGAGTGGAGGGAAGGAGAGGCAAGGGAGGAGAGGGGAGGGAAGGAGGGGCAGGGGAGGGCGGGAAGGAGAGGCAGGGGAGGGGAGGGAAGGAGAGGCAGGGGAGGGGAGTGGAAGAAATTAAGATAGAATGAAGAGAGAGAACGAGGGGAAATAGTAGAGGTGAGTGGAAGGGAAAGGGTATGGAGGAAGAGAAGCGGGAGGAAAGGGTGGGTTGAGAGGAACAGAAATGGGGAAAGGCATGAAATATAAGGAAAGGGTAGCCAAAGTGGAGGGGAAGAGAGAGGGTATGAAAGAGGAGGAAGAGGAAGAGGAGAAGGAGAGGCATGAAATATAAAAAGAGTTGCGTGAGGAGATGAGAGAGGGTATGAAAGATGAGGAAAAGGAAGAGGAGGAAGATGAATAGTAAAGAGGGTGAAGTGGGAGGAAGGAGAGATGGAGAAAAAACATGAAATATACGAGGAAAGGATGGTAAGTGGATGGGAATAGAGGAGGAGGAGGAGGAGGAGGTAGGATGGAAGGAAAAGGAGAAGAAAACAGAGTAGTGTAAGAAAGGCACTAAATACAGTATAAGGAAAAGTTAGTAGAGGGGAAGAGAGAGAGGGTATGAAAGATGAGGAAGGAAGATAGGGAGAGGAATAGGGGAGAATGTTAATGAGAGGGAGGGTGAGATGGATCGACAGTAAAGGAAATTATATTAGAAGACG